>NW_022196900.1:24463290-24489581 GCF_008632895.1 Mastomys coucha | reverse complement strand
CTCTCTCTCTCTCTCTCTCTCTCTCTCAATGGAGCACCTTCCCAGGTTTTAAAGGGAAGCCCCTCCCTCTCCTTTAAAAGACCTGTCCCTTTCTAATGTTCTCCCACATCATGTTGTGGTAAATCTCCAACCCAAATATGCCCTAGCAATAAAAACATAATTAATATGAATACAATAATATGTGCACCTAGATTGGGCACTACACTACCTTCTTCCCCATCTGTGAGACCCCTTATAACTTGAGGTTTCTCCAGGCCACGTGTTTCTGCTCCACTTTCCTTCCACCTTCTCCTCTGTCTCCTCTCTCTCCCACTCCTCCTTTTAACAACTTTCAGTTCCACCTTCCTTTTCACTGCCCAATCACCCTCTCTAGCCTTTATTTTACAAACTAAGGTGGGAAGAAGGTTTACAGGAAATCACTTGAGTGCAGACTCCTTCTCCCTCACAGGAGAAGGGAATTAGCATAAAATTACAAATAGCCCCAGAGCTATCCATAACAACATCAAGGCTCAATAATAAACCCCATGGTCTTGAAGCCATCTCTCCTACTATCATCCACTCATGAAGGGTGATTTCACACACGTTCTTTTCCTAAACCAACCAAGCCACCTGCCATCCTTTTTCTCTAACAGGGGCTTTGGTCATAGAGAAGAGGGATCTAGAGCAGGACTTGGAAGAGAGAGCAAAGATGAAAATAAGGTAGATTTACAGCCTTGGGTCATCAGAGCCTTAGGAGGATGATCCAGTTAACCAGCTATGTTGCTGATGTGATCCTTAGTCTAGAGACAAGCACGAGCTACATAGCATAGTCCCTCAGCCACATAGCAATTAACAGTAAAGACAAGGGCTTGAATGAGCCACATAGTCCTGCTCCCTTGGACCTAGGCCCAACTGGAATGAAATGAAACTAATGACCATGAAAAAAAAAAAAGGAGTGAGCAGAAGGACTGCTGTCAGCTGACCTGGCAAAATGAATGGACACGTGTCAGCCATAGTGTCCGGCTCGTTCAGGAAAGAGCCCAGCTAGTGAGCTATAAGGAATAACCCTGGTCACTGCCTGCTGACTAGAGGAACACCAGAGTACAGGCTTGTCAGTCTTCTATGGACAGGTGAACTTTGGACAGTAAAGAAGGAGAACTGGCCCTCAGAGAGGAGAAGTGGACAGTTGGACTTGTTTCAGGAGGCCACAGGAAGCCAAAGTGGGAGGCGGGGGGCGGGGAACCAGTGTGACCCCACCGCTTAAACAACAATGGGCTTCTGGGGTTGGAGCTGCACAGCCAGGTACCCAATACCTTTTCCCCTTTCCAACACCACCAAAGCATGGCATCCAACATCTTCTGTTGCTGTTACAAGGCCAATGATTCAACTAACAACGCTGCCAGCCACCGCTCTGCAATAGTGACCCAACAGAATCACCCACTGTGGAGCAGATTCTTCATGCCACCAGACAGAACTGGTAAGGTTAAAGAAGGCTCAACCCCCTCCCCCCCCCCCGGGGTCAATCTCATAATTGAGAACAGCAGGCGTTAGAACCAGCTCCCAGCCAGGCTCTACCTGTCTTGGAACATGTAACCATGACACCCCACTAAGAGGACCATGACAACTGGTCAGGTAGCATAAAAACCTAGAGTTCTCCATGCTAATGAGGTATCTACATAGGCTCCAAGTGCTTAGCCAACGAGCTTCCCTTCTTCGGCATCCCTTCCTGCAAATGGTATTTTATCCCTGGTTCACCCTGAGTAAGATGTAGTCACTCACATCTGCCATGAATAAAGCAGTTTGAACAAGCAAGGACTGTTTCCTTCCTCAAGGGTCACTGCAAGGGAGACCTTCATTGTAAAGAGCTGCACCTAAACCTCTCAAAGACCTCTCTTCCATCCCCTCCATACTTTGGGCCCTCAATTGGAACAAAATTGTACCCTCTCCTATCTTGGGCTCAGCCATCCCCCCTCATCCTGGGCTCAGCCATTCTCCCTCCCCCTCCTGGATTCAGTCATCCCCTTCCTGCCTGGCACCTAGGGGAAGCATGGGCCTAAGGACTCCGTTCCCACCCCTCACGGTCCCCAGCAGTGTCTGGGTAACAGGAGACTGAGAACTACAGCATCTGTCTCGGAACCCTCTGTTTCTCACCCAGGAGAACATGCCCTAAGACCCCTATCATGAATTGCATTTTGCCTTCCCTAAAGGCATGCCAGTAGTACTCCAGCATCCCAGCTGCGAGGCAGACACTCAGCCTGGCAACCGGTGGTCCTTCAGTAGGTCCACTTATAGGACAATGGGCACAAGCCTGAGTTATTTCTGGGGAATTCAGTCTACCTAGACACTTCTTGCTAGGACACTTTCTTTGAGACTTTGTGGGTATAGAAGGGGATTAGTTACCTACTCCTGTAACTAAACTATCTATGGACTAAGGTAAATGTTTGATATTAGTTATTGGATCTTCTTAGTAAAGATCCCTGGCTACCATCCTACTCAAAAGTTTGAAATCTTATACTTTTGGAGCTTGAGTGTGATGCTGACAACCCTCTTTCTCTACAAAATGGAAATGATATCTACTGTACATGATGCTGGAAGGTAAACTGAGGTATGTAAACACCTAAGCTATGGTCTGTAAAAGTATCTTTTATTCACCTGATGCAACTGTCATCTCAGAGGTTTACTGCCTCTGTCCGCTAACCTAGGCCTAGTACTGGGCACATCTAGCTTCCATATAATCTTATCTAGGCCTAGAATGTTTCCAGCCTCTGAGACTTTGTGTTGAATAAGCTCACCCTTTCTACCTTTTTCTAAACTCTGGCTAGATGGTTCTAGCTCAAAACTCCTCTCCACACAGACTGATTCAAACTGGCTTCTTCCAGCTTCTGACTAAATTGCTCTGCTTGGCTTCATACTAACTTTGGCAATAGGTTCTAATCTTCTGGCTCCTTCTCATTCTCTAGCTCATTCTGTCTTCACCTGTGTCTAGCTTTTTCTCCCTCCACAACCTGTTTCTGTACAATTGTTCTTGTAAAACTTCTCTCTCTCTCTCTCTCTTTCTCTCTCTCTCTCTCTCTCTCTCTCTCTCTCTCTCTCTCTCTCTCTCTCTCTCTCTCTCTCTCTCTCTCGTAGCCTCTCTTTTCTCTTTGTTCTCATGAGATTTGGGCATATCCTATTCTGTCAAATCTTTCTCTGATTTGTCACTTTGTCTGCCACTCAATTGGACATCACTTTCAAACATGGGTGCTTCCTTCTACAAACTAATTTTACCTTCATTGTTTGGGATTAAAGATGTGTATCAAAGGTTTGCCTGTGTTCCAGCCAGACGGATAAAAGAATTAAAGACTGCTGGATTAAAATCCCTCTACAGTGGACCAAACAAAGAAGGCACTCAACAAGCTATTTGTGGATGTGCGTATGTATTAGTTGAATCAGTTAGGTTACACTGTGGTAACAAGCCATCAAATCTCAAGTGTTTCACATAGGCTCATTCTTAACACAAACCAGCAGAATTTAATGTTTCTGTTTGAGGAGTTGTTTTATTTAAGATAGGGTCTCATGTAGCCGAGGCTGGCCTCAGATTCACTATTTAGCTGAGTCTTGACTCTATTCGTGTGCTTTCTATTATTGTGATAAAGACCATGGCAAAAGCAAAGTGGAGAGGAAAGAGTTTATCTCAGCTCACCACTTATACAGTCCATCACTCAGGGAGGTCAGGACAGGTACCTAAGGCAGGAACCTGGAGACAGGAACTGAAGCTGAGGCTATGGAGAAGCTCACTGGCTTGGTCTCCACGGCTTGCTCTCCATGGCTTGCTCAGTCTGCCTTCCTATACACCCCTGGACCACCTGCCCAGCAGTGGCACTGCCTACAGTGCCACTGATTGGGTTTTCCCATATGAATTAATAACCAGGAAAACATCCTATAGATTTGCTGACAGGCCAATGTTACAGAGGAATTTTCTCAATGAAGACTCGCTCTTTCCAAATAACTGCAGCTAGTGTCAAGTTGACAGAAGCTAACCAACAAGGTCACCTTGAACTTCGGATGGCCCTGCCTTCACCTCCATGTGTTAAGATTACAGATGTGCATCATCACACCCATTTAATGCAATGTTGGTGATTGAACCCAGGTCTTCCTGCATGCAAAAGCTCTATCCCAGATGTTTTCTCCTCCATTCTTTCAGATATGAACATAAATGCTCATCGAAGGAATATTCAAAGGAGACATGCATTCAACTCCTCCAACAACTGGTTTAAGCTATGTAGCTTGAGGAGACCCTGAAGATTCTAGAGGCAGCAGGCCCTGGTCTCTGAGCTGCTCAGCTGCTGGAGGGTCTCCAGGAGGATGAAGAAGGCAGTGGACAGGAGTCATGAAGACCAATTCAGAAACTCCGCCGCAAGGAGGGAAGAGGTCCGAGCCATCCCTGTGCCACCGGCATGAGCCACCCCAGCTCCTGACAGCCAGGGAGGAGGGGCTGCCTGCAATTAAAGTCCTTGTTTGCATCAGAGGATGTGTCTCTTCTCTCTGCCCACTTTTCAGCCTACTTCTGAGAGGCCCATAGATGTGGAATAAATTCGACCTGCCATCTCTTGTAAGAGAGATAGTTTTACTACTCTGCAACATTTAAGTTCCTCTCAGGTACTGAGGAGAGCAATGTAGTTGGGCAGGCTTGTGCAGATGGACACTACTGTTAACATCTCAAGCCAGAGGGCACGATTCTGCCCATATACTGTGAGGCCCATCTATGCTCAACACCACCACTGAACAGTGATGCTGATCATGGAGAGCCCTGTCATCAGCTGCGGCCCCACCCCCACCCCCAGCACTGCACAGTGCAGCTGGGCTAGAACACTGTCAAATGTAGGAGACCCCGATGGCTCCCATCTCAAGTGGAAGCCTACGACTCTGGACAACTCTACAAGCAGAGGAAGAAACAGCGTTTCAGTCTTGACTTCAGGGTTCAGTGAAGGCTTCCCAGAGGAGTCAATACTTGAAGTCTCTGAAAATTGGAAGGAAACTGAGCAATCCAAGAAGAAGAAACAAAATCAGAAAATCTGGGGAACAGGCCTGGGAAGGGTACAAGGGTCACAAGTTGCAAAGTCTATTGACTCAAGTAAAAGTCTGCACTGGGGTGTGGTGGTAGGAGAAACAGGCAGGCAACAAAAGCTGTGTGCCTAAGAATGCCCTGAAGGTGATGAGGGGCCATAGCCGCAGAGTGACACAGCCAGGTGGATGGTTTTTACAATATTGGGTCTCTGTCCCTTCAGTCTCTTGTAAGAGTGTATCATACAAGGATGGTGCACACGCAACAGGGACATGTGGCCTGCTCATGATTCTAGGGTTAGAAGCATGAGATTAAGCACCAACCGACAGTGACTGATGGGGGTGCACTTCCTTATACCAGGCTCCTTCTCACTGTGTCCTCACATGGTAGAAGGGACGGGAGTCTCAGGTTTTCATAAGGGTACTAATCATAATCCCTTCTCAAAGGGCCCCCAACTCCTATGTCACTAAAGAAGTTAGGACTTCAACACGAAGCCTGGGGAATTCCCAGCCAATGGTAACAAGATGAACAGGAAGTCAATACCTTGTATTCGCACACCCTGCATCTGTCCCAGTTTGAGAGGCAGATTAAAGGAACGTGATGTTTGTGTCACACAACTGTGTTCACACCTATGGTGAAAATCGTATGGCGTTTCTCAATGCTGTAACAAAATGCCTGGCACAGGCAACAGAGAGAGGTTATTTCAACATAATAGCCCATCTCGCCAGCACCAGGATGAGGCAGCTAGCCACACTGCATCCACAGGATGGGCACAGGGTGAAGGGTGGTACTTTGCTCACTTGCTTTTTTACCTCTTTAGTCTACAACCCCAGGCCCTGGGATGGTGCTGCTCATATTCAGGGTGGGTCTTCCCTCCTTATTTGAACAGGCCTGGGGTGTGTTTCCCTGGTGTGTCTAAATCTGCCAAATTGTGGGTAAAGATTAACAATCACGGGAAGCCAGTCAGTTGATCTGCGGTGTGAACAGTAGGTTTGGGTGCAGTCGTGCAAACCACACGGAAAGCCTGGCTAGAGCTTCCCCTGCACTGGGAACCCCCTCTAAGTGCTCTATGGATAGCAGTTCAATCCATACAATAAGCCAACAGGTTAGCACCCGGGTTTTACATCCTAGCAAACTGGCTTAGAGGGAGTAAATCATAGCTTAAAGCTTGCTAATAGTGAGCAGCAGGCTGAGACTCAGACTCAGGAAGCCTGACTCGAGGGCCCACGCTCTTAATCCCTCTGGTCACGCTGCCCCTCGTCAATGAGAGGATGACATCCAGACATTGTGCTTGTCCCCAGGTTGACTGACTGTTCATCGCCTGCTTTCAAAATCGGAGCCAAAGATGTTTTTAACCCTTATTTTGTTGGCAGCTGGTGCAATGAACTAGCTAAAGCTGGGAAGGAAAGGACGTCCTATCCCGGTTCCAGAATGGTTGCTTGCTTTATGGGTCCTTGCAGCTTCCCCAGCTTTCAGGATCCTTCATCTTAGATGACATTTTAGGTCAGGGTTTGGCAGCAAATGGGGGCTGGAGACACTGAGCAACCATTTCGCTTTGTGTCCCTAAAAAATGGAAGTATCTCCAATGAAAAAAAATCTCCCTGCAATAGTACCCAAGAAGGCGTGTTTCTAAAGCATCCTGCCAATAAATTTCTCTGCCACAACTCTGTCTCTGGTTCCCAATCCTAGGTTTGTGATTTGTCCCTCGCTCCTAGGAGGGGCTGCCCCTACATCAGCTGCTCACATATTCACAGATCTTTCTAGCACCACTCCTCCCTTACCACCATCTTTTACCAGCACTCACAGTTATTAACACTACAAGATCCCACATTCAAACTACTGTGGTATTAGACCTAACTAATACAGAAATAAATCCAGAGGTTGCCCAAACAGATGGGAAAAGCTCGCAGGTGTGATCTGGAACAACGTCAGCATATGAGGCTGGAGAAGCAGCCCAGGTTACAATGTTTCTTGGGTACAGCCGACCAATTCTAACTCAGACCACGTGGGAAGGAAAAACAGAGAAAGGTTCACATAGTGTTGGGATCAAGTTGGCAAGACAGTATTTAATTCTGGGCTGTAAAGTTAGGGTAGGCCAGGAATGGCAGTGTGGGCTTATAATCCCAGTATTCCTGCACAGGAGGGGAGTGACTTAAAGACCAATTTAGGGTATCTAGCAAGACCCTATCCAAAACAAGCAGGGATTTAGGGAATATTTAGAAGACATACCAGAACAATGGCTGTAGGGAATGGAAGCCATCTGTTTAATGGCCTGTGGGGGAGCTAGCAGTTGACTACGATGTATAGCCCTATCCCCTGGGCTTCCTCTACAGTTCTCATGATAGATTCCCTGGATTCATCAAACCAGTGTTAAGAGGCATTCTGTACCACTTCCCAGGCCAGTCTTCCTCCTTTCCACAGCAGACCCCAGACTCTGTCTCTGACTTGCTTCCTGCAACAGATGGTGGGTGCCCTGAACAACAAAGAAACTCGTTTCTTTTAATTGAGAAGCCCTGCCATAGAAGGCTTGTGAAAAGGCACTCATCCTGTGACTCTGTCTGAGGGCCCTTAGCATAAGCACTATATATTTTTTGGATTTTCAAATAACAGTAAAAAGATTCATGGAAGCCAGAGAAGCTTGGTTTCTCCGATTACGGGAAAGAAACCTAAACCTGAGCAAACCTCCTCACTCACAGCACTGTGTGAAGCTGTTGGGTTTTTGTACATCTGTTTAAACATATCAGAGAGTCGCTCCCACTACAGCCCCTGCTGGACCCTAAGTGGAATCCACGAGACTGCAAAGCTTAGCAGAACTTTCCACACATACACCTAGAGTAGGCTGGCGTAAACGATTACTGGTGGAGGAGTTCTGGTTTTAAACACACACACACACACACACACACACACACACAGGTTTTCAGCTAAAATCCCCGAAGGGCTGGAAATAGAACACTTCACATAAAAACACAAGACTAGTGTGATGTCTAGCTCAGTTGTCAACTTGACTATATCTGGAAAAAAAACCACAATCCAGAAATGGCGGACGGCACACCTGTGATCCAGGTCTTGAGGCAGAAAGACAGCATGCTTTTGATCTGGATCTTAAGGCTGGAAGACACAGGCCTTTGTTCCAGATCTTGAGGTGGGATGACACTTTTAATGTGGATAGACATAAGCCTTTAATCCAAATCTTGAGGCACAGCTTTAGTCTGGGCCATCCCTTCTGCTGGAGGCCTATATACAAACAATAGAAGGAGGAAGGGGTTGCTCCTTCTTCACCTGCTTGCCTCCACTTTGCCAGCACATCCATTCCTTCACTAGCATTGGAGCCTACTTCTTCAGGATTCCAGCTTATACAGAAGACCAGCTAAGACACTCAGCTTCGTAGGACTGAGCAACTACTAGAATCTTGGACTTCCCATTCACAGCTGCCATTGTTGTATCAGTTAGACTGCAGCCTGTAAGTCACTGCAACAAATTACCAAAATAAACATATATATATATGGAATCTCATGTATAATATATAGTATAACATGTATAATTATATATATGTGTATGTATATATATGTATGTATATATACGTATATATATATATATTCATTCTATCAGTCCTGGTGAATCCTAAACTAACACAACTACAAAGAAAAGAAACATGAAATAAAAGCAAAGAATTCTTTATTTAACAAAAATATCTTCAAGAAAAAATTGAGACAGCTCAGCAAATACTGAAAATGCCACTGTAAGATTTGTACTGAAAGAAGACGATTCCAGGGAATTCTCAATATACTACTAAACACCACTCTGCACTACGATAAGGTCTAAGGTTAGTCCCAGGAGGAGGAAGAGACACGGACACAAGCATGGGAAGATAAAAACAGGAACTTTCAAAGGTGAAAGCAATATAAAAAGCAATAAAAAGTAACACGGTTAAGTCTAAATGAATACTGGCTATAAGCATTTATAATAATACCTGTTGTGCTCTCAAATACAGAGGACAGTGCCCCAGCAAGAACAGCCTCCCAGGCAGAGTGAAGAGCAGCGTGGGCTTTGGTTGCCCAGCGAACAGGGCAAATGCTCACATGCCAGACCTCAGTCAACCAGGGATACTGTTGACATCAGGTGACCACTAAAAGAAATGGCTATCAGAGAGCTCTAAAATGATAATTACCAAAATAAACAAAATGGGGGCAGGGGGAGAGGATTGACTGACCTCAGGAAAGGCAAACCAATTGAAAACCATAAGATGGTGCATTTTAACCGGGCTCTGTGGAGTAAGACTGTAATCCCAGTATGCAACATAGGCAGGACGACTGCAAGTTTGAGGCCAGCCTGGGCAATGCTGTGAGATCCTGTGTGATGATTAATCTTCATTGTCAGCTTGACCAGTCACCCAGAAGGCACACCTCTAGGTGTGTCCATGAGGCCTTTAACAGAAAGGATTAGCCAAGGAGGGAAGCTTGATCCTGAATATGGGTACCAGCAACAGAGGGTCCAAAACAGGCAAAGGGAATGACTCTGGACCAGTGTCAGCATCCCCTCTCTGCTTGCTGGGACGCTAAGACATGCAGAGTCCTAGTGACACACTCCAACCTCTCTGAATTCCACCATACATTCCCGGCCAGGAAGGACTGTACCTTTAAATTATGAGCCAAAATAAGCCCCTCCCCTCCACCATTGAGCTGTTTCTGGTGATGTCCTCTCACAGTGGTGAGAAGAATGACTGAGGCACTGTCTCAAAATTACATATAGAATGAATAAACCAAAGAGATGCTTATGCCAAATACTTCAGACATAACGTAGTAAATCATATATTTTTCTTCTGAAACTTCATTGCTTAGGCTCACAGCCTGCTTGACTCCCAGGAGGTCTGCAGTAACCAGGGACACAGACAGGAGCCTAGCCAGCTGTCCTCTGAGAGGCCCTACCAGCAGCTGACTGAGACAGATGCGGTTACTTACAACTAACCATTGGTCTGAAGTCAGGGACCCTTATGGAGGAATTACAGGAAGGATTGAAGGAGATGAAGGGGAGGGCGGCGACTCCATAGGAAAGACCAGCAATCTCAACTAACCCAGACCTCCAAGGTGATCCCAGAGAGAGCCACCAACCAAGCAACATACATGGGCTGCTTCGAGGAGGCCCTCAGCACACATATAGCAGAGGACTGCCTGGTCTGGCTTCAGTGGGAGAAGATGTGCCCAATCCTTGAAGGACTTGAGGCCCCAGGGAAGAGGGATAGGGGAGCACCCTCTCAGGAGCAAAGGGGGAGGGGGAATGAGGTGAGGAACTGGGAGGATGGACTGGGAAAGGGAGCAACAGCTGGAATGTAAATAAATAATTGATTTTTTAAAAAAGAAATGCAAACTATCTAGAAAAGCCAGAACAATTTTTTGAAAAATAAAGTTGGAAGATTCGCACATCCTGATTTCCAAACTTATCACAAGGTTACAGTAAGCGACACAGTGTGGTGCCAGCTGCTGAGGATGCGGAGGTGAGAACAGAATTAAGAGCTCGTAAATAAACTCTCATTTTTGGTCAAAAAAAAAAAAAGGTCAGCTATTACATATCCACAGTGGTGACATGGGGGATGTAAGAATGCAGATACATTGAAACTGAAGGTACTAAACAACTGCTAACTGAAACAGAGAGAAACTTCTTCAGTAAACCGTGAGTAGAAAACCTACACCTTTGGAGAAACTATAACAAAAGGCAGCTATCGTTTATACAATAGTTAGAAACCAGAAAGTTCCCCAACTGGGAAGCAAAACCAGGATGTTCCCTCCTACCTGCCGCTACTCTTCAGCTTCCTCCTGGGAGCCCTCCTAGCTAACTCGGTAAGAAAAGGAAATGAGAGGGACACAGATCAGGAAGACATAAATCCTTGTTTACAGATGGCCAGAATGGTGATGCAGAAAACCCCAAATAACCAACAAAGAGTCTCCTAGAATGGAGAAATCCCTGTGGAGAGAGTCTCTGTAAGAACTCCACTGAGTAAAATGACCGAGGCTCAACGTATATAAAGAACTGCTAGGATTAAACAATATGAAAACAACCCTATTTTAAGATGAGCCAACCCTATTTAAGGCGTTCCACTAAAAGACGTGCAGGTGGTAAATATGCCCATGAATCTATGCCCCAATGTTGTGTCTGTGGAAAAATGGAAGTTAAAACAAGAAGCCAGTACACAGCACCTGTCAGTATGGCCAAGACTTGGAAAGCCACAACACCAAATGCTGCCAAAGAAGCAGAACAAGAACTCTAAGCCACAGCTACCAGTAATGCAGGGTAGCTTAGGAAACTCGAAAGTCAGCTTAACAGCTTCTTACAAAACTAACTCTACTTCTATTATAAACAGCCAGGCAGTGGTGGCCCATGCTTTTAATCCTAGCACTCGGTAAACCTCTGAGTTCAAGGCCAGCCTGATGTACAGAGAGAGCTCCAGGACTGCCAAGAATATAAAGAGAAACCTTGTCTCAAATAAAACAGATAGATGGAGGGAGAGAAGGAGGGAAGGAAGGAGGGAGGGAGGGAGGAGAGAGACGGGCAGGCAGGCAGACACAGACAACTATTCTAACAACTATATTCTAACTACTATACATCTTGGTAGGCAGAAAGTTAAAAAGCTATGTGGATATTTCTAATAGCTTTTATTCATAATTATCAAAACCCATGAGCATCTAGGATGCCCTTTAGTAGGCAAGTGGGTGGATGAGCTGTGGCATAAATCAGCTGGGTGTGGCCTTTAATCCCAGTACCCAGGAGGCATAGGCATGTGGATTTCTGTGAGCTTGAGGCCAGCCTAGTCTACATGAGGCCATCCAGAATTACATGATCCAGCCATCTCCATTCCCCTGCCACTGTTTTAAAATAATATATATTTTAACCTTTTGATACATAATTCACACTGTTAAGACTCACTATTTTGTAATGACCCATTATATGAGCATATAGCGGCCACTCCCTTTTTTCCCTCTCAGCCTCTGACAAGCATGAATGCACTTTCTATCTTTGGATTTTCCTATGCTGGATATCTCATGTCTGAAATAATGCAGTGAATGGTATTTTTGTTGTGTAGCATGTTTGAAGGGTTTAGCCATGTTGTAATATGCACCAACTTTGTTCCTTTGATGAAGGAGCAATATTCCACTGTATGCTTCGTGCCACATTTTGTCTCTTTGCCTCTGGGTCACTTGTAATCTAGCTCCTAAAAGTAATGCTGTTGTAAATAATCTTGTACACTTTTTTATAGATGGGTATTTCCTAATAGCCTATATTTGATATTCATTTCTATCAAGTTTTGCTTTTTTCAAAAGCTTAATTTTTATTTACCTATGTGTGTTGGTGTCTATGCCACATGTGTGCAGGGACCTGCAGTGGCCAGAAGAGGGTATTGGATTCCTTGGAGCTAGAGTAAGAAGCTGTTATAAGCCTTGTGAGTCACCTGATATGAGTGCAGGAACCATACTAGAGTGCTCTGAGCCACCAGGAGAGCTCAGGTTTCTCTGTCTTGCTGCTTATATAAATTTAACATTGTGGCAACTTCTCCACAAGTTGCCCCCCTTTTCCTTGGGAAATATTATCCTTTATTTCTCCAAAGCTTTACCTTTATTGTGGTAGGTGACATTTCCATAGACATTTGGGGTTCAAGGCAAACTGGGAGGACAGCAGTGATTTCCTGTGTCCCGTGTTCCCTGTGAGCAGCACAGCCGGAATTTGAATCACCAGCATCCAAGATGTCCGTCCTTCCTTCCTCTCTTCTTCTTCTTCCTCTTCCTCTTCCTTTCCTTCTCCTCCTCCTCCTCCTCCTCCCCCTCCTTCTTCTTTTTTATGTACATGGGTATTTTGTCTGTATATATTTCTGTGCACCATTTGCATGCCTGGTACCCATGGAAGCCAGAAAAGGGTGTCAGACCCTCTGTCTGGAACCGGAGTTACAGATAGTTGTTAGCAACCAAATGGGCCCAGCACCCATGTTTAAAAAGCCAGGCATAGCACACTAAGAGGAACAGGATTGCTGGGGCTTGCTGGCTGCCTGCCAACCTCTAAGAGGTTGTGAGAGAGCCAGTCTCAAGGGAATTTATATAAAGTGGAACACTCGATGTCCCCCTCTGACTTTGACACTCATGTGCACAGGCACATGCACCCCATCACATCCATACTCACACCCACATACACACAAAGTTGTCAGAAGTCAAGGGATGTGGGGATGCAGCTCAGGTGGGAGGGTGCTTGCCTAGCGTGCAGAAGACCCAGAGTTCCACCCCAGCACTGCTCACACAGATAATCTTGGCATTTGGAAGGTTGTGGCATGATTAGGAATTCAAGGTCATCCTGAGTGACACAGTGTGAGACCAGTTAAATGAAGTCTTACCTTAAAAAAAAAATATGGAAATAAAATAAATGCAAAATCTACAAGTCATGGCCAGAGTTTTCCCTCACTGGCCATTGGCAGAACAAACTAACCAAAAATCATTGACAGACTTAACCTATTAAAAATGTGTGTTTGCATTCATGTAGAAAAACCACTGGTAGCTACCCAGAGGAAAAGAGGCATCACTGAGGGCCAGGATGTGGCTCAGAGACAGCACGTGCTCAGTGCTCTTCCATGCAAGAGGCCTGACTTTGAGCACCAGCACCACAGAGATGAAATAAAGCCTCTCAGTGGCTGAATCCTCAGAGGGACACACCAGGGAACAAACAGGCCTGCTGGGCTCTGTAACAATGCCTCCATCAGTCCCCTCATTTCACAACTCTGTCCTGACAGATGAGGAGTGAGAGACAGAGAAAAGGCTAAGCATCTGACCCAAGGTCACCAGCTTGTTCCCGGCCTCCCTTCACCACAACATGGTCCCTTACTGAACTTGAGATTTGACAGCTCTTTATTTGCATATATACCCCTGAGGTGCTGGAATAATTGAACATGAGACAAGAGTCAAACACATGTGAGCACCTACTGTATACCAGACAGCAAGGATTTAAAAGCGAAACGGCGACAGGTTGTTGAGTTCCTGCTCCAGCTTGTGACTTGGTGTTGCAAGCACTGAAGGCTGTTTCCATTCAGTTTGAAACATCTGCCAGGCATGTGCTTTCCTCCCTGGTGACTGATGGGACAGAGACAAGATGGCAGGCAGGACTTGTCTTTGAATGCTCCTACCTTCGTGGTGTGTCCATGGCTCATGCCTCTGATGGGTATCAAACCTTAAGACCTAGGAGTGCTGGGCTGTAGAGATGGCTCAGAAGTAAGAGCATGAACCACTCTTGCAGAGGACCTGAGTTTAATTCCCAGAACTCATGTGCACAGGGATATGATTAAAACTATTTTTTTAAAAAATAAAAGCTAGATGGTTCATCCTCACGGCAACCTTGTGAATCAGGTGAGACGTGGATTTTACAAAGGAGGAAACTGAGGCACACTCACAAATATGTCCACCGTGGGCTCACCCCATAAGTCGCATCGAGCAGGCAGAGAAAATGTAAAAGGACCATACCAAGCCTCCATGAGCAAGCTGCTCCACCACTCGCCACACGGTTTTATTTTTTCATCACTATACTCAAGAGTTCTGTGACCAGAGGACAAGCATAGGCTTCCCCTGATCGACTTCACAGTGACATTTCCCATGGCTCAAAAGACAATGAGTGATTCCACCGAGCAAAGCTTCCCTGGTACATGGCTAGGGGGCTCCTCCCTTTTGGACACAGGACACAAAGAGGTAGGACATGTCTTACCCTGACAATCTCCTGAGCTGTGTGGTTCCAGTCCACTGCCATCACTCTAGAAAGGAGTCAGTGGGCAACGCGCTCAGCCATGGTCACACGGCCCTGGAGGTGGCAGATGAGCAACAAGAATCCAGGTTACTAGCTTAGGCCAGTGCTCCCTCTAAAGGCTCCCACCAGGGATGCCTCAGCATGGGGCCTGGGGAGCGCTTGGTGCGCAGAGGTAAGACAAACAACACAGTAAGCTGGAAATTACCCAAGTCATCCAGCCTGTGGAGATTGTCAAATGGAAGGTGCACAGATAAAGAGACATAGCTCAAGACCAGATCTCTGGCCCATCGTGACCTGGGTCTTATCATTCAACCATGTTTGACAGAAGCATTTGCCACAACCAGTGGATACGGTGAGGCAACCAATCCATAGGACTTTTCAGAATTACTTTTTTTTCTAAGCAAGTCCAGGTCATTCACAAAAGGAAGACAGGTACAGTGTTGGACCTTGAGGAGTTTACAGTCTTGATAGAAAAAAAAGGTACGTGCAGGAGAAACATGGAATAACATAAAACACCCACAAGGGGAACACTTCCATCAGGAATTCCAATGACAGAGAAGAGCAGGAAGGATATGAAAAGCGGGATTTTGAGGGATGACTAAGAGTCCAACAGGAATGAATACATATGCCAGTTCAAGGAAGAGTTCCAACTTATAATGATGATTTGTGGGGGACAAAAACCACAAAGGCTGGTTCTTGGAGTAGGATCTTCACACCAGACCAGGGCTTTGGGCATAGGGCTGTGGACAGTCTTCAAACTTTGGGAAAGTCTCAGTTCTTCACACAAGCCCAGAGTGTCTGATCATACTTCATTCCAGAACAGTGTTAGCGTCAGACAACACCACTGCTGCTCGGCAGGTCAGAAACACAATCTCACGCCAGCATGTTGCCGCACAAAGACAGTCTGAGTCCAACAGGATCTTCTTTTCCAGGGCCCTGTTGATGGTCATTGGCTCTTTGTCTCCACCTCACCCCTGTCCTCCAACCCTGGCCCTCTGTAACCTGGGTGCTAACAGACGACAATCCTAGACAGTACTGTAGCTCACAAGCTAGCTCACCCTTCTGGGAATCTTCCCTCACAGGGAAAGCAGGTAGGCTTGTGACACAGGCAGCCTGAGGCAATGTTGAAAGAGCAGCATCCTCTCTGAGCCTCAGTCTTGCTTTCTGACACCAAGGGTCCAGGACTTGCCCTGTGTGTGGAGTCTGCCGCAGGTCCCTAGGGTTTTGCAGGCAACAGAAGGGATCCTCCATCCAGGCAGCAAGCCCAGGTAACTCCGGCTCAGCCACCAGATTCAGCAAGGCCAGGGCAACATATGATGCCAAGAAGGTATCTGGCGTGCACTTGATGGCCCCAAGACCTACATGACTGACACTTGCTAAAGTGTCCCCAAACACTGACTTCATCTGTTCTCACTGTTGGCCATGCTGGGCTCCTGACTCCTCCCCCAGTTCTCAGTCTTGGAGGAAGACATCTTCATCCCTAGGTCACCTGGCCAGGAATGGGCAACATCCTGTGCCCAGAATGTGTACTTCTATGAGCTGGCAGGGGCATGGGATCCTTGCAGAGTCCATGTGTCGTGTTCCCATTGGCTGAGGGAGCTGAGAGGTCACCAGGAGCCGGGTGTAGTAGCCACCAAACACTGCCAGTAGCTGCCGGGCCATCTCCTGCAAAGAATGGCAGAGGGGGATGGGGAGGGATGAGTCCTGCAGGCAGACCTCAGGGTAATGGAGTTTAGGCACATGAGAAGCCCAAACTATCATCCTACCCTAGGCCCAGGAAGGAGGCTCAATAGAAAGAATAAGCCAGACCAGTACCTATGGCTCTTAGAAGATGCAGCCTGAAACTCATTGGCTGGGAGCGTTGTAGCCTGCCCTCCATCGTCCCCAAGGGGCCTCACTAACAAGGCACACAAGGACTAAGGGTTCTGCTCAGAAGCAAACCATGCACTTAGCATGCCTGATGCCTTGGTTCTATCCCAAACACCAGGAATGTTAGTATGGCCCCAGAAGATCTGCAACCGTGGGGTATTGGGGAAGTACCATTCCCACACCACCTACACCCTCTTAGTACTTTCTGAAGGCCATGAGTCTGTAAGGTCCATGAGGTTAGACCAGCTCACTTAGAGAAAATCACAAATTGGGACCAGATGGGGGAAAGTGCCCCATGATAGGAGACCTTCAGTTCATACATGGTGCCTAATAGATATCTTTCTACCAGACATATTAAAAGTTTGCTTATGAAAACTAGTTGTCCATAAATGCACGCATACATACATAGATAGATACATAGATATATACATATATACATACATACATACATACATGAATAAATAAATACTGCACATGAAGAAGGCATGGTCCCAGGTTCTGGTGAAGGCAGAGGGACGTCAGTGTGAAATGAGTGTGGGTCCAGTAAAAGAAGCATGTGGAAGATGGATGCTAAATGAAAGTCACACAACACACAACAGAGATAGCGAACCTCATGCGTACATCTTACAGAAACAGAGAATCAAAGCATCAAGAAAAAACTTTAAACTGGATGTCATGCATTCTCTTAACACACATGGTCTCTGAAGTCTCACTCACTGGCCAACCACCTGGGAACGCGGGGAAGAGGCTCAAATCCCTCACTGTGTCCACCTAAATGCAATAAGACTATGTGGGTTCCATCGAGGCTGTGTGTGAGGAGTAGGTAATTAAAAACAGGTGCTGAGCTCCAGGGCACAAAAGGAATCCCAGCTCCTCCACCACTACTCCCTGAGCAAGTCCCTGCCCCACTGAGGTGTTGTCTTCACTGGTAACGTGCTGTGGAGAGGTAGGCTGAGGCAGCAGGAGCAAAAAGCACGTGGTCCCCTCAGTAAACATCACTGGATCCATCAGCAATGTTATGCACTAGAAGTCAGGCTCACTCCTACAGTCTCACATTTGAAGGCTAAGACTGATGGGTTGCTATGAATTCAAAGCCAGCCTGGACTTCAGACTGAGCTCAAGGCCTGCATGGGCTACAGACTGAGACTCTGCCTCAAAACAACACAGAAACAAAAAATATAAAAAGTCCCTAACTTGCTCCCGGACAAGAAGCAGTTAATTCCAAATGGCTCCCTAGGACTGGCTTTTTCTTAAGTTGTCTTTTACATTAGACTAGAGGATACTGAAAATGCAAATAATGTACCTTTCACTAACCCAGACTGGCTGCATCAATTTAGTCCCAGATCAATAATATAATGCTCTACAGCCCAACCAGCCCAGCTGGTGTACTGAGACTACACAGGAGGCTTCTGCACTCAAGCCCCCTGTCTTCTCCTTTGTTCTGGGAGCTTGGGCAAGTCTCGCTCTCCCCATCCAAGAGGAAAAGGTGAAGCAGCCCTCAGGGACATGCTGAAGAATGCTTTGCAAGATAAAAATCCTTAAAAACCTGAGTGGTTGTCCTGACTCTACATCTGTCACAGACCGGGCTCTCCCAGACACAGGTGATCTAGCCGCCCACACTGAGGTTTGGGTAGAGGTTATATTTTCTCTAGCTAACTGATTAGGCTACTTTCAAAACCTGCATGCATGTGCACACATACTTGACAAGAAACTGTGTTTCTATGGGTTTGGGCAAATTGGAAAGAATAATTCAAAAAGCCCATATTTAATGGGTTACTGCATGTCAAGCCAGACACATAGCTGCTTGAATAAAGCATGTGGCCTTATCAGTCTTTTCTGCTCTGAAAAGAAACATGAATATTGCTGATGGGTCCAGTGATGTTTATAATTTTTTTCTTAAATACCCCTAGTGTGAAGCCCCACACTCGCACGAATGCAAAAGAGGAAGCCTAGGCTGGGCTGGACCTTGAATTTCTAAAGCCCTGGAATGGAAGGAAAATGCAAGTGATCCTCAAAGCTCCAAATGTCACCTGAGGTCACTCCTACTGAATGTATCTGTCCTCATAGTTGTTTACAGGTCTGCCAGCAAGAGCAGATCCTGGCAGGGGCTGTGGGGCTGGTAAAGCCAGAACTAAAAGTATTCACATAGATCCAAATGGTGACTAGGATTTAAGTAAGTGAGTCTATGGATGATGGATGGGTGATGACAGAGATGGATGGATGGATGGATGGATGGATGCTGATGAATAGATGCATGCATGAACAACGTTGAATAGTCAGTTACATGAACATGTAACTGGTAATTGATCAACAGGATCTTTGTTCTTTAAGGCAGGGTCTCCCTCTGTAGTCCAGACTGGCCTTAAATCTGCAATTCTCCTACTTCCAGCTCATGAGTGTTGGCATTACAGGCAATGTCCAGCAATAGACATTTAAAAGCTCAGTATTCATCCAAATTGATGATAGGTTACAGCTCATCAACATGCTACAATCTTTACAGCGTAGCTATCAAAAAGAATGGCCAAGATTTAAAAATGCAACCAGAAGTCCCAGTAGGTACAAGTATAATTCCCTTAACTATGTTTTAAAGTACTGGTATAAAGATGAAGCCTGCCCTCCTAGCAGCTGGAAGGTTTACGGTTTTACCCTCTGGGCTACACAGCAAAACCCTGCCTCAAAAAAGAAAGTGTTGGAATTTAAAAATAAGAAAAAAAGTGTTGGAGTGAACAATGACAAAAACAAAGAAGGAGAAGAAAAAAAGAAAGATAACCTTGAGCTACAAGATTTTAAAGGTCTCTAGGAACTCAGAGAAGCTATAACTCCAGGGCCTAAAACCTGAGCCATCACTGGACCACGACCACACAGGGGCCCACAAGGGGGGACCTCAATGACCACCACAGCACCATTACCTCAGGCTCAGCGTCTGGAACAAGCTGATAGAGTTCAGTCTGTGTGAGTGGTCTCTCCTGAGGACCAGGGGTGCTGGGCAGAAGGGGAGCATCCTCCAAATCCTCAGGCCCTTCCACCACAGGGCTCACTCCAGTCTCCATGACGACACACAGCTGGCTTAATCTGGTTCTCAGCAAGGACTACAAAGGAAACAAAGGAGGCACAGGTGTGTTCTAAATCTGGCAGGCTTAGACCAGCCAGAGAGCTAGACACTGACCTTAGTGAGCACACCAATAAGATCACACTCTTCCCCACAAGAGCAGGGTCCTGGGCAACTGCTGAAGGTCTCTGCCTCCATGCTTACGTTTGGTCATCACAGCCTGGGATCTGAGTGTCTATCAGGGGCCACAGTAAACAAACTCAGGGGCACACCCTGCCTGAAGCCACAGGCTCTGGCCTGCCAGGAGCAGGGTGCCACCATAATCCTGACCTCAGGAATGTTGAGATCCCAGGAAATAAGCTGGTGGCCATCTTACCTCTTGGCTCCTCTTCATTTCTTGAACATGATCAGACAAAAATTGCACACAGTTCTCCAGGTCGAAGTACACAAACCAGAGCTGTGGAGAGAAGCAGCAGAGGCCTGACTTTGAGCATCTAACCCCAAGTCTGTCCCCAAGCTCCCCCAGTTCTCATCCACCCTTTTGATAACCACATGACATGCCTGCTGTCCCGTAGGAACAGTGTGACTACAGCTCACTTGTATGGCTGGCAAGGGGAAAAATTAACGGTACTGGAAATCAAACTCGGGATAGAACACCAGGTGGGTACACTACCACTAAACCACATAGCCAACCCAGAAAAATGGCTCTGCAAGCAAATTCAGAGTATGTCCAACCATGGACAAAATGGCTGGGCCCCATCTCCCACAGAGTGTCCCAGACAGACTCCAAACTCCCTTGGCCATCACATGACCATTGGGGCAGGGGAATAGCACCTTTACCCTCAGTAGTATGAGTATTCTGTCCTAAACCCAAATGCACAAAGGAGAAAAGTCCTCACAAAGGATATCTCCACCAACCAGTGCTAGGTTCAAGGTTGTCGAGACAAGTGTTCTCAGTGAAAGAACGCAAGTAAGAAAGGCATCCTGGGCCATATTCCAACCTCTGCTTCCCCAAGACAGGTTATCCTTACTAGGCAAAAACCTCCTGTGTCCACTGAGCTGCCTTGATGATGCCACACACATGAGCATCAAGCTCTGCAGAAAAGTCCAATTCTGAGTCTAACACCTGCATTTACCACCTTGCTCCCTGCTCAGGGCAACTGACCCCAAAACCAAAGGTCACAACCCTCCTGCCAGATAGTCTCTCCCACCAGGCCACCCCCAAGAGGATCTGTTCACAGGACTTTTTAAATCTTTTTACTGTAACAACAAATCTCATGCATACACAGGAGACGGGAACTCTCCACCACCCTGCTTTAGCACTTGCTCCAAAGCCCACTCCTGTTGACTGCTTGCTCTTTCCTTGCCCTGTGCATCACCCAGCCCCCCCCCCCCCCGGGGATTCTGAAAGACCTCCAGGCATTGCAGCATCTCATTCCAAGAGGTCATTGTGAAGATCAAAGAAACCACTGTCTGAAAAGACACCTCCCTCCATTAGTCAACAAACAACTACAAACTCAACTACATCCCAGGGTCCCTCCCATGTGCTGAAAGAGGACACTAGGAAGGAGCCATAGGCTCAAGAGATACAAATGTTCTATTTGAACTACCAGGGACCCTGTGCCAATATCTCAGGCAAGATAATGTTACAAACTACACTAGCTATCCCAGGTATGATCAGCTACACTAGCTATCCCAGGTGTGATCAGCTACACAGAGCAAAGATCTGTGTGTCCTCTGCCCCAGTTCTACCCAGAGAACAGTATCTGGCATGTGGAAGCTCTCAGCAAACATCTGCCAGATGTACAGAAGGCACAGCTTCTAGAACCCCAGTGCAGGCACACACTGGGCATCTCTGGGTTTCCCTGAAGGAGAGGGTTGTGACCAGTGAGGCACATGCATGCCAAAGAAGCATAGCCTGAGCTACAACCCAGCTCTACTTTCCTGGCTACGTAGACTGTATCTCACTAGACACTCAGCTGCATTGATCACCGAGTACTTAGCACTGAAGCCCTGAGCAGAGGCAGCCAGGATCAAATCCAACCTCAGCCACGTCCCATGAATGACGTCCCTACTTTTAAGATTCCCCAACTGCTCTAAGGAGAAAGAAAACTACTGAGCCAGACATGTGAGGCCTTAGTGTCACACCAGCTTCTCCAGGCTCATCTCGCCTGCCACATCATTCAGTGAAGCCCTGGGCCACCATGAGCTCTCACTGTCCCTTTAAAGCCACTGTGTGCCTGTCATCCTAGGAGTGTGCAAGCTCATATTGAACAGAGACTTTGACTCCCACAGTGCCCAATCTCAGGACTCAGCATAGAGGGGGGAATCCTCAAGGAGACACTGAACAGGGAAGAGGAGCACACACTTTCACAGCAGCACAGCAGATGCTGGACCCCACAGTACAGGCCAGGAGAACACAAGGCCACCTGCAAGCAGGCCAGCAGGAGAGGTCACTCTGAGACACAGTACCTGGATCACATTCTGGCATCCCTCCACTGTGTCTGTCACCCCCAGCAGCACGCGGTATCTCAGAAGGGCTCCATTGGCAGCCACCAGCCTCAGGTCCGTGTTAGTGTTAGCCTAAAAGACAAGTGCCAGGCCCGAGGCTGACCTCCAAGATGCCAAGGAGTTCCTCAGCCCTGAACATCACAGCTGTCCCTCTCCCAGAGGCCGTACATCAACCCTCAAGCTCAAGACAACTCTCTTTTCCCCTGTGGTAAAGTCAGTGTGGGAGCGCTTAAACCAAAGCCCAGCTCCGCTGCTTCCTGGAGGTAGTGCTTGTGCCACTCCATTGGATCTTGCTGTCTTACAAAAAACACCCCGGCCTCCTGGGAGTGAGGAGAGAGCTCACTGAGCTGTGAAGGAAGTCTTTAGCCCAGCGCTAGGACGAAATCGTAATATAAGATGTTTGAGGGAAGTTAAGGGACAGATAGTCTAGTCTGTGTGGAAAGGACTGGCTCCATTGACAACACACCTACTTTTTTCTCCTTTCTCTTTTTTGAGACAGGAACTCATATTTAAGATTCCCTTGGCCTCAGCCTTCAGCAAGCCATGAGTGAGGTATGCTCTACGAAGCTGTGTGCTAGCAGGCCCACCAGCAAGCCATGAGTGAGGTATGTTCTACAAAGCCGTGTGCTAACAGACCCACCTCTAAAGCTCCCAGCACAGCACTTGGCCCCCAGAGAAGCTGTTTCCTTCTGCTCCCACCCAGAGCAGCCAATGTCAAGTCTGCTGAGATACTAAGGAGACCAGAGAGGGGAAAAGAGAGCTGTGACAGGACCCAGCATAATAGCCTGAAGAAGAGACACTCAAAGGGCCTTCAAGGATAGCTACAGAACCATCAGTCAGAGCCAAGGGCTCCCCAAAGCAGCAGCCCCCCAAAGGAAAACTGGAAATGTGAAGAGGCTCTTTTGTAGAGTCACACAGAGACAGACAATGCTGGTGATCACTGAAAGAGGGTCAGGGTTGCTAGCACACAACTGGCCCACAAAAAAATTCTATAGGCCAAGGGCATGTCCTCTGGCCTACCTGAGTATGGGAAAAGATCACTGGACATGTATGAGGTAGGAAATCTACCTAGAATTCTCCAGCATGTCCTTCTAACTCCACTGTACACAAGGGGTCATGGTGCACTGGATCGTCTCCACTAGCTGTGACTCACATTCTGGTCGGTCTTGCTCATCTGGTCAGAAAGTCACTCACAGAGAGTTCAGTTACTGACCCTGATCCTGACCGTACCACCCACATCACCCTGGACAGGTCTCTTGACACCTCTGCGTCCACATCCTCATCCTTAACCAGACTAGAAAACTCCCTTGACTTAGGGGCCTTAATGCCAAAATGAGCCATTGCTTGCGGACCACTCAGGGATGGACACTCCATACATGCTGGCCAGGAGTGTCACTATGACAGGGAATCTGTACCGAAGTGTCATATTTTCCACTGTGTCCCCTTGGCCACACACAAGGGCATCACTAGGGATGCCATGTGTTGCACTCTGGGTAGACTTGAGGCAGTCTCAGCTCTTGCACCACTCTCCTTCTTGATCTTGAGAAAGGCTAGCCCCTCACCTCATGAGGGTAAAAAAATCATGGAGAGAGAGAGAGAGCAAGAGGTCTTGAGGCTCTTACAGGTGCTAAGTGATGCAGGGTTACTAATCCCGTGAGGGGCGATATCAGAAAGGACAGGTCTGTAGGATACTTGATAAGGCATCCCTAGAACCAGGTGTGTACCATTAATCCCAGCACTCAGGAAGCAGAGGCAGGTGGATCTGAGAGTTAAACACCCTGTCGAAAACAAAAGAAAAGAAATCTCAGGGGCTTGAGATGGTGAGCTGAGATCTAAAGGAAGAGCTGAGGGGAGATGTGTGGCCGAGGTTAGTTCCTGGACTCTCTGAGCTATTCTTACTGGCAAATGACACCGAAGTTAACAATCACAACTCACTGAGCATTTATGCTATGCCAAGTACGACTGTGAATGCTTCCCACATAGAATAGTCCTTTAACCCTCACAAGTGCCCTACGATAGAGCTCGATTTATCAAGCTAGTTTCAAATGAGGAAACTGAGGTCCAGAAGTGATGCAACTCTGCTCGCCCCAGGTTGCAGAGCTAGCAAATCTCAGGAGGCTTCAGGCCCTAAGCACGGAGGACACAATGGGTGCTCAGAGAATGGAGCTCAGTCCTAGGAAGATAGGGTCCTGTCAGGGTTTCAAGTGACCCAAGAGCCTAGAGAATCCTTTCTGGGCTCTGCACCTGAGGCCCTAGGCTGCACCCATGAGCAGAGAGCAGGACCTTCTCTGTGATCTGTGCCTAGCATCTCACCTGGCACTCCCTGGCTTTACAAGTACAGGGTGCAGAAGGGGTGGAAAGAAGGCCATGCAGCCAGCAGACACCCCTGGACTTCGAGAGCCATGGCGGCAGTGTTGCGACATACATGCCAGCTCTCCTCATTTCCTCCTCTCTAGGTTGATGGCTTGCTTTCTCCTCTTCTCAAAAGAAGTATCTCCCAGCTGGAGCCAGAGGCTCAATTTATTTTTACAGACCAAGCACAAGGGTTACAAAGGCCCGAACAGAGCCCAGGGGTAGCATTATCTTGTCAGACTCGAAGCGAAGCCCAACAAAGATCCTTTCAGAATGATTAAGCCATAAAGTCCCAATTTGTCCCTGTGAACGTAGGCATGAAATGGAAATTTGGCAACATGAAGCCAAGCCAGGCAGAAGCGGAGCTCCTGCTAAGGACTTCAGAACAGCAAGCAGTGGTCCAGGGGCTCAGAACACAAGGACAGAGGTGCTTCTGCAGGTACCCAAAGACTGCATCCAGAACAAGGCAAAATAATAGCATACCATATCCAAACCACTCCCCGGAACCTGTGAAAGCACCGTTAAACAGCACAGTGGACCAGAGCAGAAGCTGCCCAGTTGACTTTATAGTAGCGAGAGAGAAAGGGCCTTGTCATAGCCCAGTAAAGCCATATAAGCACGGGGGTCCTTAAAGTGGAGCTGGGAGAGGTGGAGAAGCAAATACACCCCCAGGAGCCCTTCCAGTTTCTGGTCCAGGGACACTCACGCCGGACTCCTAACCACAGGATTTTAAGGAAATCAGTGTATATTGATAACGGCAGTGCTAGATGCCATACACTGGGTGCTAAGAAGGTTACGTGGAATCTAAGCAGTCAAATCTTGAGGTCTAGCCTGGTCACTTAGCAGCAGTGAACCTGGGGCTGCTCCCAGAGCCTTTATGAAGCCCTGCCCCCCTATCTGTAAAGGCCTCTGGCCGGAGTCATAAGGCGTTACCACGGAAAGCCTTTGACAATCTACTTTGCGTGAAAAGTTTTGATACCTAGTACAGACATACTAGACACCACCCTTGAGTGAGTGGTACAGCGAGCTGGGAGGCAGGGATCTCCTCTCTAAAGGTCACTGGGGATCCTATGTGTGGCTCTGAACCTTGGCTCTTCCCTTATAGTAAGATCTAGGACAAGTTCCCTAGCTCTCTAAGCTCACTGCCTGCTTCTCAGGTGGCTACTGGGAGTTAACTGAACCCTGATTGTGGGTGAAGCACCTACTCACCCCAGGAGAAACAACACCAGCTCCCCTACCCTCATCTCCAGCGCCAGTACTACAGTGAGGTGGGCTGTAACCTTCTCTCCCTGCCAATCACAAATTATTGTGCAGGTCCAGGGAAAGGTGTGTGAGGAGCTCAGCTAGCTAGAATCCTGCAGGAATGCTGGCTACTGGGAACTGTTCTTGAAACAGCTGGCAGCCAGGAAGGAAGAAAAAAAACCCACCACCAACAAAAATCTGCAGCGACTGGGTAAGAAAATAAAGAAGAGAACAAAGAGCCTTTGCTCCTTGGCCAAGGGGCAAGTGGCTTTGTATACCACACGCAATCGCCCTAGTGAGCAAGCAGCCACAGCCACAAGGCCATCAGATAGTGAACTGAAAGCATTAAAGGGAGTCAGAGTGACCTTTCAGGGGAACAAGGGAGGAAAGGAGAAGGGAGAGGAGGGGAGAAAAGGCATGGGGGCACGAGCCAGTAAGCTTTGCATTTAGGGAAAGGGTATGTGTGTGTGTGTGTGTGTG
>NW_022196900.1:24428959-24463222 GCF_008632895.1 Mastomys coucha | reverse complement strand
TGTACAACAGAGGATTTAGCTCCACATTTCTGTTAGTTATGGGTATGCAGCCATGAGGGTAGCTGAAGGAGCTACTGAGTTAGAACAAAGTATCAGACCACCCAGCCCTAAGGAGGGAACAGACAAGGCCCCAGACACCTCACCTTCCTCTGCTGCCTCTCAAAGACCAGCACAAGGGTCAGGGTCAGGCTGACAGCGGCCAAGGTCGCAAGCAGCACACCTGCCCACTGGTTGCCCAGGGCAAACATTTGGCTTGTGGAATAGATGTTGGCCCACACCAACACGTAGAACACCTGTAGAAGACAAGGACAGCTGTAGAAGGCATGGAGCTGTCAGGGACAGCCAGCTCCGCTCATGGGCACCCCATTGGAAATCCCTGCCACCGCTGGGGTCACACAGCTTCCCAGGGGCCTGAAGGAAAACATGCCAACCTTGGGATGGCTCCTACTCACTACTCATAGGTGAATCTTGACAACAGGTTGTGACTGGCCTGGCAGAAATGAAGATATTCTAAAAAGACACTCGTGTCTCACAGGCTGCTGAAACTATGGACTCCAAAGAAATGGGAATTCTGCTAGGAATCTCCTGATAGGAAATGTCACACAGCTATAACAACTTGTCAGACTACCTTACTGGATGAGACTGAAGCCCAGAAAATTATGGGAAAGTGGTGGGCGGGGCCACATCTTGATCTGGCTGCTTAGTTGTGCATGGCCTTGGCTGTGTGTTTAAACTTGGCTCTCCCTTCAGGACCTCTGGAGTGTTGACTGAACCTTTTTGTCACCCTTTCCAATGTGGCCACATTGACTAAATTTCCCTTTTCTGCATTCCATTTTCAATTGGTTCTTTTAGTTGGCCTAGTGAAGCTGGGTGGCTGAGCCTGAGTTGGGGTAAAGGCTGTGAGCCCTCACGTTTGATAGCAAGGTCCATCACTCCTGAACCCTCCTCACCTCAACTTCAAATGAAACACAAAAGGGCAGGGCACTCTGGGAAGAATTCTGTGTCTAAACCCCACAGTCATCTCTGCCTTGTAGTACGGCTTGGAATAAGCCATGGCACCTCTCTAAGCCTCAGTTTCCCCACCTGTAAACTGGGAATAACCATGCCTACTGCTCAGGACTGTTCCAGAGCTAACCGGGTAACATGTCCTGTCCCGGTACTTTTTAGGGAGTTGTTAAAAACTAACTCCCTCTTCCCCTTCTCCTGAAAGGTGCGGTCAGCTAGGCCATGTGACCATAAACACAGAAGCCAGAGATCAGAGTGGTTAAGAGTTCAGCAGCAGAAGCTGGATAGCCTGGGTTCACACACTGCTTGGCCACAGAGGCACATGTTTCTGTAGGTGGATATATAGGCATAGCTATATGTTTCTAAGCATGTGCACAGACAGGCACACGCACGCGTTTGTGTATATGCACACTATAAATACAGGAAACATCTATCTGTGAACAAAGAAAAACCAAATCCCAGAAGGGAAAGTTTTGGCCAAGGACAAACACTGAGTTGGGAGTCTGGCGCTCTATAGACTCCCAATCCTAACTCCCATCCTCGACTAACCCCTTCTACACCAAATCCATGTCTGGTACTAGGCTTGCCCCGGGCAACTGTGTTCCTCATCCCCTTATATGCCTCAGGACACACTGCTAGGCTCAGTGTGCCTGAGGCCAAGGGGAGGCAATGGGGGCCTGCTTCACCACTTACCACAGCGAAGGCCAGCCTCATGGGCCTGGAGTTGTAGATGATGTACCTCCTCACCTGAGGTTCCAAGAGAGCACTCTCAGCCAAGTTCCGGTACTGCTCAGCGGGGACCTATGCCATGCAGGATGAAGGGGTCATCAGTAAAGGACGACCACTCCCTACCTCCTTCCTGCAGCAAGCATGACACTCCCAGCTCACAGGACTGCCCATGGGAGGAGGATAAGGCACATCTGCGGCACCTTAGAGGGCAGAAGAAGAGGCTCAGAGCATAGATAGGGAATCCTAGGGCAGGTCTAACTTCAGGAAGGTGATAACCCGAACACCAGGGCAACCCGCAGAGGAACCACACAGCCTGACTCTCAGAACCTTCCAACACGCATGGGGCCGACTTGGGTAAGGCACAGGCCCTGAACCAAACTCTGGTCATGTCATTCAAGTACTGAGTGACTTGGGCCAAGTGACCTCTGCCCTAAACCTTGGTTCCTCTTCTCTAAAGTCAGGAGTGTGTGCACCATCAGGAAGAGTGCACTTTCAGTGCTCAGGGATCCTCGGCAGAGAGAAGTACAATGACCACCTGGAGCTCAGCCTTGCCAGTGCTGTCATCTGACACTCTGCTCACACTCGGCCCTCTGTCAGTGCTGCCATCTGACACTCTGCTCACACTCGCCCTCTGTCAGTGCTGCCATCTGCCATCTGACACTCTGCTCACACTCGGCCCTTGGTCACTGCTGCCATCTGACACTCTGCTCACACTCGGCCCTGTGTCAGTGCTGCCATCTGACACTCTGTTCACACTCGGCCCTCAGTCACTGCTGTCATCTGACACTCTGCTCACACTCGGCCCTCTGTCAGTGCTGCCATCTGCCATCTGACACTCTGCTCACACTTGGCCCTCTGTCAGTGCTGCCATCTGCCATCTGACACTCCGCTCACACTCGGCCCTCTGTCAGTGCTGCCATCTGACACTCTGCTCACACTCGGCCCTGTGTCAGTGCTGCCATCTGACACTCTGTTCACACTCGGCCCTCAGTCACTGCTGTCATCTGACACTCTGCTCACACTCCGCCCTCTGTCAGTACTGCCATCTGCCATCTGACACTCTGTTCACACTCGGCCCTCTGTCAGTGCTGCCATCTGCCATCTGACACTCTGCTCACACTTGGCCCTCTGTCAGTGCTGCCATCTGACACTCTGCTCACACTTGGCCCTCTGTCAGTGCTGCCATCTGCCATCTGACACTCTGCTCACACTCGGCCCTCGGTCAGTGCTGTCATCCGACACTCTGCTCACACTCGGCCCTCTGTCAGTGCTGCCATCTGATACTCTGCTCACACTCGGCCCTCGGTCAGTGCTGCCATCTGACACTCTGCTCACACTCGACCCTCGGTCAGTGCTGCCATCTGACACTCTGCTCACACTCGGCCCTCTGTCAGTGCTGCCATCTGACACTCTGTTCACACTCGGACCTCGGTCAGTGCTGCCATCTGACACTCTGTACAGAATTGCAAGCACTGAGGGCATAGGCCTTCCTGTCCAAACCAGAGTGTGTGCAGAGCACACCAGCCCTACAGAACAGGAGCCACCAAAGGGCAGGAGTCACTTAAGAATTCCATTTCAACATGGGACACTTCAGGGAACTTGGGGGTAAAGGAGCTCAGCAGTGATGTGAGCCTGATGACCCAAGTTCATCCTCAGGATCCAGAAGAAGGTAGAGGGAAAGAACAGACTCCACAGAGTTGCCTTCTGCCATCCACACATGAATCCTGGAACACACACACACACACACACACACACACACACGTACCCTCCCAACATATATATGATAACAATCATCATCTTAAGTACAATTCCCCAAAGCAGAAAAATGTTATCTAGGAACATATAACAATAGACACACAAGCTCTTCACTAATCTCAAGACAGTAAGTTAAGAAAGATGTGGGGTTTCCAGAGATGGTTCAGGGTGTGAATCTGCTGCCCAAGCATGAGGACTTAAGTTTGGATTCCTAGCATCTGTATTAGCTAGGCGCTTTGGGGAAACACCCGGCAGTCAACGTAGGCAGGCCAGCAAGCTCCATGCAGCAGCCAACATAGGCAGGCCAGCAAGCTCCATGCAGCAGCCAACATAGGCAGACCAGCAAGCTCCATGTTCAGTGACAGACCCTATGTCAATAAACAAGCTGGAGAACAAACCCGGAAGACACGCCAACCTACACACGTATAGGCATGTACGTATAAATGCATACACATGCATATACCACACCAGGAAAGAAGGGAAGAAAGAAAGCAGGTAGAGAGAGAGAAGAGAGGAGGAGATGGAGCAAAGCCAGCTTGTCTGGGGCACGAGTCTCAATGCTGTCTGCAAAGTCTTTTTTTTCAATAGCAGCATGTTAAACTCGGAAAGCTTTGGGCTGTACTGAGCTGCTTGTGGACCTGCCTGTGATTTCCTGGCTAGCCTGGTAAAGACCTCAAGGGCTCTGGGGAGAGAGCCACACCATTGCCCTCCACACCAATAGTAAGTGCTATGGTTCACTGAGAGCCTGTCGCATCCTAGAACATCTGCAGATGCTCCCTGGTATCATACATGTAATCCTGGTGGAAGCCCTACAGAGCTGGCATGAACATCACCCTCTCTTGCAGACAAAAGTGAAGCACAGAGAACTTAGGTCTCCTGCCTAAAGTTGCACAGGCAGTGAGCAACAAGCCTGGATCCATATCCACACAGTGGGTCTGTGGAGTTTAGGCCTGGACTCACTGTCTGAAGGTACCATATCCATTATGTGGTAAGTTCCACAAACGCTCACAAATGCTGTTCTCTCCCCTACAATGCCTCCCTCCCGCCCAGCATACTTGAATTCATCCCTTAACAACTCTGTCAGGGTTCTTCCATGAAGTTTTTGTGACCACCCACCACAGGGAAGTTCAAAATTTGCTCCTATGCCACCAGTGCTGAGTATGGCCCTCTACTGTGGCATCTACATCTGGTTGACCTTGCTTACCTGACCCATGTCTGGCTCCTGCTGGGCAGTGTGAGCAATGACACTGGGTCCCGCTCACCCCTGCACAGTTTAGCCAGCTCAGGCCTAGGCAGAGTGGCCACCCCCAACACATATATTCTGAGTTAACACACTAGGAAGGAAGAATAGTTCTAATCATTTCCTATGCACCAGGCCACAGCCTGAGCAGGTAAAGAGTTAAAGAAATGTTTGTGAAGAGATTGATGGATGGACAGATGGCCAGGTGGACAGAGAGAAGAACATAGACTCAACCAGCCAGCACTCACCTGAATGCCCCAGGTCTGCAGTTGCTCTTCTGCAGCTCCCAGGTCAAAGGAGATAGGTGCACAGGTATTGTCGATCCGGAGGACTGTGAGAACCTGGCCATTGTGGAGCTCTATAAGCAGACCAGAGCATCAGTGGGCCATGCAAGAATACCTCTGCAGGAGTTCAGAACCGAAGGCATCTACCTCAGGCTGGGAGCACCTTCTCATGATGAGGGACATGGTAGCTGCTCCTAATCCCTAAGGACTTAGCTTGACTGGGGAGCCCCCAAGAAGCAAAACTAAGGCAGGCCCACATGGATTAACTATATAATGTATAACTTCCCAAGACAGAAAGGCATCCCACAAAGAATGGGTGGCACTGAGCCCAATGTCATAAGGCATATATGGAAACAGAGGCTGAGCAACCAACTCCATTAGGGACCCAGTGAGGTAGATGTTCAGTCAAGCTCTGAATGGGCAGTTCAGCTGAATAATTTAAATCCCAGCCAAGTGCCAAATATCAAACTTAAATAGCTACCATGAAACATCAGCCCCCAGATGGCCTCTCCTTCATCCCCAGACTATGCTGCTGGCCAGGGTAAAGAGCAGTAAGCAGGGCACACATCAGCTGGCCTCAAGCAGGGACAGCTGTCTGTATTACCCGCTGGGGCTGAGGGAATCACAATGGTCCTTAAAAGGAGGCAGGGCATAGACAGCTACACCTTTGCTAGCTTTGGCCACAAGCTAAGTACTATGGGTAGTCCAAACTAGTGAGAAGGGGAAGGACACAGAGCCTTGTCTAGAGCTCCCAGACAGGAGCAGTGTCCTCTATGGCCTCCAGTGTAGGCTCAGGGAGAGCAGAGTTAGACTTCTGACTGCAGAATTGCAGGGATGCTACGGTGGCCTGGGTTAACTGTCACGCATCCTCTGCGTCCATGTAGAGCCCTCCAGCATATTCAAACATTAACCTTGGCCCCCACTGTCTCAAGAATGAGTATGTGTGTGTACAATTGTTCAATTATTTCATCAGGCTTTCGTTTGGGCCACTCTGGTCTGTTCATCACAGGGTTGCCTGAGCTGGCTTAGTGTCTTGCATATGTTTGACACATAAAACAAATTAATATGATAGGGCTCTAATCCTCAACCGTGACAGGCTTCCTTCTCATACCTTGGGTCAGGAGGGGAGTATACCTACAATCTTAAGGATTCCATCCATTCCATAAACTCTAGGTCCTGTCCAAAAGAGCTTTCAATTTTGGCCTCTCCTCTCTCTTTCTAAAAGGAGTGTGGTACATGGAATAAACACAGGACAGCTCTTGAGGGATAAACTGTGACCCAGTCCTTTTCCTAACAAGGTGATCTTGGAAGATCAACTGTTTCCTTTCCTACAGATGGTCACAGCCACCACAGGAGACTGTGGACCATGCAGATGGCAGCCTGGATGCCACCTCAAGCAGGTGAATCACTAGCCCCATTGAGGTCATAATTTGGAAGCAAGCTGGTTAGAGCTCAAAAGTCCTGATAAGACAATACTACAACCCTCCCATACCTGGATAATACTATAAGATTGAGCCAAAGACTACCCAAATGAAAGGAGGTGGGCAGGAAAGAAACAGAGGCAGCTAACGAGACCCTCATTCGTGAGCTGGAGCCTCACTATGCGCTTACTCCGGGAGTCCTAAGAGGTGGATGTTGTTCGCAAGGAAACAGCAGCCGAGCCTCTGGAAAGCAGAAAAGTTTACCTGGTTGACTTGAGGGTGGGAGGATAGAGCAAACAAGAGGAAAAGACAGTGCCCAAAACACAGCCATCATTCAGTGGGGTCTCCCACTGGTCTCCTCGCTGGCCACACAGGATGAACCTCCCCCAGGAGAGTCTGGAACCTTCGGCCAGCCACACTCTGGGCTCCGCAAGCATTGGCCCAAACACTACAGAAACCTTTTGCCTGCTCTCTTCGCCTTTCTACCTGGAGCGCCCAGATTCTTGGCAGCCCGCTCTCTCATTTATTGCTTAAAATGAGAACAGCAAGTCCTGTGCTTGGAAATGCTTGTTTCTACATCTAAGCTAAGTAAACCTGAGAGAGGAAGGGGTGAGGTATATTGAGAGTGAATGAAGAAGCAAGAGGGGGCTTGCCAAAATTTGGCAGAACAATGCCATTCAGGTCCTGAAGGAAAAATTCCTGCATCCCATCCCGTTCTACAGCAGCATGTATAGGTTTTTAAATTGTTGTCTGCGTAACACCAGCATGCACCTTTGCTGAACAGGGTTTCAGACCCTCTGTGCAATCCCCACATTCCCACAGAACGCCCACAGTTTACAATGTTATTTCTCCTTGCTGCACCCAGCTACCATCCATGCCTTCATCCCCGACTACACTGACTGCATCTCCAATGGAGCAGGCCTCCTGCTGCCTCTGCAGACACAGGAAGGGTAAGACGATACAGAGCCCTGTCCCCTCTGAACTTCCATACTGGTAGGGAGTGACTACACAGATACCTGGTATACTAAATTAATTCTGCAGGGAGAATACACCAGAAAGTCCTGACTAAGGCTAAGCCACCAAACATTTTGTCATAGGAAGGATGGAGGCCTGAAGGATAAATGAAAACTAAGCACCAAAAAAAAAAAAAAAAAACATCATTGGCTAGAAAGAAAAAAAAAAGAAGAAAAAGAAAAGAAAAGATATCATCGTGTGCAAAGGTCCTGAGACAGAATGTCCTACAAAGAACAGTCAAGAAGGCAGCAGGGGGCGCCAAGGCTGGCCTGGTGAATGGTGGCTCTTCATGCCATGCCCAGTGGGAAGCTCTGAGGCAGAATGTGCCAGCAAGCCACACATCTGAGAAAGGTTCTCTGGTGGGTAGGAGAGAAAACGGAGATAGGCAGTGGCAGTCAAGTTTAAGGTGACAGGAGGCGGTGGCAGTGTGAACACAGAAGAAATAATAGAGAGTGGCCTCGAGCTGAATGCCAAAGTCACCCAGCTACACAGCAACCCCGGTTACAACGTGTTGGGGTTCAGCACAGAATGGCACTCAGTGAGAAGGAAAGGATGGGAGCTGGTCATGGGCCTTACCTTGCCCCCAGCCAGAAGGGTTCCCCTGAGGCAGGGTGTTGCAGCCCAGGATAGAGGTGGGCAAGGGACCAGCTGCCCCACCAAGATCTGTGGGAGGCTCACAAGCCATGGCAGACAGATAGCTGCTCTAGCTTCTACTTCCTGTTTCTGGGGGTGCAGTTCATGCTGGGGCAGCAGCGTCTCACCTCCACTTGCCTATGAAGAACAACAAAAGAAAGAAGTTGAGTCCGGGGCTTCCTGGCCCTCCCTGAGGCCAGAGTTGCTAAAGGCCAGGGAGGACCATGAGGAGTCTAAATGCTGACTTTCCGATCTTGATGAGGAAACTTCTGGGAGGGAAAAGAAGGAACTAAAACCTTCCTCAGGCATCTTCTGAGAATTCCCCTAGTAGCATGGGGTCTTCTCCAGCTCAGGCACACCAGGCGTCGCTCATTCCTTCCTGAGATGCCCAGGTAAACAAGCCTGGGACAGGTATAATGTTCGTTATGGAAAGGCCTGTTTACATATACAGCTTCCTATAAGGCTCTGCAAGATGTACAAACCGAAACCAGGGAACAGGAAACACAGATTACACGCAAAAAGTCGTGACAACCGTGAAGAGGAGAACTAGCAGACAGTCTGGCTACATCCCAGTTCTCTAAAGAGGCGTGGTCCATGTTCAGGGTTCACACTGTGGCCCCACCACCTCCTACTTGTGTAAATTTGGATACAGGGCTCATCCTCAGAGCTTCGATTAGGCTTCTTCAAATCTAACAGACCTCCCCATAGAGGCCCACTATCAAGAATCAAGGGATGGTACACAAGAAGGCCATGGGGAACAGATATCACACTCCCATGTCTATTAGCCCTTTAAATCCTTCAAGGCCAGCACTCTAGAGACAGAGGCAGATCCATGTGAGTTCACCAGCCTGGTCAACACAGTGAGCTCCAGGCCAGCCAGGGGCTACATGGTGAGACCCTGTCTCAAAGACAGACCAAAACAAAAGAAAAAAAAATACTCTCAGTCCAGCCTCATGACATAGGCTGATAATCCCAGCACAGAGGAGTGCACAAGGCAGGGGCAATAGGATTAAAAGTTTAATGCCAGCCAGCCAGCGCTACACCGTGAGTTTCAGACAGGTGTAGGCTACCAGGAAAGCCCTACCTCCTAAAAAGAAAGATAATTTCTCCCGGTGTGACCGTTTTCAGACAGCTGCATTGACTGAAGCAAGGGTTTGGTCTCTGGCTGCCAAAGCCAGCATGGAAACATTAGCAATTAAACTCTTATCTGAGAAATGATGACAAGGAGAGCAAGGCCTGGCTTTGCATTTTTAGCTCTGCTGGATCCTGGAGGCGTGGCCGATGCTGCCAGCATCCAGTGGTCCACAGGCACAGCAGGCATCACCTTTAGCCACTTTCATCAGCCAAAGTGGGGACACTCCTTATGGGGGCTCCCTTGCTGACTTCCTGAGCCGCCGACCTGCTGCAACCTGTGACATGTGTCCCAAGAAAAATTATGTTCTATCAAATGCCACAAAGGGCACCTCAGTCCTGCGAAAAGTCTTCGAGACATCTGGTGGCCAGTCCTCTAGAACATTCACTTGCTACCAAGGAAGGTGACACTGGGGAAGGTAGGAAGCCTCCAGATGGCTTGAATCCAAACATCTGCTTGAATCCAAACTGCCCCCAAGTTCCACTGCCCACTGCCCTTCAGGGGGGTGCTGAGCCTTCTGGCCTCTTCACTGTGTATCTCAAGGCTTCAACAGGAGCAGCGGCACAAGGCTAGGATGCCCTGCAAAATGAAAATGTGGGGGCTCCTGTTTAGAACAGAAGGCTCTGGGGTCAGGGGGATGGCTCCACATAAGCCTGGTTCCCCAAGTTCTACCCCGAGGTGCCCACATAAAAAGCCAGCCGAGGAGGCAGGAGTGTGTACAATGGCAGTTTTCCCCTGGTGCTCAGTACTCTGCCCACAGCCCAGGTTCCTTTCTTTCCTCATCATGAGTTTCCTGTTTCGTGGGCAAGACATGCTCTCTCCAAAGCTGAGTGACTATCAGCCGAAGAGTCCGGAGAAGGATTTCAGCTTGTGCCTCCAGGGTCTCAGCCCATAGCACCCACGCTCTCCTACCTCTGGGCCTGGTCTGGCTTCCTTCCAGCTAATTCATGAAATCACCTTTGAGTGGATCAGAAGAAACCATGTTTCCTAGGCATGATATAGAAACAAATTCCAGTCAGCCTGCAATACCTCTCATGGGAGGACAGAGTCACCTCTTGGCTCATCCTCAGCCCCAAACCCACAACAGCAGTCTCAAACAAAGGAATACTTAGCAGCCTACCTTAGTGCACCTGCTCCTTCTATAGACACAAGAGGCACAAAAGCCACAAGGCTGTGCCCCTCTGCTGCCTCTGATCAACAGCTAGGCCACAAGGCAGACACAACCTTGACAACTGTACTTCCCAGCAGAGGACTCAGGCCCTCTCAGTGAAGCCTCACAACACTGGAGTGTTGAAAAGGCCAGAAGGAGCTGACACAGACTGGAGTTGCTCAAGCCCGGGGCTGCACAGAAGGATCCATCGGTTGCCAAATCCCACAATGAAGCATTGTGTAGGGGGCAGAAATCACAGCACCCACACCAGCCTCCTCAGCTGCCCACAGAGACCCAATCAGCAGACTCTGGTCACACACTCGAGGTTATGTGTCCTGACTAAAAGTAGCCTGCCCAGCCCCACCACTTCCCACCTGGGTGGCCTTGAGCAAGGTATTAAACTTCTCTCGGCCTCCATTTCCTGGAGAGGAGACGAGGGTAGAAACTTAGGATTGCCCTATGGTTCCACGTTCACGAGATCCGCACTTGGAAAACGGTGGATTACTGAGGGGAAAAGTAGCTGTCATCAACCCATGACCCAAACATTCCCTGAGAACCTTCTAGGGCCAGATCCTGGACTATAAGACATGTGGAACATGAAGCTTTTGCTCAGCCTTCCCCTGCAGGGATCACCATCCACTGAGGAAAACACATCCAGAGAAAACTGCCAGAGAGGTGAGGAGGAACCCAAACAGCAAAGGGTGGAGGACGGACTCCCTGGGCTGCCTAGAAGTTCCTAGTCATCAACAAGGGGAGACTGAAAGGAGCCATGCAGAACTGAATGGACTCGACCCAGAGGTCAGGATGGGTTCAGGGCTCCCCCTGTAGATTTTTATCCACACTGAGGCTACAGGGCCCCTAGGGTGTAGGCAGGACCCCAAGGGCAAATGCTAACCATTTACCACCCTCTCAGCCCTGCTCCAGTCTTCCGCACACAAGTGAGGGAGCCCCATACAATGGTAAGCAAAGCACAGAGGGAGAAAGTGCCTGCCGAGACTCCAGAGAGTCCCTCTGGGAGTCCACGTTGCAACCAGATTTTCCAGTCGCGGGCTGTGCAGACTCAAGCCCCCAGAGGTCCCCATCTCTGCACAGTGCCTGCCAGTCTCACCAACAACTGAGCGCCTGACATATCCTGAAAGGAAAGGAAAAAACTGGCTTTCCCTCTTCAAACTCAGCTTCGTTAATATTACCCTGCAAGTCCAACACATCAGAGAAGCAGCAGTCCCCCAAAAGTTTAGGGCAGAAAAACCTGGCTAGACAAAGGAGGAGTCCAAACGCCCCATTTCAAGGATGAGAACATTAAGCCCCGGAAGAGAAAGCTGACTATCCAAGGTCAGGGAGCAAACCCGGAGGGAGGCAAAACAGAAAGCCGGCTTGGCTCGGCGCGGCCCGGCGTCTCCCACCGTACCTGGCCTCGGCCTTGGGCAGCTGGCTCCCGGGTCTCTGCCCTCTGGCCTTGGGGTTCGTTCACCCCAGAAATCACCCGCCCTGCCCTGCAGATCCCACGCCTGACGCGTGGGGCGGGAAGAGGTCACCCGAGCCTTAGCGGAGGGACGCGCACGCAGGCCCCGCGGCCCCAACCCCCGAGCGCGGGCGCGCGGGCACGCGCACGGCCCGCGCACACTCACCGCCGCGCTGCCGCCGGCGGCCGCGCAGGGTCGGAGGCTCCACGCCCCTTGTGCGCCGCGGCGTCCCGGCGCCGCCGCCCCCGCCCCAGCCACCCCCGGCACCCTTTTTTGGGGGCGCGGCGCCCCAGCCCGTCTCCTCCGCCGAGTTCCCCTGCGGCGGGAGCGTCTCTCGGGCCAAGCCCGGAGCGTTTCATCAGCCACGCTCCCCCAGGGCGCCGGTAGGGGCCCTGTGCCCGCCACGTGCAAGAGATCTGGGCTCGTCCCTGCAGTGAAGGAGCGGGGCGGGGAGGCCCGTCCCGAGTGACAGAGTCATGGGATCCGATGCATGAGGCACACTCGGGATCAGAAGTTTGTTTTCAGGGTTGTTTTTAATAAAAAACTGTGTTCGGTATTGAAAGCGTCGGTGTAGTCTCCACTTCTTAATCGTCTGGTAAATGAAACTTTGCGTATGCGTTTCCTTTAAAAATATTTAGTTATGACTGTGCCGTGAAGTTGTGTGAAATATTAGCGAACTAATGTGTGAGGTGTTCAAACCCACACTTGCTCACTCCACTCCTAGAGATTTAAGAAGATCTGTGATGGCCTGCTTCTTTGTCCAGGTGAATCACTTGTCTTGGGTTCACCTTGGTGGGTTGTTCTGACACCAGCAGACCTAGCTAACCACGTGTACTTTTCTTTGGAGTACTTGTTTATATTCCATTAGCCACCAAACATTGTCTTTTGACAAAGACGGTGAGTACTTAGTCGCTGCACCAAGGCCTTGTTTCTTTTTAAGGGGTTTGATGAATGCATAGGTGGTTCCCACCCTTGCTTGCAGGAAGGACTAGGACAGAGCATGCCACTGCCCTTGTCTCTACAAGTGGTCTTGCACACACACAGACACATACAAACGCATTGCGTCTTTTCAACTGTTAACTGTTAAACTCTTGAGAGTTTCCAGACTACAGGACTTAAATATGCCTGCAGGATGTTTCCAGGCAGCAAGAATGGACTGAAAACCCAAATTCGCACATCCCATGCAGGTGCCCATGGGGACAAGTGAGGATCAAGAGGGCAGGCTACTGAAAAATGACAATGACGTTATCTGAGCAAATCAACACTGAGTACCTGCTCAGTGCCAGCATTACCCTGGGCAGTAGAAAACAGTTCATGGGAGCTTCCTATGTCGTTCGATCAACTTACTAACAGTAATTTAGAGGCCTGGGAACCGAAGACCCAAGGGTGCTGAGACTTCTAAATGCTGACAGGCTATTGAAAAGGAAACAGCAACAAGCTGTGGCCTGGCCTAGCCCCGCCCCGCCCCGCCCCGCCCCGCCCCGCCCCCAACACTGCCTCTGAAGCAACCCTCCTCCGTGACAACAGAGATGCCCTCTGCTTTCCCACCAGCCAGCCTTCACTCTCCACACAACTGCACAGTTTTATGTTGACACATCAGCCTCCTACAGGTATACAAACGGGACTTGGGAAACTGGTGGACAGAGCTGCCCTGGTGCACTATACAGCTGCCTGTGTGCTCAGGCAGCTCTGTCCACTCATTCAGGAAAAGTCGGCAACACCTGCTGATGTGGGAGATGTCAAGGGCCAAACGTTGAGTGCTTACAGAGTGGTCTGATAAGCAAGGCGCACCCTTGCAGCAACACAAGAGTATGCATACCTGAGATCCTGGGGGCAGCGGGTGGGGGAGTCTTCATGCAAGGGAGAGGGCCATGAAATTCAAGGACATAACAATCCAGTGAAGCATGCAGGGCTGACTTTAGTAGTGACTGCTTGCTGGAGTCTCGGGCGTTTGTGGTGATTTCAATGTGCACCACCTGCAGCCTACCCAGGATGAATCACTGCCCTGTCCCCAAACCCCAAGCTCCATAAATAGAGTGCCTCTCACTTCCTCCTGCCTTCCGCTCTTTCACTTCCTGGTCCCACTGCTTGCCTCAGGTCTTCCCTCTCCAGCTGGAAGATCAGTGCCAAATCCATCCTCATCACCTGACCGGCCCATTCCCGGGTCTTGGGTGACAGGGCCCTACTTCTGAGAGCCCTGTCCTGCCCTAGGCCAAGGACTATCCTCCCTCTCACTGGTTCTCATTCAACCTACAGCTACCCCAATATGAACATTGCCTCATTCTTTCCCTGAGAGCACACAACTTCGAGTCCTAGGGCCATTACTGCCAGTGCTCATAGCTACCCAGTGCCCAACCCACAGCCTTTTGTTAAACACATCTTAATAAGTGGATGAAGTCTCTCCCTGCTGCCTGAGGATCAAGATACAGAACTTTCAGTTCCTTCTCTAGCACATCTGCCTGCAGGCTGCTGCTTCCCACCATGACAATAATGGACTGAACCTCTGAAACTGTAAGCCAAACCCAATTAAATGTTTTGGCTTGAGTATGTTTGGCCCAAGGGGTGGCACTATTTGGAGGTGTGGCCTTGAAGTAGGTGTGACACTATGGGCATGGGTTTTGAGACCTTCTTCCTAGCTGCCTTGACTTTGGAACAAGAGGTGGAACTCTCAGCTCCTCCAGCACCATGCCTGCCTGGATGCTGCCATGCTCCCACCTTGATGATAATCAACTGAACCTCTGAACCTGTAAGCCAGCCCAATTAAATGCTGTCTAAGAGTTACCTTTTACTGCTGTGTACCCACACAGTAAAACCCTAGCTAAGACATATTCTCTCTTCACAGCAATAAAACCCTAAGACACAGCCCCTTCATGGGCACTGGACTACCAGCCGAGCATCTCTTTTGGTGTTATCTGCAGCTGTTGCCATCTGGGCTAGAATGCTGCCACTTTTCTGTTATAAGGTTGGAGGTGGGCAGCCTCTATCAGTCATTTTTCCCAACAAAGTAAACACATCCTCGAGTTCACACTTTGTTACATCCCTTCTTCACTTCAGTCATCCATCGGACTCTCCTGGCAGCCTCTGTTTGAGGGCTAACACCTGGGATCTAAGACAGATGCTTTCTGTTGACTGTCTCTGAAGAAGCCGCCTGACCTCGCCCACCGCCTGAGTACACCAGCCAGCTAGCCGCCTGAAGATCTTCTGAACCTGGGGACTTTGGCACCTGAACTTTCTTTGTAGTGTAATCTAAAGACTTGTTTTCAGTTTTTCCTGTGACTATAAAAACCCTGGTTTATTCTCAGTAAAGTGGATCCTTGATTGGGACGCAACTTGGCTTCATGTTTTCTCTTTGCATTTCAAACCCTCTATTTCAGGTCCTTTATTCCCTCCTGGCTGAGTAGAACCCCCGTTCTTGAAACTGCCCACAGTTTCAACACTTGATGCAGAAGCTAGCCAGAATCACTTGACATTAAGAGAAAGAGAAGCAAATGTTGACACAATATTCTGGCCAGCATCTTCCCCAGAAAACACTGGCCAAATCTTTTCATAAAGACAGTGCCCAGTCTGCCTGTTTGCACAGGGAGGAGACAAGGAACAAAGCTAGAATAAACTGCCTGGTGGTACACAAGCTTTTACAGGAACTCCAGAGCCATTGAAGTGATAGGAAGCAAACTGACAGGGGGAAAAAAATATCCTTGGCATCTGCCACATTGTTCCTAAAGGAGAGTGGGGTGGAGATGACGCAGAACTCATGAAAGCTGCAGTGTGTGGAAGGACAGCTTCAACTGGTTTTTGGTGCCATCGAACATCTTGAGTGGCAACAGGTTCAATGTGCCCAGAAATGCAGAACGTTTGTTGCTGGCTTTGTTTCCCTGGCCTAGGAGCAGGTGAATGGAGACAATAGTATAGAAAACAAGCCTAGCCGGGCGGTGGTGGCGCACGCCTTTAATCCTAGCACTTGGGAGGCGGAGGCAGGCGGATTTCCGAGTTCGAGGCCAGCCTGGTCTACAGAGTGAGTACCAGGACAGCCGAGGCTACAGAGAGAAACCCTGTCTCGAAAAACCAAAAAAAAAAAAAAAAAAAAAAGAAAACAAGCCTGACGTGGGAGCTTGGCAGCTTTTGGCTTGCAACACACAATGCTGCTCTGAACTAACTCTGCCCCTTTCTTGTTCCATGACCTCTGACATCCTGCAAGCCTCTGGGCCTGGGTTTTCTCATGCATGGAGATGGGATCAGATCTCTAACCTGCAGAATCTAAAGGACTCCAGACTAGCTGCTTGCAGAGATTAGGATGTGGAGTGTAAATTACTTCATCTCTCTTGTGTTATCACCAATCCAAAGTGAGAGTGGCCACTCGAGGAGCTGTTAAGATCACTATTACACAACCTGACTGTAAGCTATTTTATGCCTTCCATCAGCGAGACTTTGATTAAGGCTAAGATAGGGCATCAACAGAATGTTCTCATGTTTGCAACAAGTGATTGGGAAATGCTATCCAGGAAACTGCACAATTACCCAGAGGAACTGATAAACGTCACTTTGGGGGAAAGGGGTGCACATAGAAAAGATACAGAACAAGAAACACAGAAACTCGGCAAAGACTATACAAGGGTTAAAGGTGTAAATACTTAATGGCACTGAAGAATCTTGGCTCTACCACACATGCCCTTGCCTGCTTCCTCAATCCTCATACCTCAAATCTGGTAAAAGTTGCCAAGGGATATGCTGGTGAAGGGCTGGAAAGATGGCTCAACAGTTAAGTGCACTAGCTGCTGCTCTTCCAGAGGACCAAAGCTCATTTTCCAACACTGATTTTAAATCTTAAAAAAATTTTCAATATTAAATTAATATAAACGCAAACATTAACGCATTAGCTACTGTGTAGAAAGCTCCTAAATTAACCATAGCAGAAACATTTCTTCACTGTCCATACATCCCTCATTCCTCAGTCCCCTTGCAGATGTGTTGAATCAAAGGGAGGCACAAGTATCAGGTGTCATCTGAGGACTGAAGCTCTTCACCTTTCTCTTCCCACCTTTGCAATGGTGTAGACTATGTGCTGAAGTAAGACTGAGCCTCACCACCCACTCACCACATGTCCAACAGCTGCCCCAAAGAAACCCAACTTGTATCAAATTCTTAAGAAGTAGGTCTTTGTTGTATTTCAGAAACAGGAAACATTTGCTGAGCACCTAGAATGTTCCAGGCACCATATGCAGTGCTTTGATGTATTTTTAATACATCTTTTCTTGTTACTGTAGAACAGAAGTTCTGATTTGGGGATACTTCTGGCACCCAGGAGCTATGGCAATGTCCACTGACATTTTTGGTTGTCACTACTGAGGTGTTCCTAGTAGCATCTAGTGGATGAAGAGCAAGACATTGCTAAACACCCTTGTAATGAATGTTACACCAGCCCAAAGAAAACTCCTTTGAAGCCAAGACCAGGTCTCTCTCCAAAAGTCGTAAGTGCATCTATACATATACACCCATATTTCATTTCCTTTTATGCTCAAATGGGGACAAATCCCACACAAAGCTCAGCTGTGTGCATCTTGGGTTCATTCACCATAACCCACATACCCGTGGGTCTCTGGATGCTGACCAGTCTTTTAGATGTTAATTTCTCAGTATACCACAACAGAAACAATAGAGCTTTCAAGCAAGCTCACTCTTGGCCCCACCCTTGATTCCACTAGCCTAGGAGGAATGTGAGCACCTACAAATTGCCTGGGAACACCAATCAGGATTTCAGCCTAGAGGAAATGGCACTCCCAGTGACAAGACCTCCAGACCCCATATCACTACTCCCAGATACCATGTCTCACCTTGCTTTAGTCCCTTCCCTACCAGCACTTGAACAGGTCATCAACTCCCTTGACCCACCTATACCATCAACTACAAAACCTCTCTCCAAGGCCACGTCTCATAGCACTTAGGTTCCTCTCCCCAAAAATCACCAAGCCCTTGCCTGCTCAAGTTCACCTTTGCTTGTTAACTGACCATTAATTCTAATAATACAAACAAATAGGATAAACAGGGCAGCAAGGCTAAAAATATAATGGCTCAGCTTACAGTGATGGCATGTGCCTTTAATCCCAGCACTGGGAAGGCAGAGGCAAGCGGCCTTGAGTTTAAGGCCAGTTTGGTCTACATAGTGAGTTCTAGGTCATCCAAGGGTATACAATGAGATGCTCTCTGAAAACAAAACCAAGGCTGAGAATGTAGATCAGTATTTGCCTAGTGATTCCAAGTACCATAGCACACAGGTCTAAACCAGTGAGTACCAGTGCTGCTGCATGCCCCTCCAATCTCAGAGAAGCAATGGGTGACAGCATGTGGAGGTTAGAAGCCTTATACTTAGCTGTAGAGACTGAAGTCTTAAACAGAACAAAAGGCCAATCAACTTCATAACTATTTGGAAGAGATGGGCTGAGAAATGAAATGTGAGTCTCCATTGTGTATGGCGGTACTATGACATGGTAGTGATCTCACTAAAGAAACCTAGAGGACCTAGGGTAAAGACAGAGAACCAAGCAGCAGGCCACTGTGAAGCTGCAAGATAAAGTGGTGCCAGCGAGGGACTGCCACCCTGATCAAGTAGCAGCCCACCTTTCTCCACCTGCACAGCTGAGCCTAACAAGCAGCTCCAGCATGGTATTTTAACAGGACAATGGCAAAGCAGAGGCGGTAAACCTCTGAGGGCTTCAAATATTAAATACACAGGAACATAATAGCGACCAGATACCAAAAGTGGCCTAAAAACAAAGGACCGTAAGACACAGAAAATAATGTGCCTACTATCTCAAACTGCTATAGGAAAAAGAGAATCCCCAATGTTCTTGTTTCTACCCATCCTGCAACCAAACTACCCTGTAACCAAAGAAAGCCTGTTAGTCTGCACAGAGCCACTAGGTATCTATCTCAGACTTAGGAGACAGTGAAGTTCCAAATCACTCATTTTGCTTATCAGAGAGGCAAGCTCATTTGCCCAAGGCTGTCTACCACTGGGTCCTTAAGGCCAGTGGCTCTCAACATTCTGCAACCCTTTAATACAGTTCCTCATGTTGTGGTAACCCCCACCCAAGTATAAAATTATTCACTGCTACTTCATAACTCTAAGTCTGCTGTTAGGAATTATAATGTAAGTATCTGATATGCAGAATATCTAATATGTGACCCCAAAAGGGTCATGAGAACCACTGCTCTAGACAAAAGGCAGACGACAGGCTCTTTAGTTGCTTGCTGCTTTCTGAAACAGAGGGTGAAATCACAAGCAATTTCATTCCCAATAAAATGAAAACCTTGAATATTTACTAATAAGGGATGCTTTGCACACAATACCTGTTGACTCCTAGATGAAATTCTGCTCAACATCTGGGTCAAGATATACTTTGTATTATCAAAAAGAGGAGCCGGGGAGGTGAAAGGCAAGACAAAGTTTTACTTTTAAATGATTTCAAGCACATCAAATAACATGTAACAAGTTGAGTCCTAGCATCTAGTGATTGGGGTTAGGATACACTAACAGCAGCTGGAACAAGCATATCATATTCACTGTCCTAAATTATCCAGGATAGAGTACTATAAGGCTGGCTGCTCTTCATAGGAGTTACACATAGCTATTTACTACTTTTTCATAGATAACGCCCCTGACCTTTAAGAAAGTAAAAGGGAACAATTTACTCCCTTTCTTTCTTCAAAGAATTTTTTTTCTACTAGACTAATAAAAAAAAGTCAACATTAATACCCATTACTTGCATGAAGACACAGGAAAATAGGTGACATACACTCCTTAAAGACATAAAAGATAAGATGAAACTTCAGATACATAATAAACGTCTGTACAAAAAGCTAGATTTGATACTCTCAAAAAGTGAAGGATCCTACAACAGCATAGAGAAATAATTTAATGCCTTCCAGAGCAGAACTCAAGCTCTGTGGAGGTTTCCAATTCTATGGAGGGCATATCTCAGGCCAACCCACAGAGCAGGCACTTCTGCCTCCTATCCATTTATGCGGTAGTTTTCATGGATTTCTGGTCGGATGTCACACACAAAGGCCAAGAGGTTATCCAGAACTTCATCTCTGTTCTGCTTGAAGTAGTTCTGGAGGATGGTCATCTTCTCCTGGGTCTCTTTTTCCACCTCACTGCTACAGCTGCCATGGGACCCCAGTGCCTGTAGGGGAGGAGACAGGATACAGGGGACATCAGGAAGATTCTCCAGTTGAATCATTTAACAAGCAACTTGCTGGCCTATGGAAAAGCCCCAGCTCCTTAATAAGAGAATGCAACATATCAGTGGCAAGCATAGTAACCTGTGCGTAAAGCTATGTGACGAACCAAGCACACTACATTCACTGTTATACACAGATCAACCTAAAGATTCAACAACTATGGTACCGCCCACACTGGTGCACACTTGTGATCCCAGCTACTTGAGGTAGTACAGAACTGCTTAAGCACAAGAGGAAAAATAGAAAACAAACACAGCAATGACTGACTTTAATTCAGTCCCCGGTAGCAACAGTAGCACCACTACCAGCAACTTCATGCATGTGCATACATATAATCTAACAACTGAAAGTGATTATGAACTATGACACATCTATATAAGAGAATATAGTTCAGCAATATGACCATAAAATATGCAGTTTATAGGCAAACAATACAACAATATCACTGATGTTAGCATTTATTGCAGAGGACCCAGTTTGGTTCCCAGCACCCACATGGTGGTTCTTAACCATGTACACTCATGCTCCAGGGGATCCAATGCCCTCAACACTTAGATGAGGGCAATCTCAAATCTTTCACTTGGATGTTCAACTAGGCAGATAAACTGTGAACCACTGTATGGACACTACACAGCTCTGCTCTCCCTTCCCACTTCTACAAGTTCCTCTGCATCCTTTTCTCACACCAAGATCTGTCTCTGTCCATCACTTTATGAATCACAGCTGCCTACTACAGTAATAGATCTCTACACTATACTGACAGGCAGGTCCCATTTTAGCACATTTAGATTGCCACAGCAGTGTTCACAACTATAGGTTTGTAGGATTTATTGTAAGCTAAACTCTATGAAGACATGGATGAAAACTGCTGTTCCTGCTTGATCTGCCAGCATCTAACATGGTAACATATGTCCAGCACTTCTAAGAATGCGAAACAAATAAATGAAAGTTAGAATTTGATATAGTAAGTAAATAAATGTGACTATCCCAAGAGATAAGCCATACAATAAACAGGGACAGGGTAGGAATAGGGACTAAGTGATAGAGAACTTGTTAGCATGCAAAAGCCAAAGAGTCACTCCCCTATACCACCAAAACCAAGCAAACCCCCAATCTCTCAAAACTGCACTAGCAGCTCTAAGCTGTGATGGCTCTTCTCAGATCTGCACAAGAAAGGAAGGCAACAGTGAAGACAAACAGAGGGAGAAGGAGGCCCACCGCAGCTTCCTTGGCCTTGAACTCCTTTTCCCTCTGCAGGCGGTACTGTTCAATTTCAGCCTGGGCTTCTTCTTTGGCCTGCTTCAGTCTCCGGTTCTTTCCTGTTTTCAAAAGAGAGAAAGACATCAAGAAGTGTCTCAAGGCAGAACAGCAAGTAGACACTGATAATGAATTTTAGCAGTCAGTCAAGAAAAAAAATAATTTAAACACCAGAGAAGTACAAAGGAAAGAGGGAATGCAGATCTAAACAACAACGTAGGTTCTGCCTCCAGTCTTTAAGTGGAGACAAAACAGGAATGTTCTTTAGAGCTGTGAGCAGTGTAAGAGGCCCTCAGTCCAAAGTCCAGAACTGTACACATGGGCACACACACCCAAAAGGAAACCTGTGAAAACAAAGTCTCAATCTCATTAATAAGATATTAAAAACCTGCTGACATAAGATAGGTGACCGCCACCTGGGGAGCTCTTCCTCACCCCAAATAGTGAACAGCTAGCTGTGTTACTGCAGGCTCTCTTCAGAGTTTGCTGAGAACTAATGTACTCCAAGGGTATCACCTAAAATGCAGCTAAGGAAAGAGATGACATAATCCTGCAAACTGGGCACCAGGGCTGTGGCAGAGGCAAAGCCACTATGGGGGAGAATGCTAAATGCTGTGCCAGAGCACACACAGCTGGAAGGGAGGAGAAACAGGGGCTCTGGCCTCTCTGGTCTCTGAAGATGGCCAGTTTAACACAGACTGGCAAAGTCTCCAGGTTGTCAGACCACAAGTCCGTCCAGTCAACAGTCTTTGCTTTGAGTTTCTGCTCACACACACACAAAAAGAAATTCACTATGAATAGACCAAATAGGCCTGAAACTCAGAGATCTGCCTGCCTGTCTCCCAAGTGCTGTGATTAATGACATGTACTACTATGCCCAGTGTCACCAACAGAGAGTTCTAGAAGATCAACCTAAATAGGTTATAGCAAAATGCATCACTCATCTAAAATTCAAGCTTTGTTGGATATATTATCAACTGAACCTATCAAAGTCCCTGATTAGGAGAATTCTGGACCTGTAATGTCTATGGCATCAGCGCTGTCTGAAACAGTCCCTCCCAGCACTCCCCAAGGATTACTTCTGCAAGCCTATACTGAACATAGTACTTATTTCAGGTCACTCCTCTGCTCTAAGGCCAATCCTTCACAGATAGTCCTCCCCTATCAGCTACATGGGCTACATGTAAAGCCAAAGACCTCTTCCAAACCAAGTCAATCAAAGGCATCCATGGTCCAACCATTATTCAGGAACTCCAAGGTAATTTCACAATTCACTATTCCCAACTCCCATAGCTCCCTGAACCAGTCCTAACAAGACTACCAATGCCTTTTAGCAAACATCCTCAAAGCTGTTTTGACATACTTTCCTGAAAATCAATACTACTGGATAAACATAATTTGGCAGATCACACAAACATAAATACATACCACACCACACAAACCCCCAGTGCAGGGAAGTATTCACACTAGGCAAGCATTCTACCACTCAATAACACATCCAGTCCACAGAGTTATTTTTTTCCCTCCTTCCTTTTGGGTTTTATATAGCCTGTGCTGGTCACAAACCTGGGATCCTACTGTTTGGGATCTGGTTCCCTTAGAGTTATGTGTAATTGCTCCCAGCCCTAATTTTTTTTTTTTAAATCATATGTTTCTCAGACCTTACAAATAGGAGCCAGGGTCTTGTTTCACAAGAAATGTACCAAAGTAATGATTTCATGAAAAACTCAGGCTTGATTATTTTACAACATTCACTGTCCCTTCCCAGTCTTTGTGTGTATGTGTGTTTTTCCTGGTCTCTAGAGACAAGATTCCTCTGGCTGTCCTGGAACTTGCTCTGGATCTTGTTCAGGGTGCCCTCGAACTCGATGATCCTCATGCCTCTGCCTCTGAATGCTGAGATTACTGCTTTTCCTTCCCAATTTTTTGTTTGTTTGTTTTTTTTGTTTTTTTGGTTTGTTTTTTGAAACAGGGTTTTTCTGTATAGCCCTGGCTGTCCTGGAACTCACTCTGTAGACCAGGCTGGCCTCGAACTCAGAAATCCACCTGCCTCTGCCTCCCAAGTGCTGGGATTAAAGGTGTGTGCCACCACTGCCCAGCTTCCTTCCCAATTCTTAACTGAGCAAGTCAAGTGTGATCACAAATCAAGAAAGACGATAGTTCTCAAATTTCAGCTCTTTTCAATGCCTCTCTTCCCAACCACTGAAAAGATGAAAATGTGAGTTGGCTGTAAGCTAACCCCTCTAAAGCAAACTCATTCAGCAATAACAGCTGTCTGATACATACACGCTTACAGCCAAGCAAGATTTAAAATCTCCCAAGAACTTGGTCATTCCCACCACAGTCCAAGTATTTGTTCTTGCACTTCCTCCAAACAGTCTCACATAATTCCCAACACATACACCTGCTACTGCTGCTGAATCATCACTGGACAAACTGACAAGTCATTCTGGAAATTCTGGATCAAGAGCATGGCAACACAGGTCTTCTAGCCACCTAAGAAGAAAACGGCTTCTTTCTCACTACCCCCAGCATTCTCACAGAAAACATCTCCTGCAAATAAAGAATCGCCTAACTCCCACCAGAGCCACACTTCAGTCTACTTGGGGGTGAGCATGGTGGCACGTGCCTCTCAGGTCAGCACTGGGGAGCAGAGGAAGGCGGATCTCTGAGAGGTCTCAGCCTGCCAGCAGTACGTAAGATATGTGTACTACAAGTTTTATACTAAGAAAAATTCCTTGCATGAGAAAGGCCTCTCAACCCAGAGTCTGGTCAAAACATCTTCTGAGTCTCATTTTTCCCTCCTGCAAAAAATAGGAGTAAATGTAGTGTCTGCTTACCTTGGAAAACTGGACTCATAAAGTTCCTGTGTGAGACACAGTCTCCAGTTTCCAAAAGCTTATTCTAGTGGCGGGGGCCATGTAAACCAACAGTTTACTATAACACTACATTAAAAATAAGCATTAGTGAGGGAAAAATCCTGAACGAGGAATTGCTGCCTACATTCTGAGATCCAAAACTAATCATCAGAGCAAACGATCTGCAAATGCTTGGGGGGACACAAGTGAAGCTGCCTTTAGGATTCACAGCAACACAGTACAGCTGGAAGAGAATATCTCACAGGAACATTCTTAGAGAATACAAAGGCCTGATTGATAAAAAACACTTCCTTTAATCCATTATGAAATACCAGTTCTATTCTGCAGGGATGAGAAGTGCTGAGTGGAAGGAAAGGTGTGGCGAAAGTTATAGTCGCATTCTTAAGCAGGTGACTGCAGTGGGGAAAAAATGAGTTGCTGAATATTATTGGCTTCTTCCACTCCTTGGTCCCAGTTACACATGTGGTAAACTGACTTTTCTGGCCACTTTGTCCATCTCAACCTTGGCCTTTCACTGCTACACACATCCTAACTGGTACGTGCGCCTCCGCTGGAACATGAAATACCCTGTGATGAAGATGAACTGAACACCTCTCTAGTACATTCTCGGGGGGGCGGGAAGGAATGACCGAGTTAGGTAGCCACATGAACTCACGGCGTTCAACTATGGTGCTGAAGGAAAAGATGGACGGGGGTCGGGTTAGAGAGGCTGGGAGAACCGTTTAAAGTGACGAAGAAGAGGAGAGATGGCCAGGATAACTTAGGTTCGCAGACTCGACGGCCGAGGCTGTGGCTCCCGTGTGTGGGCCGCAGCCGGAAGCAAGGGATCAGATGGGAGCAGTTTCTGTGGGGTGGCCCACTTCACGCCCTCCACCCCGAGAAGAGGACTAACCCACTACCGTCTCCACAGGCAACCTGTGGTCCTGCCTCGCGGCTTCCAGGCACCGCCCGGACGGCTTCTGGCCCCGACACGGTCCCCCGGCCTCCGCCCGCGGCCTAGCCGCCATCCCCGCCTAACATCCCGCCCCGTCCCGGAGCTCACGCTTGCGGGCCTCGGACACCTTCTCGGCCGCCCGCTTCTCGGCCTGCAGTAGCTGCTGGATGCCCTGCGACTGACTCGCCATTGCTGAGGAGACTTTGGGCCGAGAGAACGGCCTAAGTCAACTGCTCAAACTCACTCAGAAGCCCCTCGGGTCACCTGACCCGTCACCCAGATTCTGCGCCTGCGCAGCGCGCAGGAGCCCCGCCCCACCGTCAAAAGAACCGCCCCGGCGTCTTAGCTGACTGCTTTTGAGTCCGGTGACTCCCAGGAGATGGGGCGGGGCTAGAGGGGCCGGGTCAGGCGAGAGGGGGCGGGGTCTAGCGAGGGGACGGGGCGGGGCGAGGAGGGAAGTGCTGAGCTGTTCCACTACGCCTGCGCATTGAGAGATGACTGCTCCTGCCCTTCTCCGTTTCCCTTTGACTGTTTTTAGCTGGTTATTATCCCTGTGGCAGTCCTGCCACATGGTTATTTCCCTCTTCCCATAATTAATAGTGTGCCCACGTTGAAGTTCAGAAACAAGGACCTAAACTTGATTATTTACCCCCCTCTCTTCGCCCAGCTAGACTTCCTACCTTTCTGGAAGTTTCTTTGGAATTTAGACCCTATCAGGAAGCAATGCTGCACAAAGTGGTACAGGTTGCAAACCCAGCACACCCGTATCAGGATACTGAAGCAAGAGGATTGAATTCAAGAACTAGCTTGATTACGTATGTATGTAATGAGACCATATTTTGGGAGAGGGAGAGGGGGAAGAGGGAGGGACCAAAGCAGGTAGTGAAGGCGTGGCCCATGCCTTTAATCCTAGCACTAGGTAGGCAGAGGCAGCTTGAGTCTCTGAATTGAGGCAGGCCTGTTTTACAGAGTGAGTTCTAGGACAGCCAGAGCTACCCAGAGAAACCCTGTCTCGAAAAACCAAAAGGAAACATCTATCATGGAAAAGTTTAGGAAGTTCTGACCAGTTCTGGAGAGAAGTCTGAAATCCTATGTTCAGACACCAGCAAATACTCAGGCACACTCACACAAGGACTCACCATCAAGTGAACTACTATCCTCTGTGACTTGTGGGCCAGTTGCCATCCTTTTTTGTGGTGCTAGGGATGGAACCTAGGCCCTCAAGCACTGTAGGTGAGTCCCCTCCACCCTCTGAGTTGTATTCCTGGACCTGCCATCCCTCTCTGAACCAAGCTCAGGAATAAATAGTGCTGCTTCCGTAAGTGTTGCTGAAAGCACAGTAGGCATGCACACTTCCTTTGGTCCTGAAGACAGATTAAGGAGACAGAGTGATAGGTCAGGGTATAGATATTTACCTCAAAATCTAACCATGTAAGTTCCAGTCCAGGGACCCACATAGAGTAAGGAGAGAAACAATTCCTGCAAGCTGTCTTCTGACCTCCACAAACACAGTGACATGTGCATTACCACCACCTACCCATGTGATTTTGAAAAATTAAGGCATTAAAGCAAATAATTGCAGCATAATAAATGAAGGAATTTTCAAAGTGTTTTAAGACATGCCTGTTAATGAAGATAAACAGTGTGAACAGTCATGAAGAAAGAATGGATATGAAGGCTCTCCGAAGGGACAGATCTAAAATGAGATTCTAGGGCTATGTCGCCAGCACAGGGCTGTTTATAACCCTCATTTACTGTAGAAAGAAAACATGGCTCCTGTTCCAAAGAGAGTCAACACAGCCCAACATTTTGTGCCCAATATAACTATGGCCCAGGAAGGACATTCTGATTCCCCTGAACAGCATGTTCCACTGAGGAAAAGGTCACATTTATAGTCAGAGAACAAAACAAGGTTGTAAAGACATTTACCTAATACATGTACTCAATGTATTTACCTAATACATGGGTGTATACAACAGGTAGACAACTAATACAGTACTGGAAAACCTCTTCAGTGGGTTTAGCATGCTGTTTTCTAATACCCTTAGCATTAGGGTTGGAGGAAGCCAGTGGCCTGTTAAGTTTAGCAATATATTCCAAACATTCCATCTAGTGGTCAGGGCTGTCTAGCTGTCAGGGCAGATGTGGAGGTTGGTAGCAAATGGCTATTAAGGAAGCTAAAGATAGGCCAAGATGATTTTAGAGCTACATCTGAAATATTGTGTCTCTTCAGTCATGAACCTCCAGTATGTCAGTCTTCAGGACCTTCCACGCTGATGTGGCTTCTTCTGAGGTCACCACTATCATGTGCCAGGCCTTTCTTCTGTTCCCGGGAGATAGGGCGGGCAAGATAGGAAGTGGGGCTTGCATTTGCACCACGCCACACTGTAGAATGACTCCTGCCAGCAAATTCAGAAGTGCTATGAAATAACAGGCTCATTTGATAATGTCCAAACGGAAACTCAGCAGGTTAAGTAATTTGTCCATAGTCACACTCCTGTTGACTGCCAAATGGGATGCCTGCCTCTTGTCAAGTCTCAGACTGACATCTCTAGCCTGCTATGCTCTCCTGCAGGATTCCTGTGGGCTTTGGAAAGGATCGGATGACCTCTTAGAGTCTGTGAAATGCTGAAAACATAAAGTAATGACAATTTTTTTTTCTAGAAATCTCTCTGCACTGAAGGATGAGAGCACTTTGGTGATTCAAAGCTCTTCCACTTGATTCAGATTGGAGATGGTATAATAACCAGGAAATGAATAGTCACTGGGACATTAAAGTATGTCCCAGGACATACTTTCTTGGGAAGCTTGGCCAATGTTTGTTTTCCCAGAAAACACAATATACTCAGACAACCAGTGGAGAACAATATGCCTTATAAAGGAGGGAGAAAAAACTAAAAGAGATGATTGAGAAAAAAAATGACACAAATGCCCACTTATAAACAAATAAATGTGGCTTACTGTACCATGGAAAAGTATTCCATCATGTGCCAATGAGATGGTGTAGCAAGGACACGGACAAGCCTGAGACCGAGTTTCATCCCCAGACCCTCAGTGGTGGAAACCTAGAACAGACTCCCAAAGTTGTTCTCTGACCTCCACACATATGCTATGGCATGTGCATACTCACATATAAACACTTGAGAGACAGAAGAGGGAAGGAGAGGGGGAGGGAAGAGGGAGAAGAATTTTTGACAGGACCTCATTATCTCTGGATAGACCAGATTGACCTCAAACTCACAGAAATCCACTCACCTCTCTCTGCCTACTGAGTACTGGGACACCAATTCATGCACCACCATGCCTAGCACTCATAAGCATTTTTATTATTACATACATTTTTATTATTATTTTTATTATTACATACATATTTATTATTACATATGTATTTTTATTTTATTACATACATTATTATTTTATTATTATTACATACATAATATATTTTATTATTATTACATATATTTTATTATATTATATACATTTTTGTTATTTATTTGATGTGCATGTGCCTGTAAGTGAAATAAATCTTCCCTCCCTCTGAGTTCTTTCTTGTCAGCTGTTTGGTCACGGCTCTGAGAAAAGTAACTAATAATTCCCAGCATCTGGGCAAAGGAAGGCTGCTGTCACCTAAGCCAGCCATAGGTGACAGCACTCATTGCTGGAGTCCAGCTCAGGACCTGCCACAGGCCTTTATGAACCACACCATGCAGTGTTCCTTCAGGTTAACCTATGTCCTCTCATGCCTCATAGGAAGAGAACCTGTCTGTCTTGGCATGTTATTCCAGCTGGTGATGGTGATCTTGCTGTAGATTTTGGCAGAGAGACCTGGGGACACTCGAAAGCCCAGTGAGTCACACACTTCTTGTATGCGGACACCTACCATGCTCTTCCATACTCATGACTCTTAAATACTTCCTCTCCTCTGTGCCAGCATTTTAACTTCTAAGGAGGAGCTGTAACCTAAACTGCAAGGTCACTAATTGCTAAATACTCTTTACAGAAACTAGAACTTCTGGGAACCGTAAAATAAGATCAGGATGTATGGTGCACCCCCTTGGTCTTTAGTTCTATGTAACAGCTAATATGGGGCATGTAAATTTCTGTAGGTTTACCTTTCAGAAAACTAGCATAAAAGTTTTAAGAAGGCACACATGGGGACTGGTCCCAGGTAGTTGAGGTCTGTGAATGATCTGACCAGGAAAAAAAGGAAAAGAAAAGAGGACACATGTCCTTGGATAACATAAAGACCCTACTAACACATGGCATTCCTGTCCACTGTCCTCTGCTCCATCTTTTTTTCCCCTTAAAAGCCCTTTATGCCTGAGTCCTCCAAAATAGAGGTTTATGGATGGTACCCCTCCATCTTCCAGGATGCGACCCTTAAAATAAACCTGCTTCCCACCATCAATTCCAAGTACTGGCTTTAAAGTGATGAGCAGGCCAGGCTTGAGTCAGGTACCAGCGGCATTGTTGATTGTAGCCAATGAGTGGAATTGACCCATAAATAAACAAAACATGGTGTGGGCTGAGAACAGAATATTAGTCAACCTTAAAAGGAAGGGAATTTTCATCTGTGCTGCAATTTGGAGGAATCCTGAGAACTCTGTGCTAAGTGAAATAAGTCAGTCACGAAGGAGGAAATATTTCACTTGTAAAAGTGGCCAAACTCATTTCGACAGAGAATAGAAGGATTGTCTCCTGAATCTGCAAGGAAAAGAGAAGTGGGAACTTACTGTTCAGCAGCTCCTTGGGCAAAATGAAAACGTCCTGGTGGTTAGGGGCTGGAAAGATGGCTCAGCAGTTAGAGTACTTGAAACCTGTCTTAGTTAGGGTTTCCAGTGCTGTGATGAAACACCATGACAAAAAGTAAATTGGGGAGGAAAGGGTTCATTTGGCTTATACTTCCACATGGTAGTCCATCACTGAAGGAAGTCAGGGCAGGAATTAAAAGGGGGCAGGAACCTGGAGGCAAGAGCTGATGCAGAAGCCATGGAGGGGTGCTGCTTACTGGCTTATTCCTCATGGCTTGCTCAGCCTTCTTTCTTATAGAAAGAAGGAGCAGGGTAGTACCACTCACAATGGGCTAGGCCAATGTTTCTCAGTCTGTGGGTCACGACCCATTTAAGGGTCCAGGATTAGTCTAAATGTATCAGAAAATGCAGCTTTTACATTATGTTTCATAACAATAACAAAATTATAGTTCTAATGTGGCAATGAAAATAAAGTTGTGGTTGGGGGTCACCACAATATGAGGAACTGTTAACAAGTTGCAGCAGTGGGAAGGTTGAGAACCACTGAGCTGGGCATTTTCACATCAAACACTAGTTAAGAAAATGCTCTACAAGCTTGTCTATAGGCCAATCTTATGTAAATATTTTCTGAATTGAGCATCCCTGCTCTCTAATGACTCTAGTGTGTATCAAGTTGACATAAAACTAGTTGGCACAAGGTAGGGGATCCAGTTTCAACTCCCAGAACCCACTTGTCAGTTCACAATTGTCTGTAACTCCACTTTCAAAGAATCCTATGCCCTCTTCCCTCTTCAGGCACTAGGTATGCATACAGAGTATGTACATACATACAGACAAAACACTCATGCACACAAAATAAAACAATTTCTAAAATCATAAAAAAAAAAGTTCTGGAGGTTAATGCTACAAGAACAGTGTACCTAGTGTCACTGAATAGATGTTACAAACTCATTAGAATGAAACCTGATGGAAAACAGACAGAGAATTGAGCAAGTTACAGCAACTCTCTGGATTCCTGGACCTATGGCACTGTCAGATAGATATGGCAACAATCAACCTTGCTCTGTGGCTTCAAGAAAGGTTCAAAAAGAACGCACGGTATACTCTGAAGAACAAAAGCGCCTGCTGCAAGAACATTTTGATGCATGCAAGTACCCAGACAAGAAGAAAGTTGGGGAGCTGGCAGAATTGGTTCATGTGACAATGACAGAGATCAAGACCTGGTTCAAGAACAAGCGGGCTAAGTCCAAGAAGACAAATACCCAGAATATTTCAGAAGCTCCACCAGAGACAATTGGAAGCTCTAATGCTGTTTTTGAGTCAACTCATTTTCCTGGTTCCATACCTCTTGTTGCCATCGAGAATGGAGAGTCCGTGTATTCAGGCACATTTGATGTGGATTCCATTCCCAAACTCAACTACAGCCATGAATCTTCTCTGCTTCATTATCAGGCCTGTGATGGACACAGGCGTAGTCAGGAAGATGTGCTTGTTGGCCATTCCCTTGTTACAGGTGGAGACTCTATTCCATTAGTAGCAGTTGATCCCCAGATTGATGTAGCAGTAGCTGAAGCTCCAGTTGGCCTTGCAGCTGCTGCCCAAGCCCCAGAGGATGCTCAAGGTTCAGGTCCATCTGCAGAGGAGCTCTGGCAAAGGATCCTTGAAGACTTTGACAATTCGGAGGACTGGCTTATTCTGACATAGAACCCAGCTCCATGTTCCATCTCTTAGCTCCTTGACCAGTCCAGGCCTTACAGCCTGGAATGAAGAATTGTGTTATGCACACCCTTAACCTCAGTATTTGTGGAAATTTACCAGTCCTATTTGTACAAGTTTCATACCACTGTGCTTTATATAGTGAGGTTGTTCCAAAGTCAGTTTAGATATTCATTGTTTGTTAGATTATTGCTCATTAAATAAAAGGAGAAAATAGTAACTGTAAAAAAAAAAAAAAAATGAAGGCTGATGTGGTAGCCAAGGTCTTTAATTCCAGTAATTCCAACACCCAGGCAGCAGTGACAGGTGGTTTCTGTGAGTACAAGGCCAGTCTGGTCTACAGAGAGAATCCTAGAATTCTAGCCAGAGCTATGTAGTGAGACCCTGTCTCAACCGTTATGCCCACCTAAAGGCCTCCACAAGGCTGTGCACCCAGAGGTCCTAGATGCTGTGTGGTAGTTCTACCGCAAGACCCAGCCTTTGCCACATGGCTCTGTGTGAAATATTGAACCACAGCCCATTCATAGCTGTGTCAGAGAAGCTGGGGTAGCCAATGACTACTGGTACTCAATTGGGGAAGTGGGAGTCTTGTAGGCAGAATCTTTCACCTATAGCCCCTAACTTCCAGGAACAGATCTTAATGCTGAATAATAAATAGGACAGCCAGGTGGCATTCAAAACAATGGCAGATAATATCCACATTTGGCATCAGCAGAGCATAACGGAGTGGAGGAAAGGGCTTTCTCCTTTGACTGTTAAAAATCTTGAGACCCCCTGAGTTTGCTACTTTTTCAAACAGTGTACTCATGAGGCAGCGCTTCCCACAAGGGTGCCATGCTTTGCTCACTGGACTCTGCCACCTTCAGGGTAGCAGGAGCTCTCATTACACCACCCGGTTCCCTGGAACTTTGTAGGGATCTCAGGCTTTTCCATCCTTCAGTGTCCCACCTGCTGTTTTCTTCCTCTTCTCCTCCTTTCCTACCTTCAGTGTCTATTAGCCTGCTGCAGAACAACATAAGAGTGGCTATAAAGTATCCACAGACAGCTTCACCCGACATGTGGCATTATGGAACGGGTTCACAAATGCCCGGACCAATTTGGTATGAGATAAGTCTGAGGTATGCGTTTTGTCCTGGGTTCCCCCTGAGGGGATCAAACTCCAGTCACACAGTATAATATCTGACCAAACACAGCAGATTCCTCTTATCTGTGAGTGATACATTCCAAGCCCCACAGTGGGTGCCCAAAACTTTACATAGTAGTGAACTTTGTGGTTCTTTTCCCTATAAATTCCTATAACAGAACTCAGTCTCTAAATTAGGTATAATAAGAGATTAACAGAAGTAACTAATACGAAGTAATAATCTTAATACATAATAGAGGTTAGGCAAATATAGTTTCTCTGTCCCTTCCAAAATATATTTTTATACCGTCTGTCTTATTAGGGTTATTATTGCTATGATGAAACAACATGGCCAAAGCAACCTGAGGAAGAAAGGGTTTACTTGGCTTGTGCTTCCATGCTCCAGTCTGCCATTGAAGGAAGATAGAACAGGAACTCAAACAGGACAGGAACCTGGAGGCAGGAGCTGATGCAGAGGCCGTGAAGAAACACTGCTTACTAGCGCATTGCTCTTCATAGCTTTCTCATCCTGCTTGCTTATAGAACTCAGAACCACCAGCCCAGCCAGGGATGAAACCACCCACAATGGGTTGAGTCCTCACCCATTAATCACTAATTAAGAAAATGGATGTAGCTGGATCTTATGGAGGCATTTTCTCAATCGAGGTTCCCTCGTTTCAGATGACTCTAGCTTGGGTCAAGTTGACATAAGCCTAAGCCCAACCAGCACATGGTCCTTGTCCTTCTGAGATAGTGTGAGACGACACAACGCACCATGTGTTAAGGCGATGTGAGGGCATGCTGTAGGCACTGTGGTGATTTGAATAGGAATGGCCTCATAGAGTCATGTGTTTGAGTGCTTTAACATAGGGTGTTAGGGGTTGAGCTGGTGCTGCTTGTATTCATATGCCAAATTCTGTATCCCAAGATGGTTGCCCCAAGATGAGCAAATTCCCATGTACACCAGCCTTTGTTGTGCAAACCCTACTCCACAATTTAAAACCACGGGTTAAATAAAAATGGCTACAACCAATCACTGGTGAGAATAGAGAGAGGTGAATAGAGAGAATAGTTTGAGTTACTGGGCTTGAGGTTGCAGGTTGGGACCTCAAAGAAGAAGGAGAAAGGAGAGAGTGAGTGAGTGTGAAGGAGGAGAAGAGGAAGAAAACAGGAGGTGTCCATGAGTCATGATGGACCAGCAGCATGTGCTCTTGTGAAATGCATCCCCAGGATTCCAGATTGCTGGAGCAGAAATGACCCAGGAAGATCCAAACAGCACATACTTTGGGAACACAGCTGGGAAAGAAGGTAGTCTATTGTTAGAGGACTAGATTAGGGATAATCTCCCAGTAATTGCACAGAGTCTAATAAATAAATCATAGTTTGAGCCTCATTCATTTGCAGCTAGCCTGGGATAAACATAATTTATAATATTTTATAATAGGGAGTGGCACTATTAAGAGATGGCCTTATGGAAACAACCCAGATGTCCCTCAACAGAGGAGTGGATACAGAAATTGTGGTACATCTACACAATGG
>NW_022196900.1:24421955-24428239 GCF_008632895.1 Mastomys coucha | reverse complement strand
AAAAAAAAAAAAAAAAAAAAAGAGATGGCCTTATTAAGAGTGGCCTTATTAGAGTAGGTGTGGCCTGGTTGGAGGAAGTGTGTCACTGTGGAGGCAATCTTTGACATGCTCAATTTATGCCCAGTGTGACACACAGTCTCCTGCTGCTGCCCGTGGTTCAAGATGCAGAACTCTTGGCTTCTCCAGAACCACATATGCTGCCATGCTTCTCACCCTGAAGATAACGGACTAAACCCCTGAAACTGTAAGCCAGCCCCAATTAAACGTTTTTCTTTACAAGCATTGCCATGGTCATGGTATCTCTTCACAGCACTAAAACCTCTAACTAAGACAGGCATTGTGACTTGGGGTCAGCTACTCTCTACTGCATTTTGAAGTGAGATAGTATAAGAACTCATCAAACTACATGCACTACTGTGTAATTTAAAATGTATGAATTCTTTATTTCTGGATTTTTTCCCATGTAATATTTCTGGAGTTCAGTTGACCATAGATAATTGGGAAGGGAAAGTAATTATGTGGATAATGCATCCCTCCTTCCTTCTGATATAAATTCTCTTCTTGTCTCTCTGCTCGAGCATTCCAGATTGAAGACTGGTGCTCAAACCCTTGCTTTTGATTCTGTTTCAAACAAAAAGCCTACACCAACCACCTGGCTCAACTGATAAGGAGGGAACCTCGACCCTTGACCCAAGTACCTTGGCCAGGACTTCTTTCTCTGCATGGTGATGGTTAGAGTCCAGGTGAGCTACATCGTGGGAATGGTGAGAATCCTAATAAGGTTGTAATTCTGAGACTCTTCCTTGCTGTGCTTCTTTGGGGGAGTCCAAAGCATGTGCAACTTTTTAAGGCTAGCACCATTTGGGCCAGCTTGTGCTCCCCATATCTTAAAAAGTCCAACTCATGAAAGCTCCAGAGTCACACAGGCACAAACCCGGATGAGTTTTGTGACTTTTCAGTTGGTACTTCTGAGCCTCAGTATCCTTGGTCCTAAATAAAATAGTAGGGTACCAGCCACTCACAGGTATCTATATTATGTCAAATTAGCATGACACTGAGCAGTCTGGTACCTACGTAGCTTACTGTCAATAAACCTCTTCCTCCTGTCCCTTACCTGAAATCTTCCACAGGTCCTGCATCTACAAATAGCTCCTGTCTGCCCATCACCATGGCAACCTTACGCAAGCTATAAAATTCCTCTAATGAAGCAGAGATATTTTCACTTTTCCCTGCTGTGTCTGTCTGGGTCTTGGATAGATTAAAAACTCCCTGAGGAGTATCACTTTAGAGTGTGTAGTCTGCCCATTTATAATCTACATCACTGACTGGGACAGAGGCAAAAATAACCAAATGGGAGAGGCAGAGTCAGCCTTCCCTGGGCATGAAGCTGCCTCTGTTTTAGATGAGACAGCAGCAGTTGGTGGTTGGCATTAGGGCTGTTGTTTGTATATGTATTTTGGCTAATTTTTGTGGATGCTGGGGTAGAATGGAGGACCTCAGGCTTGCTAAGAAAGCAGTCTCCCACTGAGTAACAACCCCAACCATACTGGCTTTAGAAGAGAAGACTGGAGCCATTCAAGAGGTCACCAAGCACATCCTTCTGCCTCTTAGACCATGGCTCCACCTCTCTCAGGTCTGTGATTCATTGGAGTCCATGCAGCACTAAACCCCGAGTGCGATAGGCTCTGAGATTTTCCACTTTGAATCGGGGCCTGAGTCTGCCCAGAGGAACTCGGAGTCAGCAGTTACCCCTTTTGGTCTATTGAAACTTGAAGGTGTTGGATGAAGCAGGGTTTTAAAACTCCTTTCACACTGTGAGTGTCTGTAGCTTTTACTAGCAGAAGTTGTGTGGAAAACAGCTTCTATGAAGATACAGGTAAGGATGAGAAAGGATCAAAATGTCATGTGCTTCCAGGAATATTATCAAATACTCCCTTCTATCCTTTTTTAGAAATGTGAAAGACCTAGCATGCCTGTAATGCTGACACTTGGGATTCTAAGGCAGAAAGAGTCCCAGTTTGAGGCCAGCCTGAGCTACACTATGATCTCAAGATAGCCTAGACTACAAAGGAAGGCCCTAGGTCAATAACAACAAGAAAGAAAAACAAAAACAAAACAACCTCAATATTGAGACCCAGCAAGTAAAGGAGTTGAGTTTACCTCTGAAGTCCAGAATGTCTGAATTAAACATCTAAACTCATTTCTGGCTTGGATATGCAAATTTGTTCTCATGCCATTAGTACACTGGAGAACAATTTGAGCACATTGCAGTTGTCATCTTTGCCTCTGTGTAGTTTCACCCACAAGACACACTAGGGAAAAGCAGAAAGCTGCAAGCAGTCAAAGTGAGGTGTGCCATGTCAAGTCAAAAATCTAGACTGTGGCAACCTTTACAGCAAGCACACTTTGCAAACAGGGTGGGGAAGAAGGCAGAAGGACCGTTGCAAAGGGTGGCTGTCTCAAGCATGTGGCTGTGAGCCGTGGAAGCATTAGAGACAGAAGTAAACACTCCTAGGAAGAAACAAGTGTGAGAAGGGAGGGGAGCGGTTGGTGTGCTGGTTGCTGAGTGGACCAGAGAAAGTCAGCTTACTCTGGAAAGTGCCCCTAAGGAAACTGGATGCTGCCTCAGATTGAAGGTGCCCCCCCACACCCAAAAGCTCAGGGCTCCGGAGGAGAGAAGAGTAACCAAAGTTTGATTAGAAGTGTTTTGATTCAGATTGATCAGGGCAGACAAAGCAACTCAGCTCATCATTTGTGTAGCAACAAACAGGAATCTGGAGTCTACAGCTCATCTTGCCAAAGGTCAGAGTGTGGGGCATGCACGAGGCTTACCTCCGTCACCCAGAAGATGTGGCTCTCTGCAGTGAACTGATCTGAAACAGAGGAAGGAGAGAGAATCCCGCCCCCCATTTCTGTCTTTTGGGGTCATCATTCTCCAGTGAAACCTGCCATCATCTGCCAGTTGGATGGACACACTGTGAAACTGCCCACTGCCTTGGCTCTCCATGTGTGCTATGAGCCACATCTGTCTACACCTCATGTGGCAGCTACCATCCTGACTTCAGGCAGCTCTCCTCACTCCACTTCTTTCTGGGACAGGCAGAATTCAAACCTTCTTCAAAACAAAGTTACATATTTCCTGTGGGTTTTATGTATTTCTTAACCACTGGATATGTGAAATGACTACCGATGCTATTAATCCCTCTGTGGTGGTTTGAATATGCTTAGCCCATGGGTAGTGGCACTGTTAGAGGTGTGATCAAAGTGGAGGAGGTGTAGCCTTGTTGAGGAAGTGAAGTGTGTCACTGCAGAAATGGGACAGTTTGATTCAGACCCTCCTCCTGGCTGCCTGTAGAAGACAGTTCTCTCCTGGCTGTCTCAAGACCAAGATATAGAACTCTCAGCTACTCCAATACCATGTCTGCCTGCACACTTGCCATGCTTCCCACTATGATGATAATGGACTGAACCTACCTAATTTAAATGTTTGCCTTTGTAAGAGTTGCCTTAGGGTCTGGTGAGATGGCTCAGCAGTTAAGAGCACTGACTGCTTTTCTGAAGGTCCTGAGTTCAAATCCCAGCAACCACATGGTGACTCAAACCACCTGTAATGAGATCTGATGCCCTCTTCTGGTGTGTCTGAAGACAGCTACAGTGTCCTTACATATAACAATAAATAAATCTTAAAAAAAAAAAAAAGAGTTGCCTTAGTCATGGTGTCTCTTTACAGCAATACTAAGACATCCCACTGCCCACTGTGTGTGTGTGTGTGTGTGTGTGTGTGTGTGTGTGTTGTGTGTGTGTTGGGAATTACCTTTCATGCTAAACATGTACTTTACCACTAAACTACCCATTCAATTATCCTACCTTTTCTTTTTAATGTGTCCCAAATCCATTTCCCCCAAAATTATCATTTTTAATTGCACAATTTTATGACACACAGTAACTTAACCATCTATACCATGTCACAGCAGAAGTGGCTGTACCAGCAATGGCACTTAAGGAGCTTTCTAAAGAGGAAGCTGCCCAAGGATGCTGGTCCTTCCTGCACACCTGTGAGAGACAATCAGCACTCAGCATGTATCTCTGTATCATGTGCTCCCTAGGGCTGCAAGTGCCCAGCAAGCCTGAAGCCCTTTCGGTGCAATCAACCCAAAGGAGCACCTGCTTCAATCTCACTCCAGAGAGAAGGGCAAGTGTCCCTTGTGTTGAACTCATTGAATAAACAGAATTGTATGGTGAGACTTGACCAGTAACCAAGAGCAGCACATTTAAACTTATTGAAAAAGACTCACCTTGGTGGAGCACTGATTATCCAAGGCAACAGACCCAAAGCTCTGGATGTGCCAAGCCTTTCCTAGCTATTCTGAGGGTCAAAGGTGTCCATTCATTTCTCCATGTGTCCTCGAACTCTCACAGCCAAGTATTTAAAAGCTTTGCTCAAAGGAGGAGGTAAATTAAAATATCTCACAGCTGTGGACCATGGCTGGGAAGGAGGAGGATAGAGGGTACTGGTGTATACATCCTCCTGAATGGAAGAAAACTGCTTCCATGGGGGACCGAGTAAAATTCTCAGTTTACTCAGACAGTTTCTGGTTTATGAGACCCCTTCCAATCTCAGATGAGTTCTGGCAAGCCTATTTGTATTCAACAAGGCTGAGTCTCCTTGATAAATATTCAGAGAAAAAAGTGTGGTATAATAGGAAATATGTATTTGGTCTTTGTCTAGTCTCTGATTCTTGACATGTGACTCCTAAATCCATTGAAATTTCCTAAGGGTCTGAGAGGCTTCGTTATGCAGAGGAATCACTTTATGGAGCTGGAGGGACAGCTCAATCAGTAAAGGACTTGCTCTGTAAGCAGAACCTGAATTGATCCCCAGAACCCAGGTAAATACCAGGTGTAATGACCTGGGCTCGGGATACACACACCTCACCTGCACTTATATGAATACAAACCCACGCACAGCATACACACATCATAGATGTAGAGAAAGCTGGTGGACATGCCCACGCTTTTGTCTCCTGCAACCCGGGTCCTGTGGCAGTAGAAACAAAAGGATCACTGAGGCTTGCTGGTTGTCAGCCTAACTCCAGGATCACTGAGAGATCCTGGTAGAGCAAGATGCCTGATGTCCTCCTCTGGCTTCTGTGAATGTGTACACAGACATATGCACACACACACACACACACACACACACACACACACACACACACACCCTGTCTTAGTCAGGGTTTCTATTCCTGCACAACATCATGACCAAGAAACAAGTTGGGGAGGAAAGAGTTTATTTGGCTTACTTCCATATTGCTGTTCATCACCAAAGGAAGTCAGGACTGGAACTCAAGCAGGTCAGGAAGCAGGAGCTGATGCAGAGGCCATGGAGAGATGTTCTTTACTGGCTTGCTTCTCCTGGCTTGCTCAGCCTGTTCTCTTATAGAAGCCAAGACTTCCAGCCCAGGGATGGCACCACACAAGGGACAATTGAGAAAATGCTCACAGCTGGATCTCATGGAGGCACTTCCCCAACTGAAACTCCCTTCTCTGTGATAACTCCAGCCTGTGTCAAGTTGACACACAAAACCAGCCAGTACAAGTGACCCCTTGTCAACTTGACACACAAACACATCACTATTAAGCCCCAACCCTTATTTTCTTATTCATCCCCAAGATCTAAAGTCCCACAGTCTTTACATATTAAAAGTTCAATCAATTTAAAATGTCAAATATCTTTTAAAATTCAAAGTCTCTTAACTGTGGGCTCCACTAAAATACATTCTTCCCTCAAGAGAGAAAAATATCAGGGCACAGTCACAATCAAAAGCAAAACCAATGTCTGGGATCCAACTCATGATCTTCTGGGCTCCTCTAAGGGCTTGAGTCACCTCTCCAGCTCTGCCCTTTGTAGCACACATCTTGTCTTCTGGGCTCCAGATGCCTGTACTCCACTGCTTCTGCTGTCCTTGGTGGTCATTGCATGGTACTGGCATTCCCAAAACACTGCAGTAACTAGGCTTCACCAATAGCCTCTCATAGACTCTCTTCATGGTGCCAAGCCCCAACTCCTTTGCATGATACCTTCAGTCCTGGGCCATCAATTGCAAACTGAGACTGCACCTTCACTTTTGGCCTTCCATGGCCTCTCACTGTGCCGAGCCTCAGCTGCTCTTCATGACCCCTTCGTGCTATCAGGGTGACTCTTATACATTACCAAGTCCTGCTGCAGCACAAGGTACAACCTTGGCTATCTCAGGAGCACAGCCTCTTTGTGCTCTCAGAAAACA
>NW_022196900.1:24250099-24420867 GCF_008632895.1 Mastomys coucha | reverse complement strand
CTGAAACTCCCTTCTCTGTGATAACTCCAGCCTGTGTCAAGTTGACACACAAAACCAGTCAGTACACACCCCAACACAGGTGGTAAAGTACACACTATCAGCACAACACACACACAGATGTACTCATACACAGAAATCCTAAACAGTGGGATATAGAAGATTTCAGGAGGGTAAATGTATCCTTGTGTTTTAATTTCCTGATGCTATGGGAATTGAGGTTCCTGTGCCCAACACCATTCCAGACCTCATGTTATCTACCTCAGCCTGCTTGCTCATTTATATCTTTTATAATAAACTCTAGTAGTATATAAAATTTTCCTTAGTTATGTGTTTCATTCCAGCATATTATTGAACCCAAAGGGGGAAGAGTTCACAGAAAATTACCTGAGTTCATAGATAACTGGGACAGACATGTAAGTAGCCTAGAGACCCAGGACTTGTGACTAAATGAAGACTGCTATAGCACTATGCCTTTAGCCTGTGGACTCTCATAAGGATGAAGGCCTGAGATACTTCCCAGTTTGTGTCAGAGAACTGCAGAGAGCTCTTCAAGTTTTAATCATAGCCCTGTCTAGGAGATCTATGGCAGGCAAATGGTTTGAGGCAGATCTTGGTAACAGGTAAAATCCTCTTCCCCCAAGCTGGGTATGGTAGTGTGTCCCCAGCACTCAGGAGGCAGAGGCAGGCAGAGTTCTGAGTTCAAGGTCAGCCTGGTCTACAGAGTGAGTTCAAGGACAACCAGGACTATTCAGTGAAACCCAGTCTGGAAGGGAAAAAAATTCTCTTTTCCTTCTAGAGACAGAAGCATGAGCCAGGGGTCATGGGACTCACCCTGACCCCCTCCCTTCAGACACATGAAGTCAGCCACATTATAGGTGCAGTCTCTAAAGGTTCTCTTTTCTCTCATTCGGTTACTAAGTGGAAAGTTAGGTCATCGCCTGACTAAACAGACGTTCGTTTGTAGAGCTTTTCTAGACATGCCCAGTTGGCTCTCTAATTGTGTTTTGATCTTAGGGAGGAAACATGGCTGCCCTCTGGAAGCACCGCACTGTCCCCAGCCCAAGTCACTCTCACACTCAGTCCTTTGCTGGGATCTCTTGCATCAGTTCCATCTTCTCTTGGTAACATGGTGGGGATAGGCAGGCTATGGAGGGACATAATCAGAGCAGGGATCCCACTGGGATATCCTGCTTCTTAGAAGGAAGGGGAGGAGACAGTCCACTACAGGCTTATGTGATACTCCCCCAGGGGCCACCTAGAAACCTTGAGTGGGTGTTCTAGCTTCTTTTCTTTTTCTGTTGTTTGTTTGTTTGTTTGATACAGGATTTTCCTACATAGCCCTACCGACCTGGAACGTGCTGTATAGACCAGATTGACCTCAAATTCAAAAATCCGCCTGCCTCCACCTCTGAAATGATGGGATTAAAGGTGTGTACCACCACACCCAGCTTCCAGTTTTGTTGCTGTGATAAAATACCCCTACAAAAATCAACTTAGAGGAGAAATGGTTTACTTTAGCTCATGATTTCATGTTACAGTTCATTACTGAGGGGAAAGTCAGGGTGTCAGGAACTTGAAACAGTGAGTCACATCACATCCACAATCTAGAGCAGAGAAAAATAAGCACACACACACTCACTTGCTGTTCTGCATGCTTTGTACAGTTCAGTTTAGGACTCTTACAGTTCGGAACCTCCTGCCTAAGGAATGGTGCTGCCCATAGTGGGCTGCATCTTTCCACAACAATTACCTTAAGTAAGACAATCCCTAACAGATATGACCACGGGCCAATGAACGTTGACAATCCCTCTAGGCTATGTCAGTTTAACAAAGCTACACATCGTGGTGAGACTTCACTAGGTTCTAGAAACTAACATTAAACACTGCATTGTTCATTCACTCAAGTACTTTTTGTGTCTGATTTAACAAATATGTACTGAGCATCATCTCATGTTAAGCACTGGTCATTTTTGTGTAATCCAGTCAAAGAAAAAGAGTGGGTTTTTTTGCCTGTCTCAAGGCCACCACCTCTTCAAGTATTCCTCAATAGCTCCTTCCTTCAAGGACAACAAATTACTTTCTTAAGATCTAATGGTGCGGAGCAGCACCTTGGAGGAGGTCCCGTGGACCTGTGTCTTGCTTCAACAGTGTTTGGATGGAACAAACCCGGGGACTCCCACTTTATTAGCTTCCAGCCGCTTTTCAAGTCTCTCCAGTCACATACTCCGGGACCATTTCCTCGAAGCCTTCGGCTCCTAGGACCAGTCTGCACAGTCTCTTCGAGGTTAGCTCATACTCCCAGATCAGCCATGACTTCTCAGATTCATCAGAATTATTCCACCAAAGTGGAAGCTGCCATGAACCTCCTGGTCAACTTGCACCTGCCGGCTTCCCACACCTACCTCTCTCTGGGCTTCCTTTTGATTGAGATGACTTGGTTCTGGAGGGCATGGGTCACTTCTTCCGCGAATTGGCCGAGGAGAAGCGCCAGGGCGTCTCCTCAAGTTGCAGAACAATCGATCACAGGGCCATGTACTTTTCCAGGATGTGCAGAAGCCATCTCAAGATGAATGGGGTAAAACCCAGGAGGCCATGGAAGCTGCCTTGGCCCTAGAGAAGAACCTGAACCAGGCCCTCTTGGATCTGCATGACCTGGGTTCTGCCCGCACAGACCCTCATCTCTGTGACTTCTTGGAAAGTCACTTCCTGGATAAGGAAGTGAAGCTCATCAAGAAGATGGGCAGCCACCTGACCAACCTCTGTAGGGTGGTAGGGCCACAACCGGCACAGCCTGGCATGCCCTAGGGATCTCTGGGTGAGTATCTCTTTGAGTGCCTCACTCTCAAGCACGACTAGGAGGCCTATGTGCCTTCCAAGGGGCTCCCACCCTCTGCTCTGCACCAGCCCGCCTCCGGACCTCCACCTGAATGAACTTCTCAAGCCACCAGGCAGCTTTGTAAGCACTCTTAGGCTAAGGACTAGAAACACTCACTAAAGGGGTATGGAACCTCTCTCAAGTCTTGGACCAAGTTAAATTAAAGATTTTTGAAATAGAAAAATAAAAATTAAAAAAAAAAAAAAAGATCTAATGGTGCGCTGACTACATACTGTTTCCAGAAATCATTCCTACCTTTCTGTTCCTCTTTCCGCAGGGGTGGCTTTTCGTTTTTCCACTTGTCATCTCAAAGTCACAGGGTGGTCACAGTGGTTAGGTATTAACTTCAGAGACAAAAGGGAAAGAATAAAAACAAAATTCCTACACTTAAACAGCCAAGCCATGCTACCTGAAGCCCAACACCCAGTGATGTATGATGTCACATGCAGACATCTGGAACCGTACTATGGTGCCTTACCAGAATGCAGTTTTGAAAACCTAGCAGGCTGTGAAATTTATTACTTCACAAGCTCGCAAGACAACTGCCTGCCTGTCATCTGAATGATCCCCACAGATAGCACAGGAGAGAAACCAAAGTCCATTCCTCTTCACTGTGATAAAAGAGCTTCCACTCCTTTCCTGGATGTGGTCCCCTCTGCGAACCTGACAGCTTCTGTCCTGCAGTGTACTTCAATCAACTTGCTCTGCCTGTCTGTGTTCTAGGAAATTCATCTACCACCTGTGTCACCAGCCTTCTCTGTGTTACTTCACAGGATGCCAACTTTCAAAACAACCTCCAGAAGAAGAAAGTCACATCAAAATCACTCCTCCTTGGTAGGCTTTATCTTGTTTTGGAACTGAAAACCTTAGGCTGGCTTCTGTTAGATCTCTTAGGCTAAGGACTAGAAACACTCACCAAAAGGGTATGGGATTGCAAGCCTTGTTTTAGACCCCCGATGACTCATGTTTAAGGCATATAACAGGTAGCATTAAGGGAGGGATGTAGCCTCCACAGCAAGGATGGAGGGGGTGTTTAAAAGCTATTTTGGCTCTGGGGCTGGCCACGATTTACCATCCATCTCCTTTTGCTGGTGGGCTTTGCAGTATGTATGTACCTTCTGATAATCCAAGCCCTTCTTGCAGACAGCCTAAATGGAGAAAACCTTTGGGATTTCTCTCTCCAAGAAGTATATTCCACAAGGACTGAAAGCAACAACATGAAAGTTTTGGTTTTTGGAGAACAAGGGCAGAATTTAGAAAAAAAATGAAGATATATATATGTGTGTGTATATATATACATATACACATATATACATATACATATATATTGAACAAATAGAGCCTCTAGCCTCTAGGTGAGAAATTCTTTATTAGCAGCCTGTGGCTTTTGTCATGGGTTTTCACAACCCTCTGAAATTAAGTGGAATATTTTGCACTGGTGTGTATATGAATTTGGGGTAGACTGTGTCCTTGCTGTAGATCACATCCTGAAGGGTTTTATAATCTTGAAAGGACTAGAACCTTCCTCCAAACATACAATTTGCCTAGGACAACACTCACCAACAACAGCCATTCAAATGATAGGCAGTGCCCTCTAATGAACTGCATCCCGCTGGACTGAGCACGTGACTCCAGGACCTCTTTTCCCACAGCCACAGACTCGACTGACTCTATTTTTAAGAGACAAGTCCAAGAGGTGTTATTAGTCTCTGTCTCAAAGCACATCCTGGGGCAGTGGCCAGACTGGGAAAGGAGCCTCTCAACGTGACTCACCGTCACCCTCCCCTGAGTAATGGTCTGCGGGCTCTATCACTCACTCTTGCCAATACATCAGACTGGGAGTCGTTGGGCCTGAGCCAGCGGCTGAGTGAGTAAATGTAACCCTGTGGTAGGTATGGGAGGTGGAAGGATTGGGAGAGAACAGCAGGTACCCATGAAATGGATTCACCTCACTCGCCCAAGAGGAAGGTAAGATAGCTTATTTATAAAGACATGGGTGAGTGAGCAATCGGTCCCAACCTGGGTTGGGTTAAAATTCCCAACCTGGTGTGCATCTATAACTCCTGATACCTGTAAGCCCTCTGACAAAAGTCACACTGGGTATTCATGGGTAGGGGGGAGCCCTGAGCACTTGTTGGTCACCTAGTCTAGCCAGTAGGTGTACTCCAGGGTCAGCGATTGACCCTGTCTCAAAATATAAGGTGGGGAGCAATAAAGAAAGGCACCCAATCTCTAGCCACCATATGAATGTATAAGCAGAGACACACAAATGCATGTGATACAGATAGGTAGGTAGGTAGATAGGTAGGTAGGTAGATAGATAGATAGATAGATAGATAGATAGATAGATAGATAGATAGATAGATAGAGATAGATAGATAGACAGACAGATCACTCCTCCTTAGGCAGCAAACTCCTACCTCTCCTACCATTGAAGGCTGGAGGTGGTAGAAGGCTGAGGAGCTACCCACAAGCCAGCACCCCCACCTATAATCCAGAAGGTGCGAGAGATCTGGCCCAGGAGAGTCTCCAGCATTCAGCCTCCCAGGGTTGCCAAGAAAAGTGGTCCCATACAAGCCACTGCAGAAACCAGGTCCAGCAAGGGAACTTAGAGGCTTAGTGGAGAGACGCCATGGGCAACAAAAAGAAAGACCCTGAAGAGAATGAAGGAGTCTGGCTTCTGGACATTTCATGCTAGTAATTCTGCAACATGGCTGCCCCTCTGAACTAGGGACCTGTAAAACCCAAAACTGCCTTTCCCAGATCTATGGAATGAGTCTTATGAAGGACGAGGACTGGAGTCTGGACATCCAGAAAACTCCACAGGGAATTCCAAAGAAACAGATCTCGGAGATCCAAGTTGGAGCCAAACGAGTAAGCCCCTTTCCCAGCAGCCCTCTGCCACAGTAAGATGCCAATTCTGGAGGCAGATTAAAATGGGAGTGAAAAACTGCTTTCCAAAATGAGAAGTCTCTGGAAAACATGAGTTACAGACCTGCCCTCCCAGTGTCTCTCCTACTCCCAGATGTTTTTTCGGTGCATTGGGCTCACAACATATGTTGCCAGCCTCCTCTGAAAGACATTGTTTCTACAGTCACGAGCCTATCAAGATCCTAAGTGGAAACATTGCATCATTAAGCTGGAGACAGACAATACCAAGAGCAGCGTGTTTATCATTGCCGTGGAAAGCACTGGATGGGGGTTTGAATAAGCGCAGATTGGCTCGCACCGTCATATGGATTCATTATCAGACTTGGCCAGCTCTACTCTGATATGCTGTTAGCACTCCAGTTTTCTGAAATTTACATTCCTAGATGGAGAAGGCCGGTGTCACCAGCAGGCAGAGAGAATGTGGGGGAGGTAAGTGTTCAGATGAGGGCGGGATGGTAGTTGCCTGGAAAAACAAGCATATTGGCTGGGGTTGTCTTCTGACAATGGGAATCCCAGTGCTAGAAGAATCAAAGCAGAAAGGAAGTTGACTAGAGCCATGGAAGAACCCAAATTTGTGTCTGACTTATAATCAAAAGAATCTCCCAGGTTCTGGTCCTGTTTGTTTCAGGGAGTGGGGCTTCTACCCTAGACACACCTTCTAATAGTAACCATCAATTACTTATAATTTTTGGTTGTGTCCTTAATAGCTGAGCCATCTCTCTGGCCCACCAATTACTTATAAAATAGGCGATGACCCAAGTGTGGTCATTTAGCCATAGTTTGCTGCTCCAGGTGATTGGTTCTGTTTAACCAGAGTTACATGATGGGCTGATGATCCACTGCTTTAACCAATCTAGGGACAGAATTCCATTCTGTCCTAGCAGATCCTGCAAAACTCTCCTGGGTATTCCAGGACAGAGGAGTTGGTCGTCCCTGGAGCTGAACTCTGAGCTTGCTCTGACTCCAGCCTTGAGGTTGCTGTGATGAAGGTGGCTGGCTGTGGGAGAATCCAAATGTAGGGAGAAGAAATGGTGGCAAATGTCAAGAAGAAGATATGTGGAGCTCTTTCCACCTTAGCAGAAGGAGAAACAGTGCCTGCTCTCTCCCATGCTCACCTCAATGATAGATTTTTTTCCCTAGATGGTTATTTCTTTACCCGCTGTCTTTGATGTATGTATGGGCCCTCAGGGGTACGCCTGCAAACCCTGTCATCTTCAAACTTGCTGCTGCAGGCCTGTGTTGCAGTGGGTACTTAGTCAGTCTTAATAGAAGGACATAGAAAGCATAGATCTAAGTTCAAGAATCCTGAAGTTTGGTCTGGATTCTATTCCAAACTTTTGTACAGTTTTGATTAAGTATTTTCTCTGACTGGGACCACTTTCAAACAGGCCGTAGAGGTGGCTCTGTTAATAAAGTGTTGCCTGCACAAGTATAACATCTTGAGTTTGATCAGGACCCACATAAAAGCCTGGTACAGTAACATACATGCCTATAATCCCAGAGCTGGAGAGACAGGAGCATCCCTAGGGCTTGCTGGCCAGCTTAGATGAACTGATGAGCTCCGGGTACGGAGAGAGACCGTGCCTCAAAAGATAAGGTTTTTGGGTTGGGGAGATGGCTCAGTTGTTAAGAACATTTCCTGTGAGACTGTGAGGATCTGAGTTTGATTACCAGAACCCATGTTTAAAAAAACAAAATGCTGTTCATGGCTGTGTGTGCCTGAAGCCCCAGCATCAGAAGGCCGAGATAGGTAGATCATGGAAACTCATTGTGTAGCCAGCCTAGCCAAAAGGAGCTTTCCGTTACAATGACAGACCATGGTTCAAGGGAATAAAGTGGACAGTGGTAGAGGTAGACACCCTGTGTCTTCCTTTGGCTTTTATGCACACAGATACATATGACACACATAAAATAAAATAAGGTGGAGAGTGATTGAGGCAGATAACCCATGTTGACCTCTGGCTCACACACACACACACACACACACACACACACACACACACACACACACACACATGCACACACAAGAGACTAACCAATATTTCTGGTTCTATGGGCTTTGCCACAGATACTCTGCTCTGTCATGCAGCACAGGAGCAGTAGGACTGCATGAGTGGATGAGCATTGTCACGTTCCAATGAAACATTATTTATAAAACAGGTGATGTTCCAAATTGACCATGTAGCCCTATCAGACGATAAGGTCTTTCCTAGATACTGTCTCTTCAGTGTTGCATGTCAGGGTTCAGAAGGCTTCGGACTTCAGAACATCTCTATTGTGTAAATGAGGGACATGTGTGAGTGACACTGCTTTCTCTTAGAGGACAGAGGCTTGGGCTTTGTCTTCTTCTGACACCAGTGCCAGGCACAGAGCCTGGCATATAGTGTCAACAAGCCATCTGTAAATGTTTGTCACATGAATAGCTGGCTGCTGCTAACTTTTTAGATTATTTTGAAAGACAGAATGGTAAACCTTAGCCATCAAATACCATTCTATATATGTATGATCAAGAGTTAATATACATTTATACCACAAAGATGTTTTATAAACCCATAAGTAAAAAATGCACCTTTAAAGAAGAAAAGACCATCACACAAGCAGAAAACAAAAGGAGAATAAGTTCAGTTTGTTGGTGAATTTTCGGAAAAAAAAAAATGGAAACATGGAAAATTAGACATTATGCAATTCCGAGCTTCATTTTAGCAATAATAAAGAAAAATGGCAATGCTGGATTTTAAAGAGGCTGTGAGGGGACATTCTCATGCTGTGAGTAGCATGGCCCTGCTCCCTGGCACAGTGTGTTCTAAAACCTTCTCAGTGTGCCAGCTATGCTAGCCAGTTGTACTATTTCTAGAATGTTTAATTCCCAAGAGTTAATCAGCAATGCACATGCATCACACACAGCTCCCATCAATTCCTCGTTGTTTTCTGATTGATCTTTCTGCCTCTGAGAACAGAATAACATCACAGCCACAGGTACCATGTGTTTCACCACCTTCACGGGAACAAGAGCACATGACCAGCTAGTCGAGATGGTGGCCCGACTGTTGGCCACTGGCTTACGAAAGCATTTCTTTCAAATAAAAGTATTTGTGATTTATAGACAGCCACAAGCTCATCATCTACTGTCCCACTTGGAAGAAAACCAGCAATTACTTGAAGTTCAGCCTGGGAGGTGCATTTTGGCTTGTCGACTTGGAAGGGAGAGCATTTATTGAGCATTCTCCAGTGCTGGGATAAAAGGCATGCACCCTCATCTACCGGTGAGCATTTTCTATATGCCAAAAAGTTACAAGATCTTGTTTTCTTTCTTACCAAGCATCCAGGGTAGCTGCGTTTTACTAATGGAAACACAAAGGTTTAATGGGGGAAAAAAAAACAATGTAGAACACAAGTAGGTCTGTCTTGGGAGAACGACCCATGAAAATTTTGACCGCAGCACATAGAAGGTTCTGAACAGCTCACCACCGCCAACTTGGCATTGGCTGTTTAATCAAAAGAGATTTAATACAATTGTTCTGCTTGCTCTTCATTAAACTGCTTTGAGTGGAAGGTTGTACAACACCCACATTTGGTAGCCTCAGATCTTTCTCCAGGTATGTAATAATAACCCATCATTCAAACAAGAAGGGAAATAAAAACACCTGCTTCCACACGGGGCAGAGAGGAACAGGCTGCTGCAAGGACCTTTGCTCAGGGCAATGTCCTTTAAGCAAGTTCTCACTCAGGGAACCTGGACACATGATGCCTGGCTGAGGACACACTGTCCTGTCCTAGAAGCTTAGAAGTTCACCTCAAATGATCCCCCGTTGTGCATTATGTAAAATAAACACACAAGCCTCATTTCCTGTGTCTTTCAAGGAGGTGGGGAGGGGGAGCATCGATGGCAAGAGACAGGGTGAGTGTACATATGGAGTCTCCTCTGCTCTCTCCCTCTCCTTCTCTGTATTCCCTGTTTGTCTGTTGGTGTTTTTTATATTATTTTTATGTGGAGAGCAGGGGAGTGTGTGGGGGTGGGGAGTAAGAGGCATGTGTGCCTCACATGGCTTCCTCTATCATTCTCCGTCTTAGTTTGTGAGCAGGGTCTTGTGAAGATGTCAACAAGATGTTAGCTTGTCATTTTGGCTCTACGGGCTGGCTATCCAGCTCCAGGGATCCACGTGTGTCCACGCCCACGTCACCTCCCAGGGCTGACGTTGCCAGCTCTCCATGCCACACGCAGGTTTTATGTAGGTGCAGGGGTCCCAATGCTTGATCAGCAATCATCTCCCTCACTGATCTGATTCCTTGCCCAATTTGTTTGTCTGCTTGTTTTGTTTGTCTCTACATAGCCCAGACTGGCCTCCAATTTTCTACGAAGTCCAAGCTTGTCCTGAACTTGGGAGCCTCCTGTTTCAGCTTCCCAAGTACAAGCATGAACCTCAATGCCCAGCTTTCTCCTTTTAATTCTGTAGCCACCGGGCTTCTGGCATGGGGCAACACTCTGATGAACTTATCTCATCCTAGTCACTTCCAAAAGGCTCATCTCTCTACACAGTGGTCAGATGAACTTTCCTCTCTCTTAATCTCTCTCAGTGGGAACTAAATTTTAACACCGGAAACCTTGAGGGACACACTAGAATCCCAGACCTCTACTCAAATTCAATTTCTTCATTTCCCAGAGAAAGAAGCCCAGACACAAGTCACCAGCATAAACCAAGGACACAGTTTACCCACCTTTTTCAAATTTTAAATAATTCCTTCACAATGCATCATCAATTTAGGAGAATTTAAAGTAATTGAAGTGTTTTTACATTCAATAGAAGCTTGACTTAATACCTTTATATGAGGGGTGAGAGAGATAGCTCAGCAGTTAAGAGCATTGGCTGTTCTTCCAGAGGACCAGGGTTTAATCTCCAGCACCCAAATGGCAGCTTGCTGTTGCCTGTAACTCCAGTTTCAGAAGATCCCATAGCCCTTCCTAGACTACACTGTGTACTGAGAGCTCATGGTGCACATATATCCATTCAGGCAAAACACCAGCAAAGGTTAAAATAACAATCAATCTTTTGAAATATAGCTTTCTATGACAGCATTTATAGCTCATACAGTGCAGACTTGCAACCCTGCCTTGCCCTGCATTTGTTAACTTCTCCACTCAATGCGCATCCTATGTGTGACAGAGATCAGCAGGTCTCCCAAACTGGGGTGGTCATTGGCTACAGTCGTTCAAGCTTTGCATGACAAATATCAAGAGCTCAGTGCTGAGTGGCTGGATTTTCCAGGACAAGAAGACAAGACAGAAATCCGATTTCACCTCCAACGTCTCATATAATAGCCCAGTGTTCTCAGAGTGAGCTCAGTGGCCTGTTCACCAGAAGCTGCTGGGTAGGGAAGGGTCTCAAGTTGTCAGCTCTAGTCTTCATCCTATGTGGAGATCTTGTTGGGATCCTCTTTGCATCATTTGAACTCATAATTCTCAAGCCTCTGTATCATGAGTGCTAGGATAAACACCAAGCCTGGTTTCCTTTGCCATTTCTCCCCCTCTGAAACAACATCTTGAACTCACAATCTTGATCTCTATTAAGTGCTTGCTTAATCATCCCAGCTTCTTGGCATAACCCTCCCATTTGTTGTTGTTGTTGGTTGGTTGGTTGGTTGGTTGGGGCTTTTGTTTGTTTGTTTGTGTTTGTTTTCTCAGACTTAGTCCAGAGTGGCCTCAAACTTCCAGCGATGCTCCTGCCTCTGCCGAGTGCTGGGATTACAAGTGAGTGCCAACTCGTCTAGACAAATAATTCCTTACTGTAGCCACTTGGCCCCAGTTTGGCTCTCTCATTGGGTGGAGAACTCGTGTGAAGGCTCAGCTCTTGGGTTTCTCAAGCCTCATCACCAGCTCTGGTTGCCTTACCTGACCAGTTATATTGAGTTGGACCGGGGTGAGAGAAAGGAAGGGCTCAGAAACCACGAAGATCTGTGCAAGGGTTGGTCCACTTGTCTCCACTTGGAATGCCTGTTTTCTTTCTCTCTTTCTTTCTTTCTTTCTTTTTTCTTTTTTCTTTCTTACTTCTTTCCTTTTTTTCTTTTTCTTTTTTTTTAGAGAACAGGCAGCTGCTGTGTTCCAAGAGCCCAGCAAGCTCTTGCTTTTACAAAGAAGCCTTGGCAATCACTCAGAGTCCTGTTCTCTTGGAGACGTTTACAAATTGATTCGTTCATGTCTGCAGGTACAGAAGGAAGGCAGCTGAGTGCGGACACATGGGTGGCAGTTATGAGTCCAGGGTGGGGTTCTGAATGGAGAGAGAGAGCCATGTAGTGGGAAGGAGGGCTTCAGTAAACAGAAGAGGTACAGATCTCCTTAGAGAGCTCAGGCGACAGCTTCAAACAAGAGGCAGAAGCAGGGTATGTTACTTGTAAATGTTCTGGATAAGGCTATAAACTCCAGTTCTACCACCCACCAGCGTGCAACTGGGAAGAGCCCCCACCAGCCCTTTCATTCTCCTTCATTTGTCTATGAGATGGGAACATCATCTGGCTTGCAGTATAATGCAGTTCAAATGTTTAGCATGTGGGGCCATACTGGGTTTATTAGGCATGTGCCCTAGGAAGCCTGTTTCTGCTTGCTTTCGGACTCTCTCATTAAATAGCAGCAGACTTACTGACACACATTGAACCACGTACTTCAAAGTGCATACTTTGTGAATCCATTGCTTCTAGAGGTTTCCATGAGCTCCTACAAACTCCTTCTAGCTTCCTTCACCCCCAGAAAGCCACAGATGGTTTTAGCCATGGTGAACTGGTCCACCTTTCAAGAAATCCATATGGGAGCTGGAAAAATGGCTTAGCAGAGGACTGAAGTGCGACTCCTAGCACCCACATGATGAGGCTCACGACCACCTATAACTCCAGCTCCAGGGGCTCCAACACTTGCTTCTGAACTCCACAGTACTTTCACATACCTCCTCACACAAATACACACATAATTCAAAACAAACCTTAAAATAAATTCACACGAGGGACATTCATTGAGTGGTCATTTAGACTGCCTGCTCTCAGGCAGCAGAATGCATGACTCTGAGGTTCATCTCTGTCCTTATGTACAACGTCAATTCATCCCTTTATATTGTTTGTCATTTATGGCATAAGGTGCTTCTATAGAACCCAGATTAGCTTTGAACCCACAATCCTCCAGCCTCTACCCTCCTGGATGCTAAGATTACAGGCATGGGACAGCATGTCCGGTCAGTTCACTCCTTTTCATTCCTGGTAACATTTCTCTGTGTGGAATCATACTATGCTTCAGCTATCTATTCATTTATTACTTAATGATGCAAACCCACAAGAGTAGGAGTCCTGAGGTTAGGTGTCGAGTGGGAAGACTGGGGATGGGAAATAAAAGAAGACAATAAAGCAGTAACTGGCACTGGAAGTCTTGCATAAGCTGATAATTTATACCAAGTAAATGGATTATGAAGTAGCGCATCATATGTACTCTTTGTAAGAGAGGATGTGGCCAAGGTCAGCAGAGAGGTGAATCAAACAATATTGGCAAAGAGAACACAGGGTACCTCAGGTGCAGCTGCTTAAAAGGGTGATAACCATATCCCAAAGGAGGAGTTGGGTACCAAGAAGCCAAAACTTTGACTCCCTTGACTCCAGCTTTAGACCAACCATTCCTGAATAAAGACATAGAACTAAACTTTCCTTTGTCCTTTTACAGGGGCCTCTGAGAAAGCCTTACATCAGTCTGGCTCTCCACAACTCAGCACTTAGGATATATCTAACTTGAGCTACTACAAGTAATGTTTCAATGAGTATTTTTGTGTAAGTGGGTACACAGAGAAACCCTTCCATTTCTTTTGCATAAATGTCTAGACTAAGAATGTTTGGTTCTTATAATCTGTGTGTGCTGTATTGTCTAAGACGAGAGCTAATAATTCAGAGACAGTTCTTGCTTAGTGTGTATAAGGCCCTGGGTTCAATCGAGTGCTGAAAAGATTATCTATCAGATAATCTTTGAAAATTCTATCAAAGTATTTTCCAAACTGTGGCCATTTTACCTCCTACAACCAGCTTATGGAAGGTCAGGATGCACCCTATTATCATAGCCATGGGACTGATGCCTTAGACTGGGCTGTTGAAAAAGAGTAATGATAACAATGGCTTAGAAACAAGACAATTATGCAATAGTAGCATGAGCATCAGCATAACCAAGCATTTTCTAATTGGATTTTGTCCCATTCCATAAAATGAAATTATGTACTATCATTGGGCCAAGAACCTGTGGTTAGATGGGTCATGGGCTATATGGGATAAACCTACAACTATAATTCTGTTAAATGGACATAGTATTAAGTTGACTGCCAACAATCAATCCATAGATCAATGAATCTCTCAATCCTCACTCACCAAAAAAAGCTTCTATTTGCTGTAGATGGAGACACAGAGACTTACAACTGGAAAGAATAAGATACTGAAACTCAGCCATAAATGGTACATCTATGTGGGATACTACCTCCTCCCAAGGCTCAGGGATCATTGTAGAAGAGGTGGCAGAAGAGTGTAAGAACCAGAGGTACTGGATGACTCCAAGGAAATCCTGAATTCCAGACAGAACAGGGAGTTGCACATGTGAATTCACAACAGTTGTAACAGCATGCACAATACCTCTGCACACTCAAGCCAGACCAAGTGCAATCATGGAAAGAAGAGGTGTGCACAGTCTAGTCCCTGTCTGAAGAGCTACTGGCAATTGTTAGCCAATAAGAGAGGGAGAGACAGTTTTCTTCAACACTGTAGCCCCTGATAAGGCAGCTATGCTCCGGTGAAAGGCCACTCATCCAAGCATATATGGCTAGCACAAATTAGATTTCGTGGGTATAAATGCAATGCAAAACAAGACAAAATGATAACAACAACAACAAACACAAAGTTGGGTCAGTAAGGAGTTGGCATGGTAAATGTGGAAGACGTTGAGAGGGTGGATACGATCAAACACGTTGCAATTCTCAAGGAACTAATACATTTTTAAAATGCTTACATATAAACACAATTTTAAAAAAATAAGCAAAACACCAGGCCTTTATGTCTCTCAGTCCTGAGGGCTGGAAAAGCCTAGGATGATGAAGGCATCAAGCAGATGTAACATCTGTAGCATCTCACCCTGCCTCATAGTCCACATCCACGCCTTCTTACTGTGTCCACACACACAAAGGGAGCATGAAAGCTCCCTGGGGTGTCCTTCCTGAGGGCTCTGTCCTCATGACCTAGTCACCTTTCAAAGGCTTCACATCCTAAGACCGACACCTTGGTGATTAGGTCTCCAACATGTGGATTTTAGGGGGATGCAGACATCAGACCACAGCAATGTGGTCATTATTTCACATTTAGATACTATGATAGACGTGTAATGGTGCCTTATTGGAGTTTAATGTACACATTTGCCACCTGGACTTATTGTTTGCTTTAAGACTGGGCTTCCCTTCATTGTTCAGGCTGGATTATTTCAGAAGCACACACTGAAAATAAAAACTATCATAGAACCTTTATGGAAAGAAGCCCAGGGTTACTTGATTTTCTATTGCTGTGAAGAGACATCATAAGCAAGGTGACTTAGAAAGGAAAGCGTTTACTGAGGTTCCATTTCAGAGGGTTAGAGTCTAGGATCATCATTGTGGCATCAGGCAAGGGGACATGGCACTGAGGCAGTCGCTGAGAGCATCCGTTCTGATCCATGGGCAGCAGGCAGAGAGAGTTATCCAGCATTGGTGTGGGCTTTTGAAGTCTGGAAACTCAGCCCCAGTGACACACCTCTTCGAACAAGACCACACCTTCTAACCCTTCTTAAACAGTTCTCCAACTAGGGACCAAATATCCAAATTATGTGAGCCTTTGAGGACCACTCACATTCAAATCACAACACACAGGGATCTCCCTCCTCCCTCTACCATATGAGGACACAGGAGGCAGGCGCCATCTACAAAACAAGAAATGGGGCCTTATCAAACATTGACAGTGTGGGTGCCTTGACCTTCTCAGCCCCTGTAACTTTGAGAGATGCCTTCATCCTATTTTAAGATGATCTTAGCTTCATGAAAGCACACTCACACCCAGAAATGATAAAATGTATAGCTTTCTTTGCATACATTTATTTCATTCAAATAAACATTGTATTTACCTGGCCATGGGATATTTATAATATGTCTTGAGCTGTTTGGGGTCAAGAGAGTGTGATTAAGACACCTGGAGCACTTTGATCCTTTCAAGTCTGCCTTTGAGTTTTACTAGACACAATTACAGCAGTGATTTTTTTTTTCCTTTGAGACAGGGTTTTCCTACATAGCCTAGGCTAGCTTTGAACTTATGATCCTCCTGCCTTAGCCTCTAGAGTGCTGGGATTACAGATGCTTGTCAGTACGCCAATTTCAAAGCATGTTTAATCTAGTATTGATTTTTTTCCTCCTCAATCAAACAATGCCTTCTTAACCTCCAATTGATCTCCCACAGACTAGGAGTTTCCCATTGTGGCTGTTAAGAAATAGTTATTTTTCCCAGTGTTATATGACCCCCCTACTCCACATTTCCTCTGAGTCCTTCATAAGAGTGCTTTTCTTGGTACTTATCAGCAAGCATTCATGGGTGACCTTCCGCAGGGTCCAGAGTTCCCACTCTGTTCAGTTCTGCTCTCTGTGCTCATCCCTACAAACTCCAGCATCTCTGATTTCAGTTCTGTATTGTCAACTCAAGAAGCATGCAAGTTTCCTGGCCTCTCCTGCCCACAGATGGACCAGAAGCTCTCCCTGGGCAGCAAGCCCTGCTGTCATCAAGCTCATTTTGCTTGTTCCCATCTCCCAGAGCTTCTGTAGATGTGTGCCTGAATCTTGAGAATTGTGGTTCCAGGAGCAAGTGCTAAGTAATCACTGTTACTTCAGTTTAGCCTTCTGGAACCAGGAAGGCTATGTGAATCCTCGGCGATAGACCCTCACTTACAAAATAAGAACAATAATCGTCCCTATGACATCATAGAGCTGTGCTGGGATTAAATGAGTTACTACTAACTGAAGTCTTAGTATAACATAGTACCTTAACTTCTCAAGCAGAAGCTATTCTTGGTCATTGTCTGTGATAGCTGGAGATTTATAGGTGACCAACCACATTTCTGGGACCCCTCAAATTCAGCCTTTTGCATATCTCCTGGTATCACATTGATTTTATCATTTAGCCACCTCCTCCACCTCTCACTCCTGTGTGTGATAATCACTGGCTTCTTACTTTAGAACAGGTTTAGAATGACCTTTGAGATCTTTAACAGCTATGATTTCTGTGCCCCGGAGACCTAATTGATATTCTCATCGAGCTAATTAGCATTTGCAGCAAACATATTTCACTCCAGATTTATTACACACCTTAAATTAGTATATCAAGGGTATCCTGAAGAGCAAGGCTGAGCTGAAGCCATGAGTCCAGAGATTGCTCTCTGGATCAGCTGGAGGGATGCAAGGCAGAAAAGGAAGAGCTGATCCCAGCCCGATCTCAGCCAAAGGGTTCAGGGAACCCTGCTCTTAGAAGAAAGGGACTACGTAGAGAAATGTAGTTAAAAACATGTGCAGTTGAGAAGAAGGAAATAGCAACCTCGGGTTCTTAAATCTCTTCATTGATTCCTTCTGCTTTCAGACAAACTTGCTCGGGTTAATGTGGTTTGCCTCATATTCCATTTTGACAATCCTTTGTCATCAGGGCATCTGACAGGACCTTCTTGGAGGTCTAAGGAAGAGTCAGAAGATCAAGGCAGGTGTCTTAGCTTCTCCTCCTGATGCCATAATAAAATAGTCTGATGAAAGCTGCTGAAGGGAAGAGTTTACTCTGGCTCACAGCTCGAGGGTGGAGTCATCTCACAGAGACAGTGAGGCAGCAGGTCCCATTGCATCCACAAGGGGTGGGGGGATGTATACTAGTGTTCAACTCACTTTCCTCATTTTATAAATGCTTCTGTCAACACACAGAGCCATTTCCCTGAGGCCCATCTCTACTCAGATAGGTAGTGTAAAGACCTGTGTCTCAGCACCCTGTTGATGCCTCCCAACACTCATTGTGTGACTGCTTTTTCTTGTTTAAGAAAAGCAGTTTCGTGGTCACGGGGAACTAAAATCGCCATGCTCGGATAAGCAACAAATACTCAATGCACTGGTTTCTCATAAAGGGACCTGAAGTTCATCCTCACACTAAAATCTGCTCTTTTTCATCTCTGAAATCAAGACAACCAAAACCAGAATTCTCACAAATACTTATACTCTGAAAAGAAGAGAGTCTGGTCCTGAAGGCTATGCTAGGCATAGTAGCATATGAAAAAAAAAAAAAAAGAAAAACCTGACTTAACTAGGAGTGTTTCTACAGTTGGGCCTAGGGTTATGATTTAGGCCTGCATTGATTCTTTTATTTAAGATGCAATAAGAAAAGGTCTAAGATAATCCTTTCTCAAAGAGCTGTAGTTCAACGGGACTATAACACAATGGTGTCTATCATTGGAACACAGGCAAAATGCTTCCGGCTAGGAAGCAGCATCTTGCAATTGTTAACATTTAGGACTTCTAAGGCTGACAACCTAGCTTTGCCTGATGGCTTTGACCTTGACTAGCTACATATCCCTGTTCATGTTCCCTGAGCCTGGTTCTCCCCGTTGGTGAAGTGAGAAAGGAAAGCAGGTGTGTGTTCCGGCAGAGATCTGGAAGGCATTCAGACATGCCTCTGAGTTGACACCTCAGGGTTGGCTGCTTCTTCACTTTATGGAGGAGGTGATTGAAGATGATCTTCAGGAAAGTCAAGTGGGGAGGTGAGCACTTGATGGCTGTATGGACCAGAGAGAGGGTGGCTCTTGGGGACCTGGAGTAACTTGTTTTTGCCTCTTCGTGTCAAACTTTCAAGGCTGTTGAAAAGTACTCGGCATCCATCCCTCTGGAGACTTGAGCAGCCTCAGTGTGAGCCACACAGAGCTCTGCAGGCAAACGGAGCAAGGGGCTTTCCTGCTCTGTGACAATCACAGTCACCCTTGGCATTCCTGACGTGCTCAGCTTCCATACTCATGGGCAGCTTATCCTAAGTGCTGCAGCTGCAAACTCTCCCTCATCCCAAAGACTGAAGACCGACCTCAGGGGCATCCTAGTGCCTGCCTTCTCTCCTGTTTCCTGCATTGCCACCCAGCCTGCCCATTCCACTTTCTGATGCCACCGCTCTGTGCAGGGCACTGATGTCTTGTTTTCTTTTACTTTTCTTGACCACACCCCTTCTTTTTGTTGTTATTTTGAGTCAGGGTCTCCTGTCGAATGACCTGGCCTTGAACTCCATATGCAGGCAAGTAAAATCTTGAACTTCCGATCCAAGTTCCAGCTTACCACTGTGCACCACCAAACCCAGGCTTCACTGTGATCTCTCAGGTGGCAGTGACAGCGATCCCAGTGCCTTCTGTTTCTTCCTTGCCTGTGTTAAGAATGACTAGATTCTACCCATGGATTCACTCTGCTGAAAGCTCACCATGATTCCCTACATTAACCTTATATCCAGTCTCTCCTTTTCTCATGGAATCTGAACCTTGCAAAATCACACATCTCTCTTCCTAGACTCCCTGACACCTTTGTGACCGTATTCAGGTCAGTGGGAAGAGGCAGAAGCCTGTGGGCAGGGCTTCTTGAGAAGCTGGGGGGTGGGGGTTGACAATGATGAACAGATTCAACCGACATGAAGTACCTTTAGCAATTGATCCCTCTTTAAGCCTAATGCACAGATCTGTGCCTAGAGGAAGGGATGTCATCCTGACACCAGAAAACTGAAAGTCCTTCATGGGGTAGATGGAGCAGGAAGCTGGCAGGAGCCCGTTTGCCTGATGACTTCCTGGAACAGCCACTGCAACCCAAGACCACCAGCTCCAGAGTTCTTGTGTGAAGAAAAGAAATCTAATTTGATACAGTATCCTGTATCCTGGTTTCCACCACGGAGGTCAGACTCACTCTCAACAGATAGACTCTCCCATCTCCCGCAGAGCAGCTCATATACCTCAGCTGGCACCCAAGACCCTGGAGCACCTGACATAAACCCAGAGCCTTCATCCTACAAACACATCCCCTCCTACGTGATCCTACCATGGGTTCTGTGCCCAATAGTGTGTAAGCACACAAGGAGAGCACGGCATTCCACAGAAGACAAAGAGATGAACTCTGAGCTCTGCAAAACCACACTTAGACAATCATTACAGTGACTATTCTTGACTCGGAAGGGAGTTCCTAAGTGGCCACTACATCACCTTCAGCCTCATCACAGGACACTCCCATCACTTGATTTGCCTTAGCCTTCCTGCCTTTCTGAGTAACTGTTTCTTTCTGTGTTTAGAAGTCCCTTGCTCCAGGCTGGAGAGATGTCTCAGTGGTTTAGAGCACTGACTGCTCTTCCAAAGGTCCTGAAATCCCAGCAACCACATGGTGGCTCACAACCATCTGTAATGGGATCTTATGCTCTCTTCTGGTGTGTATGAAGACAACTACTATGTACTCATATATAATAAATAAAATACATCTTTAAGAAAAAAAGAAGAACCCGAGTGGTGGTGGTACATGCCTTTAATCCCAGCACTTGGGAGGCAGAGGCAGGCAGATTTCTGAGTTTGAGGCCAGCCTGGTCTACAGAGTGAGTTCCAGGACAGTCAGGGCTACACAGCAAAACCATGTCTCAAAAAAAAAAAAAGAAAGAAAGAAAGAAAGAAAGAAAGAAAGAAAGAAAGAAAGAAAGGAAGGAAGGAAGAAAGAAAGAAAGAGAAAAAGAAAAAAGAAAAAAAAAGAAGTCCCTTGCCCCTTACTGTACCTGGATCCTATAAGACTCAGCTCAAGCATCACCTCTCCTGGGAAGCCTTCCAGGCTTGTCAGTCACTGAGGAGCCCTTGTGAAGTTCTAGAAGATGAAGAAGAGGACGTGTGCACATGCTCGTACTCGTATGCCCCCTGCTCATTTTGATGTAAACTAGGTGGAGAAGGTAGGCAGCGGTCTTTAGGGGAATTTTAAGTTTTAATTGGTCTCATTTCAGTTCTCTTTTAATTATAACTCCTGGACTCTGCAATCTGTAGCCAGATTTAAATGTCTGCCCCAGAAGTTTGTTATTTTTAGTGGACTGTTTTCTGCTTTTCTCTTCTCATTTACATCCCAGGGATAAGAGTCAACCCTGGGCTTAAGAGAAGCATCCCAGGGATAAGAGTCGACCCTGGGCTTAAGAGAAGCATCCCAGGGATAAGAGTCAACCCTGGGATTAAGAGAAACATCCCAGGGATAAGAGTCGACCCTGGGCTTAAGAGAAGCATCCCAGGGATAAGAGTCGACCCTGGGATTAAGAGAAACATCCCAGGGATAAGAGTCGACCGTGGGCTTAAGAGAAACATCCCAGGGATAAGACTCAACCCTGGGCTTAAGAGAAACATCCCAGGGATAAGAGTCAACCGTGGGCTTAAGAGAAACATCCCAGGAATAAGAGTCAACTGTGGGCTTAAGAGAAACATCCCAGGAATAAGAGTCAACTGTGGGCTTAAGAGAAGCATCCCAGGGATAAGAGTCGACCCTGGGCTTAAGAGAAACATCCCAGGGATAAGAGTCGACCCTGGGCTTAAGAGAAACATCCCAGGGATAAGAGTCAACCCTGGGCTTAAGAGAAGCATCCCAGGGATAAGAGTCGACCGTGGGCTTAAGAGAAACATCCCAGGAATAAGAGTCAACCGTGGGCTTAAGAGAAGCATCCCAGGGATAAGAGTCGACCATGGGCTTAAGAGAAGCATCCCAGGGATAAGAGTCAACTGTGGGCTTAAGAGAAACATCCCAGGGATAAGAGTCGACCATGGGCTTAAGAGAAACATCCCAGGGATAAGAGTCAACCCTGGGCTTAAGAGAAGCCACCAGAGAGGCCCCAGCTGGAAGCAGGACCATCTCATTGAGTTCTTATGTGCTGCCCTGGAGCTCTAGGAAGAAAACACTCAGTAAGTCTTGCATTCATTCAATTATCCACTCCCTCACTCTACACTGACAAGAGTCTCTCTGTTTCATGTAAAAGAAACAGAACTCAAGAGGAAAGGGATGCATCAGAGGAAAGGGAGTTGTTGGTTTGTGTAGCTGGGAGTCAAAGGTCAACTGGTGTCCTGTACCTGGGACTTACACTCTATCCTCAGTGACTTTCATCTTCTTCCTCTTCCCTCCTCTTTGTTTTCTCCTCCATCCCCTACCCTCTTCTTTTTATCTTTCTTTCTTCCTTCCTTCCTTTCTTTCCATCTTCCTTTCTTTCCTCCCTGCATCTTCCCATCTTTGGCCAGGCTCTCTCTCCTTATGGCATGTAAAAGAGTACCCAGTAGCCTTCTAGGAGTTCTGCAAACCAGGAAAGAAGTGATGTCTACTAATCACTTCAACTAAAAAGACCAAGGGAGGACTCTCATCTGGCTTATGCTTTATGTCCTTTAGCCAACACCGGTCTTAGTGGCCAGAAGTTTGGGATAGTCTGATTGTCTGGACCTGTGGCATATGCTGTGGGTGGCGAGCATGAGAGTTTAATCAAGTGTAGACAAACCTATGTAAGAAACATGTGTCCCTTACAAAAGAGAATCCTGCTCTTAGAAGATGGAGGGAAGTTACTGTCTTAGCTTCCTGTTGCTATGATAAAATGTCCTGGCAATTGCAACTTAAGGGAGAGGCTTTATTTTGGCTTATAGTTACAGAGGGAATCAACCCATCATGGCAGAGAAGGCACGGCAGCACACAGGAAAGGCAGGGTCAGGAGGCTAGCTAGTCATAGTGCATCCATATCAGGAAGCAGAGAAGAACAGTGAACAGGAAGTGAGGCTTGGCTATAAAGCTTCATGGCCTGGTCTCAGTGACTCACTTCTTCTAGCAGGGCTTCACTTCCTAAAGGCTCTAGAATCTTCCCAAGCAATGTCACTAGCTGGGTACCAAGTGTCCAGGCATGTTTATATGTCTAAGACATTTCACATCCTAATCACAACAGGTATTGAATAAACATAAAGTGCAAACCCCACCATACTGCCTATCCATTCATCCACCCCTACTCACCTATCCATCCACCCATTCATGGATCGATTTAATCATTGTCCATCTAATGAGTGTTTCTTTGAAGAATGTTAGGCACTGAAAAGCGCTCAAATACATAACAGATCATCTATCAAACAGCTAAAAAGCACCATCAGAACTTACCCCAAAGCCAGACCTAACGTAAGTACATAGAATATGTTGAATGAATTAATAGATGACTCAGAGTCATAACATAGGTCATTAGATCAATGGTGATACCTCCAATATAAAAACAAACAGTGGACAGGGGTGGAGTCTCTAGGCTATGAGAGTCCTTCTTAGGCAGAGTGCTTGAATGCTCCTCTTGCCCTATGGCAGGTGGTCCTGCTTCATCTCCACTGTCATCAAGTGAGCCAAGCAAGGATGAGAATTTTATTTGCTTTACACCTCCAGTCTCAGAGGTTGGAAGGGAAATAATTATTCTAAGCTATCAAGTGAATAAATATTTTGGAAGGTAATGAGAGTCATCAGGGAGAGGGAACTTAACCAGTCACACCATGTACCAGGCTGCTTTTAGAAACCCTCATTAAAGGGCAGGATGGAAGGATTGGGGGAGGGGGGCAAGAGCTCATCAGTCACGGTCTAAGAAAACCATGACTTCATTCCTCCATTCTTCCTGTCTAGGAGGGATTGATTCTACAGGACAGAAAGGCATTCTACCCTGTTCCCCTGTTAGCTGTGTTTATTCATGTTTAGGCTGTATCCTTGGGCATTCTGTACATCCACCAGTAATGGGAGGTTTCCTGGCAGGAAGAAATGGACTGTGTTATAAGGGTATATTCTGGGATTGCTGCCTGGCAATAAGTAAACATCATCTCTACACAAGCCAGCTGAGTGGAGTGGAGCTTATATTGATCGGGATATTCATAAGCATTCTTGTGGTGCTTTCTGTCACTGTGATTAAAACCTTAGAGAAGTCCAATTAAAGGGAGGAAGATTTATTTGGGTATGGTTTTAGAGATCTCTGACCCTCATTGCTTTGAATCCAAGGCAAGACAGACTATCTCAGTGGTGGGAGTGTATGGCCAAGCAGGCTGTACACTGCTTACCTCACGGCACTCTGAGAGCAGGGAAGAAGAAAGATCCCCTACAAGGGAGCCTGACAAGTGAGATCCTACCTCCAGCAATTTTACCAGCTCCCATAGACTCTTCATCTACACATCTGTCAGTGAATGGATTGATTCGTTGATGAACTAAGCAGCCTTATGATCCAGTGAGCTTTGAATTACATTGTATTGAGGACAAATCACATGGATTTAGGGATGGGAGTATGTCATACCCAGACCTTAATTTCCAGCTTCATCCATTGAATTGTTAATTTGCTTATATACTTTTTGTTCAGCTCACTCATGTGGACATTTGTGGGCATGTGAAACCATCAATGTTCCATCCTGACCCTTCCTTACAGAGTCTTAGCTCCACATTCCTCTCCTTAGAGGTGATTTTCTTGCAAAATCTAGAAGTTAGGGCTTTTCACATATGCCACTAGGATCTTTATATATTATGGATGGAACTCACGATTCTCCTGCCTTGGCTTTCTAGGTAGCAGGGATATAGGTGTGTGTCACTATATCCAGTACCTGGGGCACCTTTTAAGAGAACCATTCTTGGGAATTACCGTTGCTACCACCTGAGGACTGAACAGTAGAGGAGTCAGACAGCCTGAGGTCCCAGTGCTCCACTAGGATACTCTGCTATAATTTCCACTCCAGTACCTTTGAGGAATTTGTCTGAAATTGCATCCTTTCCCAGATGAAAAGGACTGGATTAAGAGAGGATGAAAGTTGGACAGATGACTTGTCACTTAAGAACACTTACAGAGAACCAGGGTTGGGTTTCCAGTATCTATATGGTAGCTCACAACCATCTGTAACTCCAGTTCCTGGAGATCTGGCACCTACTTCTAGCCTTCAAGGACATGGCACACATGTGGTGCACAGACATATATGTCCTAACACTCATATGCATACAATAAAAAATAGTAATATTTAGTACAAGAGAATAAAACCCAAAGTTTAGGAAATAGTAGCTCAGACTCATGAGTATCATGGACACCATCTTAGTCACCTAGCCCTAGACCTGCTTGGTGGCCTTCATTTTCTTCCCTGTCTGTGTTCCTCTGTCTCTGCGGGTTTCCCCAGCAACACTTTTATAATAGCCATGTGACCTGGAACCTTCATTTCAGATCCTAGTTAGAGAAATCTGACCAAAGATGACTGGGTAGCTTCTATATTCTGGAAACTTCTATGTGTATAAAAAAAGGAGATATGTGATCTTTGCCAAATACCAGCTTCTTCTGAGAGGAAACACATGTCCTGAGTCCTCCGTAGGCAGGTGACTATGACCCTCCAGGTGTATCTCTGAGATAAAGGCAAATGGTCCTAATGCTCAAATGACCAGTCCCAGCTGTCTTGCTACCTAGGGTGGCCCAAGGTGGGGGATGGGGTGGGGAATCCACAGCATATGAAATGTTAAAAAACACTTTCAATAATTAGTCCTGTAAGGCCCGGAGAGATAACTCAGAGGTTAAGAGCACTGACTGCTCTTCCACAGGTCCTGAGTTCAATTCTCAGCAACTGCATGGTGGCTCACAACCATCTGTAATGGGGTCCAATGCCCTCGTCTGGTGTGTCTGAAGACAGTGACAGTATACTCACATGAAATAAATTTTTAAAAATTGGTTCTCTACAATCATTGATGCAGAGTTGTGGATTTGAAAGCTGCAAGTCAAAAAGATTTACTCCTAGTTAGCTTGTCTTTATTGTTGGGATTTGAAGTTTGCTGCAAGCCCAGAGCATGGGAAACACTGCCCCATATCACCAGCACCCCATGACATAGATTTAGGATAAGAAGCCAGAGTATTCATGGTATCTCATGGAAAAGCCATGAGCCAACAAAGTGATTTTGCACTTCTGGTAAGTTACAGGACATTCTCATTTTTGTATATAAAACTGCTATTTACCTATAGTAAGTTGAATAATGTCTCCTCATGTACACACAGAACTGCAGAAAGTGACCCTTTTTTGGAAACAAGGCCATCTTTACAAATATTATTAGTCAAAAATCAACAGATGGAATCGACCTAGATTTAAGGTGAGCTTTAAGTCTCATCACTGGTGTCTTTGTAGGAAGAAAGAAGACACAGAGCCAGAGGGAAGAAGGCCACATGAAGTTAAGGCAGTGATAGGAGGGATCCCAAGAAAAGACAAGCATTTCCAGCAGCCACCAGAAATAGGAGTGATCAGGAAGTATTCTTTCAGACCCTTCAGAAGAAGCGTCCCCTAATGGCACCGGGATTGTGGACATTCAGCCACTGAGTCTGCAAGAGAATATATTTGTACTGTAAGTCGCCAAGTTGGTAGAGGTTTGTTAGGACAAACCAGGTAAGCACCTTGACTCTGGTGCTCCCTTCAGTGCTCAGGACAGAGCCAAGGCCTTGTGCACACCGGGCAGGGCTCCAACACTCAGCTATGTTTCCAGACAAGTCCATGCTTCTTACAAGGGCTACAGAAAGGCCTTCAAAGGCTATATCAAGTCAGGGACCGAGTGAGCTAGAGACACGGACTGGCAGGCAAAGAGTTGCAGCGGCTCCTGAGCCGGCTGTTCTCCTCGGTGTGGTCATGACTTAATGTTGGTAGAGGTTGTAAGACTGGGAGAAGGAAGGCTCTTAATGATGCCTACCAGGTCAGTTTGGCTACAGCAGTAGCCCCTCATTCTCACACCCATTCCTGCTTTCATGCCCTTCCATCCTCCAGATTCAGCCACACTGTGCCTCCCATGACATACGTGCACCTGATGAGCAATGGCAACAGCTCTGTGTGGCTATTAGCCTTTGGGACAGTAGGCTATGAGAACCCAGCTTCTTCCCTTTGTTTTTTGAAGCCTAGGATGATTTTTTTTTTCTATCTGTATGGTGTTTGGCCTTCGTTTATTCCTGTGCCTAATATGCACAGAGTGCCCATGGAGACCAGAAGAGAGCAGCAGCGCCCCCTGCTGATGGGTATGGCTTTTCAGAGGTTGTTGGACACCATAGGGGTTCTGTGACTCAAACAGTAGTCCTCTGGAAGAACAGTGAGACTCTTAACTGGGCCATTTCCTGGGCCCCTCTCAGAGGGATCTTTGCTCCTTGCAGCTGACCTTTGCTCCCTCATTGTACTTTCTGGGCTTTCCAGCCTCTAGTGCAGTGGTTTTCAACCCATGGGTAGGGGCCCCTTTGGCAAGCGTCTATCTCCAAAGATAACAATAGCAAAATTACACTTAAGAAGTAGCAACAAAAATAATTTTATGGTTGGGAGTCATAACAACATGAGGAGCTGTATTAAAGGGTCGCACACAGCATGACTAAGATGACATCATACAGAAGGTAGAGTAAGCCTCCCGTCCAATATGACAGGTGCCCTGATAAGACAGTTTGCCTTACACCCAAGCAAGATTGTTACTCATGGTATAGAGATGGGGGCCACAGGACAGTGATACAGTTGTTCATGTAACTCCAACCAAGAGTCAAAACTCTGATAAGTAGTGCTGCAGTGGAACATTTGGCTGTCAATGGACTCTCTTGCTCACTTTATGTATGTAAAAGTAGACTCACTGATAAGTGGATGTTAGCCAAGAAGCTAGGAATACCCAAGGTACAATCCACAAACCACAAGAAACTCAAAAGAAGGAAGACTAAAGTGTGGGATACTTCATTCCTTCTTAGAAGGAGGACCAAAATACCCATGGAAAGAGTTGCAGAAACAAACTATGGAGCAGAGACTGAAGGAAGGACAATCCAGAGACTGCTCCACCTGGGAATCCTTCCCATATTCAATCACCAAACCCAGACACTATTGTGGATGCCAGCAAGTGCTGGCTGACAGGAGCCTGATATAGCTGTCTCCTGAGAGGCTCTGCCAGTGCCCGACTAATACAGAAGTAGAGGCTCACAGCCATCCATTGTACTGAGCATAGGGTCCCCAGTGAGGGAGCTAAAGAAAGGATCCAAGGAGCTGAAGGGTTTGCAGCCCCTTAGGATGAACAACAATATGAACTAACTAGTACCCTCAGAGCTCACAGAGACTAAACCACCAACCAAAGAGTACACATGGTGGGACTCATGGCTCCAGCAGCATATGTAGCAGAGGATGGCCTAGTCGATCATCAATGGGAGGAGAGGCCCTTGGTCCTGTGAGGGTTCTATGACCCAGTGTAGGGAAATGCCAGGGCCAGGAAGCAGGAGAGGGTAGGTTGGTGAGTAGGGGAAGTGGGGAGGGTACAGGGTTTCTTTTCTCCAGAGGGGAAACTGGGAAAGGAGATACCATTTGAAATTTAATAAAGAAAATTAATAATAATAATAATAATAATAATAATAATAATAATAATAATAATAATAATAATAATGCCTAGCAGAGATGAGACAAATAGGGACAGAAGGAACTGCCAAGCTGGCCACAGAAGTGTGAGGAGTTCTGTCACTGATGTTTAATATACTGAACTGTGTAGATGGTTGTTATGTGTAGGAAACTACCTGACACACTGAAGATACAAACATCTTAGCATGCCTTCAGGAAACATACCAGGATACAGGGCTGCTGGGTATCAAGCTGGAGTGTTGCCAAGTCTACTAGACATTGCCAAGCAGCTGTGGCTGTGCCAATTTAAACTCCTACTAGCCCTATAAGTTCTTTCCTGCATCACAATCTTGCCAAAATCTGGTAATGTCAGATATTTTGATTTTGCCAATCTGTTATGTGTGAAATGGCATCTTGTTGTTTTAACTTGAAAATCCCTGCTGACAGGTGAAGCTGTGGGTTCTGAATATATTGATTTTGAAAGAAGTGGCCTGTGTCAGATATGTGCTTTACCACTTCTTGAGCTGGCCGACTCCCATGGGTTCTTCAAGATGTGCGTGTTAGGGGCTGGGAATATGGCTCATACTAAACTCAGGAAGCATCTGAGGTTGACTTTGGGAATCCACAAGCATGCTTACATGTATACCTTCACCAACACATAAGAACATGTATGTGTATGCATAGATGCACACAGAGATAGATAGATGGATAGATAGATAGATAGATAGATAGATAGATAGATAGATAGACAGACAGAGATTAAACAAGTTTCCTCCAGGAAGACGTTTCTGACTCCAGCCTCTCTCTAGGCTCTCTGGGAATAGCCACCCCCATTATATCCTGATCTTCTAACTCCCCTTAGAGAATGAAAAGTCCTAAGTGTTGGCTGTTCAGAAGAATGAGACTCATGCTGTGCCTCTTGAGATTCGGCTTTCCAGCCTCAGTTCCCTTGTCTGTGAAGTGAAAATGGAACAGAAGTCTTGAGAGCTGCTATGAGTGTTAAATGATGAAAAGAATATAATGTTCCTGACAAATAGTCAAAGCTCCCAATACACCCATGCACTTAGAATAAAGGATCTTTGGTGTGGCAAGATAGGCTCGCAGGTGCAATAGTGCCATGACTGCCTGCAGTAACCAAGTGCTCATGATTGGATTGGAGGTCCCTCTACAGGAGGAAAGGCATGCCTGGTAGTATAAATATGGCCAAGAACCCATGGTAGAGGAGTTCATAGGCCCCAAGGATGAGCTTACTATCCTTAATTTGTTAAATGGACACAGTTTCCAACTGCCTTCTAAATTTGCATCTCTAAAGCCAAAGACAGTCAAGCTCTTAGACCTCATCAGAGAACTTCCTTGATAAGTGAGTGGCAGGTGATGCAGAAATTCACAACTGGTCAAAGTGCAGACAGTGTTTTAGTTGGGGTTTTACTGCTATGAAGAGACACCATGACCAAGACAACTCTTATAAGGACAGCCTTTACTTGGGGCTGGCTTACAGATTCAGAAGTTCCGTCCATTATCATCAAGGTGGGAGCATGGAAGCATCCAGGCAGGCATGGTGCAGGAGGAGCTGAGAGTTCTACATCTTCATCTGAAGGCTGCTAGGAGAATATTAACTCTCATGTGGTTAGGAGGAGGGTCTCATTGTCCACCTGTACAATGACACACTTTCTCCAACAAGGCCACATCTCCTAATAGTGCCACTCCCTGGGCCAAGCATAGTCAAACCACCACAGTAAGTATCTGTAGAGTGCTCAGATACAAGTGAAACATCTCTATCACATTCCTTCCTCACGAGATGCAGGGACCATTGTGGAAGAGGGAACAAAGAGACTACAAGATCCAGAAGTGAGGGAGGATGGAGGCAACAACTCCTTCTTCCAGGCATGTCAGGACCACTGTACTCAAGAACTCATTAACAACTGTGGTTGCCTGCATCAGATCTGTATAAGACCAAGCCAGTCAGTAGTCTAGCATAGGTGGGGGAGGGGCTCATGAGACCTTAGTCCTACCTGAGGAGCTATTGACAGTTGGCTTCTGGAGGAGGGAGGGTTTATTTTTTTAAGGGTCTGGCTCATAGATGGTCAACCATGTTCTAGTGAGTAGCCCTGAAGCCATGAGTATATGGACAACACAAATTGGACTTGGTGGGTTGTAAGGAAAATAAGAGAATGTCAAGTTGGGAGGGGTAGGAACTTAGTGGGTAAAGTTACTAGAAGGAATAGAGAATAATGTAATCAAAATACATTGTATCATTATGAAATTATCAATAGAAATATATCAGAAAAAAATAAAAGCCCATTTGAACCCAGGGGAGGGTGGTGGGGAGCAGGGCTTAATCTTTTTTTGTGTGTCATGGACTATAAATTCAAAAAGTAAAAATTCACACATGCTGGGGCCTGGAGAGATGGCTCAGCGGTTAAGAGCACTGACTGCTCTTCTGAAGGTCCTGAATTCAAATCTCAGCAACCATATGGTGGCTCACAATCATCTGTAATGAGATCTGATGCCCTCTTCTGGTGTATCTGAAGACAGCTACAGTGTATTTACATATAGTAATAAATAAATCTTTGGACTGGAGCAAGTGGAGTCAGAGTGAGCAGAGGTCCTGAGTTCAATTCCCAGCAACTATATGATGACTCACAACCATTTGTACAGCTACAGTGTACTCATATACATAAAATAAATAAATAAATTTTTAAAAAAAATTTACACATGCACAAAATATTGTGCCTAAGTTTTATTGAGACTGTATAGAGACTCTGAGGCCATAGCTCCATGTAAGAACCTACAACTTAGATATACTTAGATATATTTTTATTCATACACTGTCCTGGTCAGCTTTAATGTCAACTTGACACAGATAGAGTTATCTTAGAAGAAATCCACAATTGGGAAACTGCCTGGATCAAGTCTGTACATGATTGTCTTGGTTGTTTGTTGGTGTAGGAGGGCTTGGCTCACTGTGGGCCATTTCTAGTCTGGCCCTACCTGTATGAAAAAAATATATAGACAGTCTTTGAGTATAAGCCGAGTATTGTAGGGGGTTAGTCTGGTGCTGCTTGAATTCACCAAGACCTGGCTGCTCCAAGGCCAAGAGGAATGAATTCTTATATATACTAGCTTTTGTTGTGCAAACCTTGCTCCTCAAATTAATTGGTCAATAAAAGGCTAAAGCCTGTGACTGGGCAGTAGATACAGGTAGGTGAATTTTCAGTTACTTGGCTGGAGGTCACAGGAAGAGAGAGGAGAAGGAAAAGAAGGAAGCCACCATCATTGTGTAGGCAGATCCTGAATGCATGACCATGAGGGTCTGCCTATTGGAGTAGGAGCAGCCCAGGCAGGACATGGCAAGTGTTATCTCCGGGTTACAGGCAGAAAAGTAAACAAAATAACACAGAAGGTTGATAGCTGCCCGGCTCTAGTGCTTTAACGTTTCTTATAAATATGAAGGCTTGTATATTTTATTTGGCAAGTATATGGTTTAAGTGGGGCAAAAATTCCCAGAATAATATTTACCACCACAGAGTATAAGCCATCCTTTGAGCCAGCCAGCACACAGCATCCTCCATGGTTATCCCTGCTATCCTTGTCTGTGAGGTGCATTCAAGTTCGTTGGTCAGAGGAAACTGTGGAATAGCTGGCAAGCATGCCTTCTAGGTCCTGCTTCACCTTCCCTCAGTGACAGACTGTGACCTGGAAATACAGCTTTCTCCTCTAAGTTGCTTTGGTCAGCGTCTTATCACAGCAACAGAAGGGAAACTGGGGCCTAGGTCCACAATCCAGGAGGGTACTGCTGAAGGAGATGTTTTTGAAACGAGTCAGATTCTCCCAGAGCCCTCAGAGAATGGCCATCTCCGGCTACAGGTCAAATCTTCCCAGCCTGTCACCTTCAAGGAAAGTGGATTCGTGGTCAGCTAAATGACCTTGGCTTTTGTTGAAATAAAAACAATGGCCCAAAGCCCTCTCCTAGTGACCAGCAAGGACTTCCACTATTTCCATGGGTCATCCTTTCCAGCGTCCTCACACAGTTCAGGGGGGAAAAAAACCAGCAAAACAAAACAAAACAAAACAAAACAAAGCACCTTGTTTCTTCTGAACTCTGAAATAGGAACAACGTGATTCTGAGGTGTATAACTGCGTTCTGCTTCCCGCTACAGTGCTTTTTAATTAGCCATCCTGAAGCCCCAGAGATCAGCCTGTTCTCCTGTAATGATGTGTTTCAGAAAAATCACTGCCATTGGATTACAGTAAAGAAAGGCTATTCACCCATTAGGCACCTTTCAATAGCGCAGGGGTGGTTGGGGCTGTTATTATTTACAGAGTAAGAAAGGAGTGTGTCCTTCTCAAAGGTTACCAGTGGGGTGAGTTTAATGTGTGTTCTCACACATCAGAGGACAGCCTTCAGTGATCACCTTCATACTGTTTGAGACAGGATTTGCTTACCACTGTGTGAGCCAGACTGGTTACTTCCCAAAGCAGAAGTATCTCCTCTCTCTGCCTCCCATTGTCCTAATGGTGTACACTAGGATCAGACATGCTTGAGCTATCGTATCTTGCTTTTGTTGCTTTTACATGTGTTCTGGAAATTCGAACTTGGGTCATCAGACCTCAGCATTTTACGCAATGAGCCATCGCTATAGGCCCCATGATTATTCTTTATGTGTCAGTCAACTAAATGGTTATCATAGGAAGGAGGGCCAGAGTTCTGCTTCTTTAGCCTCACATAGTTTCTAATACATAGTAAGCACTAAATATTTAGTGGATGAAAAAGAAATATAATTTTTTTGTTTTATTTTGTTTTGGGTTTTTTTTTTTTTTTTTTGGTTTGGTTTTTCTAGACAGGGTTTCTCTGTACAGCCCTGGCTGTCCTGGAATTCACTCTGTAGTCCAGGCTGGCCTCAAACTCAGAAATCTGCCTACCTCTACCTCCCAAGTTCTGGGATTAAAGGCGTGTGCCACCACTGCCTGGCAGAAATATGATTTTTTTAAGGTTAAAAAAAGATTGTGGTTTTAGACTGCTGAAACTCCATTTCCTGTGACCTTCCCGGAAAGTCAATGAGAATATCAAATTTCTAAGGAATAAAGAAATGCAAGGGAGCAAGCATTCTTCTGTAACAGCGAGAGTCTTTGACACAATTTGCCAAGTACTTGGGGCACACTGGACCCCGTAAATGTAATAAAAATGTCTTCTGAGTGCCTTTGAAGATGGTCAAAGGCAAAGGCAGAAATCACAGGACCAGCAGAAAGGCAGCTAGGGTTATTAGCTGCTATTTGAAAGCCAGAGGCGAAGAGATATTAAGAGCCTGGAACCAGTCAGAGAAAGCCATCAGTCAGCCATGGAAGCAAGAGCAGAATTCCAAATCCATACGAGCTGAGGACCCCTGGAACACACCCCCTGCCCCTCATTCCTCACCCCTCTCTCGTCACTACCCCTTCCTTTCTCTGCCATCAAAACTGAATATCGTTCTTGGGCAGGGGAGATGGCTCAGTGAAGTAAAGGCATTTGCCACCAGCAATGACAACCTGGGTTTAATCCTCAGGACTCTCAGTTGAGGGAGAGAACTAATTCCTATAGATTGTACACACACACACACACACACACACACACACACACACACACACATACATACACACACACACACACACTAAAAAAAACAATCAATTCTTGGGGCCAGGAAGGCCCACAGATCACCACCTCCAAAACCCTTACACCATAAATGGGGAGATTGAGGCATGGGGGAATAGAGGAATTGGCCAACAACAGCACAGGTTTGTTCCCATGTACAGCATTTCCAATCAGAATCTCTTTAAGAAACAAACAAATTCCCAAAGCATTAGTGACGGAAGGAGAGAGTTACATTAAAAAAAAAAAAGTCTGGTATCTCATAGGTTTTGTTTTTAATACAGGATCTCACATATCCCAGGCTGGCCTTGAACCCATAAAGTAGCTAAGGATGACTTCGAATTTATGTTCCTCACACTTCCACTGCCTGAGGCCTGGGATTATAGGCTTTTGCTACCATTCCTGGTTTATATGGTGCTGGGGATCAAGCCTAGGGCTTTATCCATGCCAGGCAAGCACTCTCTGGAGCTACATCTTCAGCCTGACTCCCTAGAGTTGCAAGCACAGGAATGGTTGTCTCTGTAGCCAGCCCTGCGCTAACTGCTTTACATGTTTGCACTGTTAGCTTTCTAACTACCCCCTTTTCATATTCCTGTTTTTAGCTCACTCTCTTCTTTTACAGGTAAAGAAGCCTAGACTGGGAGAGAGGTGATTTCTCTAAGGTTATATAACCAGGGGTCACTTTACTAACTCTGGCCACAGTGCTGTTTGTGGTTCTGTGGTGCTGAAATGAGTGGGGGAGCTGAGGCTCAGAGAAGGGGATTCTGGCTGGGAACCCTCACCTTTCTAAGTCCCAGTGTTCCTACAGCCACATTTGATGGCCACAATTCAACACACCCTGACTTTAGTCAGTTCCAGAAGGATAGGGACCACAGTGGTGTGATACCTACTGAATTCTGAGGGCACTCTCTAGTAGAACAGAGGCACTGAAGACTGAGGAGGGAATGCAGGAATGGTCACCCCCATTGGTCCTGTTGAGTGTGTGAACAAAGTGAGGACATTTGAGCTCATGGTTTCCTTAATCTGAACCTTGCTGGGTGGGAGTTAAGTGTCCTAGTGTAACCAATTCATAATCCCCTGATTAAGGGAGCTTGCACAGACTTCATGGCTGTGGGATTACAGAACAGCATGCCTGATAAGGTCACTTTCCCTACACTGTCTCTTTCCAGCTCACAAATTGGCTCCCTGGGATTTATTTTCGCTATCATGGTAGTTTGCGATTTCCCCCAAAGCTGTGTAAGAGGAATTAGCACCAGTTCCACCTGCCATGCTACCACAAAGCACGGGGAGGCAGGAGTGAGTCCGCAAACCTCAGAGAAATGGCTCAGTCTCAGCCCAGCCACTCATCCAGAGAGTCAGAGTAGTAATGGTGGGGAAGAAGAATGAAGATGCCCAGGCGGCACAGAGCCTTCTGCACCCATTCAAGATATTGCCCAATTTACCTGCTAATTAAAGAGCTTAAACAGGCACCACTGGCTGTGAGGGATGGTGGGCAAGATAGCAGCCATCTTAGTCCCTGGTTGTGTCTGTAAGAACAAGGCCAGGGAGAGGAGAGAAAGGAATTACTCAGCATGGAGGAGCACCTTCCATGTGCTCGCCCTTGGGCTGATAAAGGAGTTGTGCTCCCATGTGGAAAGCGAGTTAACTGAGATGGATTCCGAGCTTTGAGGGAGCTGACTTTGCATACATCAGCACAATCAATGCCTGCAATAACACCGACGACAGCATCATCGGCCCAACATTGCAGATAAGGAAATTCAAGGGAGAAAGTTCTCCCTGGTTTGCTCAAGGTCACAAAGGTAATAAAGAACAGAAATGTTAAGTTGGAGACCAGCTCGCTGCTCTGACACCTTTCTTACAGGCAAGTCACATGAATCTCAGTGACCATGAATCAGACTCCTTGCAGATTATGCCCAAGGCAAGATAAATACCCGTCTCTCTCCTGTCCCCTCTCTGCTGTTTTTTGGTGCTTTCTCTTCTCTTCTCTCTTATCTCCCTGCGCTTCCATCAATACTGTCAGTGTTATCTACCAGTCATAGAGGAAACCGTTTCCCTTTTCTCTGCTGATGTCATCCATCCCTACTGACATTTGCAGAAGAGACAGGCTGAGGTCCTGCAGCACCAGTGATAGCTCTGGTTGTTAATGTCCTTGCTGCCAGGAGTCTTCACGCTGGAATGAGTTCCTCACAGCACCCAGCATCAGATAGCTTTGAGCCCCTGTGTCTAAGCTGAGAACACTGAAGGTGCCCCAAATCCTCCCCATGGGGGATCCTTTCAATGGTATTTTCTTTACTAAACCTCTACTCTATCTTTATAGCATAAACTGTCAGCTTACCAATCAGGGATTGTGAGTTATTAACCTCTGAGTTCTCATTTCAAACTCTCTAAAGAAAATATTCCCATTCGTGGAAGAAATGTGGTACTTGACTGATCCCAGCAGGAAGGATGGCCCCGTCTGACATCTCTGAACCACGCATCTGGGAGACTCTACACTACAGAGATTGAAAATTGAAGCTCTGGGATGAGACTCTCCAGGTCCAAAACCTAACTCTCCATGTAGGTATCCCTCTCATCCTGAGAACAGGTGCTTTCTGGCATCTCAACATCCTTGCTGTTCTACCAGGAAGAGGGTGACAGTGGTGAGATCTTCTGTACTTTCTGGTAGGAGTGAACAAAACGTATATCCGCTTAAAACAGAGCCATTCCAAAAAAAAAAAAACCAGCTACAGATAAGTCGGTATGTCCCACGGGAAATGCATCTCAAGTTAAAATTAATCTCTATCACCTTCTAAGGAGACATTTCAGTGAATTAGAGAGAAGAGGAGAGGCTCCAAATAATTATGGAATAGAAAAGGGCTTTTAAAGATTGCAGTAAAAAGAAAGAGAAGGAAGTCACCAGTAATGTTCTGCCCTTCTATGTGTCATATGCTTCATGCGATGCATTGAACACGAAACGTGTAGCTTACATTTAAAACCATTGTGTCCTGAACCTGAGAAGGAATCCCACGGGCTCTTGGTTCGAATAATGATGCTCTATTGGGAGGTTTTAGAGACTTGGGAGGTGGGGCCTGGTTGCAGGAGGTGGGACACTGGAGACAGCCTCTTGGAATCATATGGTCCCTGATTACTTCTTGTCCCACTCCATTTCCTAGCCAGCCATGATGTGAATTCCTGGGCTATAGTGTCACCACCATGATGGACTGAACTTTCTAGAATCATGAGCACACACACACACACACACACACACACACACACACACACACGCATTCACACATGCACACACAAACTTGTTTTTGTCAGATATTTTGACCACAACAATGCAGAAGTTACTAAGAGTCAAACAACAAACAAAAACTCCAGCTCACTCAGCCAGGACCATCTCGGCACTTGTAAGTTGTGCCAAGCACGAAATGCAACACACTTCACTCTTCCTCCTGTTTTGTCTTTCCAGCTGCCCAAGTCCAGATGTCCAGAAACATCTGAACTAAAAGGGTTGTCTCAAGTTGGTTGTCAACAGTGAGCAGCTAAAAGTGGCTTTGGTGTTGAGTATGGTGTTGCTATGAAGGTTGAAGCAGGTGGATCATAAGTTCAAGGTCAACCTGGGCTACATACATATCAAGGTCCAGGATAGTCTGAACTACATCATATCTCGGAGGAGAACCCTGGCTTAGGATATTGATCAGTAGTCTGAGGTATTATTTAGCATGTGTATCTGCTGGGGTCAATTTCCGGCACTGGGGTGAAAGTAGCTTTAGGAAAGGAGGAAAAAAAAAGTCTTCGATTGCAGGAAAATACTGTTTTAGCTCTGAAGAGGGCAGTATGCAGCCAAGGCCAAACAGGAACTCATGATTCTTGTTTCATTCAAGGGCCTGAAGGCAGGCAGTACAGCCCCCAGGAGAACCCGCAGCTTGAATTTCCAAGAGCTTACTTCTTGAAAGACAAACACATCTTCACTTGTGAAATAGGATTCTTGAGGTTTGAGCATAGGGACACATTGCAAACTGATACGAAGGTGGTTATGCAAGATGGATGGGAAAGTTCCCATTTGTCCTTTCCTGTGTTCTCCCTCGCTCTGCTCGCTTGGATCAACCCCTCTGAAGTTAAACAATAGCACAGCCTTCCCAGATGGTGCCCGATGTTTGCAGAAGAATGTGTTTCCTTTTTTCCTAAGACTGTTAGCACAGAGGCTTTTGCTGCCTAAAGCAAAATATTCTTGAAAACATCCCTTGCACAGAAAGAAAATATTGGGAGTGGAGATCTTAGCTCCTGGGATGCATTTATCAAACCAATCACAGCAATTATAATTAGAACACAAACTAACTGAACACTAAGCATGAAAACCTGAACTGCATGCAATTAAGCCCTGTGTGGTGGCATTTCTAGGTATGTCATTAATACATGGGGGGAGGGGTCGGAACAGATTCTCTTCTGAAATATCTTGTTCTGGTTGAATTAAAGACTTTAACGAGAGCTGACAAGAAGAAATAAGGATGCATAGCACGGACTGCTACATGCAGAGATGTAAGACTGATGTCAAAGGGTCATTCAACTGGCTACTTAAGACATCATTCTTTGACACCCTGTGAAATATGTTCATTGGGCATCAATTCAACTCAGGTCTGTGTTAAGAGAAGGGGAGAGCTTCAGGGAAAGCAGAACTTTCATTCTTTGCTTCCATTTTGGGAATGCATTAAACTACAGCGTTAGAAATCTTCCCATGGCTGGGCGGTGGTGGCGGATGCCTTTAATCCCAGCACTTGGGAGGCAGAGGCAGGCAGATTTCTGAGTTCGAGGCCAGCTTGGTCTACAGAGTGAGTTCCAGGACAGCCAGGGCTATACAGAGAAATCCTGTCTCGAAAAACAAACAAACAAACAAGAAAGGAAGGAAGGAAGGAAGGAAGGAAGGAAGAAATCTTCCCACAGCTTCCCATTACTCAGAGAGAAAGAAAGATTATTCTTTTAAAACATTTTATTTACTTATTCACATATTATGTGCTACAGAGTTGCTACAGGGTTGTTACATATGCCACAGTCACCCGTTAAGATCAGAGGACAGCTTGCAGGAGTTGGTTCTCCCTTTCCATCATGTGGATTCGAGGCATGGACATCAGGTAGATTGTCAGGCTTACCCACGGAAACATCTTTGCAGTCCAGAAGGTCCATTCCTATTAGTCTTCTCTCCTCACTGTGGACTATCTTGACACTCCTAATACTTTTTTTTTTTAACCTTGACTTACACAGTCTTTCCTTTGACAGACTATGACTCTTTGAGGTCAGAGATTTCTACTCTTTATCCTGGATCTCCAGCATCAACCATGTGCTGCTTGGTCAAGCAGCAGAACAGCTGCTTGGAAAATGTTGAATGAAGAATGACCAAGTACATAATGACCAGGTAAATAACCAACCAGGAAACAAGCCACCCTTCTGCAGCCAGCTCAAAGCCACTCCAGATAATCCTTCTCCTTTTCTATTTTCCCCATGTCAGAGTCAGCTGTTTCATTTCTGTGATGGCAACCCAGGACAGTCTTAGGACAAAAACGAGCTTTTCACAGAACACCTCTGGAGAAGCAATTCAGGTTTAAAGAGATATGCATGACATGTAGTGGTGACTGGGTCAAGCACTATGGATCTTCTTAGGATACTTCCTTTGAATAGAAGCCCTGAATTTCTCTTGTGATCCTGCTTAGGAGAGTGGGTGTCCAATGACAGACTTCAGACCTTGTCTTCTGGCATCTTTCCACAAAAAAAAAAAAAAAAAAAAAAAAAAGTTTTTTTTAAAAAGGCTGTATATAGAGCTGCCATGTGACTTTCACCCAGTTCCCAGTGTGGAAAAGATCACAAGCAGGACACAACTGTTGGTACAAGTGCCATTCCTACTTCAGACTTAGTTTTAAATGCATCTGTGTGTGTTTGCATACTTTACAGTTCTGCTAACAGCTCCTTGCTTTCCTCTACTCTGTGAGCACCCGAGGAAGAGCCGCAGGCTGATCTATCCCAGCACAGGACTTGGCTCCTGCTGGCACCTGTGTGGCTTATATTCTCCTCATGTGCAGAGCAGGTGACCGATAATCGTCCACATACGCACTTCAACTTGTAGTCAGCACGTGTGCCAGCGGCAGGAGCAACATTTTAAGGCAGAAAAGCGGAGCATGAAGCATCTATTATTTTACAGGCCAAAAGTTGGCCATTTTCCCCAATTGTGAATTGGCAAACCGGCTAATTGCTCCAAAGCGACCCTGGGATTGAGCTGTGATCGCCAGAAAGCGCAGTTTTTAGGACCCCCCCCATCTCTTTACCCCTGGGCTGGGCAAGTGGGAAGGCTTGGCAGGGGCCCCAGGGCTCCTCCTGCTGCTACTCCCACTTTCACCCCTTTCTTCCCTGGGGCCGGACTGTTTCACCCCGTCTCCAGGCAACAGCCAGGCGCGCCAGGCGGGACGTCATTTCCTGAAGAGCCCGCGGGGGGACGGGGAGGGGAGGGGAGGGGGAGGGGCGAGGGGGGCGGGGCCAAGTCCCGGCTGGCGACGGCGGCGGCGTCGGAACTCGCTGGAAGACTCGGCCCAGAGCTGCTCAACAGTTCTCAAAGTCCGGGCTCCCGGCCGCGTGGCTCCGTGTGCGCCCGGGCGGCGTTGGGGCGCGGGGGGCCCGGGCTGCTGCATGGTGGGCGGCCCGGGACATGCCCCGCACCCCGCGCCGGACGCCCGCGTGGCTCCTCTGGCTGAGACCGCTCTGGACTCTGAGACTAGATTGACCGGCGCCCAAACTTCTTTCTGACTTTGGGGTCCCCCAGCCCTAGAAGAACGGGCAAACTCGGCTGGGGGAGCCCCGGGCATGGTGTGACGGGGCGGGCGGCGTGGCTGCGCCCCCCCACTGCGGCCACGCGCGGTCCCCGCGCCTTCCGGCATGTAGCTGCTGGTTCCCGCTCCCCCACGGCCTCAAGCCGCAGTCTCCGCGACCTCCGGCCTCCAGGCGCCAACTCTTTGTCCCCTCTACCCCAGGATCGCTCCACCGTCCTCAGGATTGCAGCCGCCGTCTCTTCGTCCTCCGAGTTCCAGTTTCACCTGCCTTCGCGCCCCTGGGACACCCGCCGCGGTCCCTGCCATCTCCCCAGAATCCAGCCAACCGCTCCACCTCCCCAACCCATCCTGCAGCCGTCGTCTCCGCTCTCCGGGCCAGTCTAGACTGCAACCAGCGTCTCCGCGTCTACCCCAAACCCAGACTCCAGCCGTGACCTCCGCGCCCCCGGCAATCCAGCTGTCGCGCCGCTGGTCGCAGGTGCAGCAGCCGCCCCGCGCCGCGCGCCCCGAGTGCGGCCGGGCCCCGGCGGGGAGATGAACGCACAGCTGGACGGCCTGTCGGTGAGCTCGTCCTCCACCGGCTCGCTGGGCTCGGCGGCGGCGGCGGCGGGCGGCGGCGGGGGCGCGGGGCTGCGGCTGCTGTCTGCCAACGTGCGCCAGCTGCACCAGGCGCTCACGGCGCTGCTGAGCGAGCCCGAGCGGGAGCAGTTCACCCACTGCCTCAACGCGTACCACGCGCGCCGCAACGTCTTCGACCTGGTGCGCACCCTGCGCGTCCTGCTGGACAGCCCGGTCAAGCGGCGTCTGCTGCCCATGCTGCGTCTAGTCATCCCGCGCTCCGACCAGCTGCTCTTCGATCAGTACACGGCCGAGGGCCTCTACCTGCCCGCCACCACCCCCTACAGGCAGCCCGCCTGGGCCGCTCCCGACGGCGCGGGGCCCGGGGAGGTGCGGCTCGTGAGCCTGCGGCGCGCCAAGGCCCACGAGGGCTTGGGCTTCAGCATCCGCGGGGGCTCGGAACACGGCGTGGGCATCTACGTGTCTCTGGTGGAGCCGGGTTCCCTGGCAGAGAAGGAAGGGTTGCGGGTCGGGGACCAGATTCTGCGCGTCAACGATAAATCTCTAGCCCGGGTGACCCATGCCGAGGCTGTCAAGGTAGGGCTGTGGTTTATGGGAGTGTTAGAGGGACAGTACCGGCAGTTCAGTGCTGCCTCTTCGGTTGCCCTGCGCTGCTGTCTTTTATATCAAATCGCCGGACCTTTCTGATCTTTGTTGTTGGTTTGTTTTGCCTCTCTACACCGATTTTAAAAGAGGAACATCTAATTTGTGGCACAGATAGGTGTTCTGAGCACGGAGGAGATGGTTATTCTTGCCTTGGGTGACCTAAGGGCTAAGGCACACACACACAGTATCACATAAGCAAATGTCTGGTCATAAAATGGGAGAAAGGCTGGGGATCCTCAGAAGCGTTAGAAAAGAGCCCCTGTTTGACATTGGGTAATTGATGTTCCCCTGCCCCCCACCCCCTCTCCCATCTTCTTTGCTGCTGTGCTGCTTTCTGGATCCTGTAGGCTTTTTGCCTCTGAAAGTTAGTTCTGCCCCACTGCTAGTGACCCAGGAGGAGGACACAGAGCTGGAGCTGATCCTGCTATTTGTGGGCTAGCTGGTGTATGCTGGAATAAGCCAGACCAGAGAAGTGGCTCCTAACTTTGTTGCAAACTAGGCTTCTCCCCTGAATGTCAGAAATGAACCCACGGTCCCATGAAACTGTGCATGGCTTTTCTTTCCTTTCTTTCTTTCTTTCTTTCTTTCTTTCTTTCTCTCTTTCTCTCTTTCTCTCTTTCTCTCTTTCTCTTTTCTTCTTTTTTTTAAATGTTTCTGTCAATTGAGAAAAATAACCTCACCACCACCAGCTAGTAGGAATTTAATCCTGCTTGTCTGGAGGAGCATTCATGCTTGCTAATCTTATCCGCCCAGGGTGAGTGAACGCCAGCCAGTTGGAGTATGAGCTACAGTGTTTGGTCTGTGGGTGAATCCAGGGAGCTTTCTCTCCTAAGTATTTAGCCTAAGCCCTACTGCTTATTAAACAAGAAGTGAGGAGTTTGAAGGAAGGGCACGACAGCTTGTTATCCATCCTGTGCTGAGAAATGCTTTCCCCAGGTTTGGGTGGGCCTGTGGTGTGAGCCCCTCCCACCCCATTCCCCAGTCTCTTGGTCCACCTCACACAGTTGTACCAAAAAGGGCACACTGGCCTCTGGGAAACTCCTAGGCAGCAAAAGTCCGGGGCTGCTTCCTGGGTGGTGTTCAGTGACTCCTGGCCTGGTAAGTTGGGCTGACTGCTTGTGTGTGCACCTTGGCTACCACAGTCTGTCTCTGACACTGGCCTGGCTCATTTGCTTCTCTACTCAGAGACCCCTTTTTGGGAGGCCCCCGAGGTTTCTGAAAAATTCTCAACCGTTTCTGGAGAAAGCCTAATGGACTTTGATTATTCTAGGGTCAGCTGAGAAAGCTCTTCGTGGGCTTCCCATTCTCCCATGCACCTCCCCCAGCATATTCTCTCCTCTTTATCTTGCATCCCATATATCTATGACGAAATTGTCCATTAGTGTTCTCCTAAGAGGTCCAAGTTCCCAAAATGATAAATTTATGTTCTAAAGAGACTCGATCCAAATGTCATTTATAAACAGGGATTCAAGTTTAGTGGCAATTTACAGAGCCTGGAGTCACTTAATCATCACTAGGTGAGAGACTTTGCAAAGGCCACCTGAACATGAGCCACGCAGGCTCATTCTTCAGTTTACACCTCAGATCTGACTGTAGCATGCAGTTTCTGGCCTCAAAGAGGATACTATCAGGACTGTATGCCTCCACTTCCCTGAGCTGTGCTCTGGGGAGCACCCAGCACCAGCTCCTGCTTTCTGCTTACGGAGGGATGGTCCCACTCTCCAAGCATAGTTTAGGAAGCCCGCACTGGAACACGTTACCCCGAGGTTGAATGAGATAAGAGCAGGACCATCCCTGAACTGTGACATCTGCAACCCAGGAGGCTGTGTGAGCTGGGCTGACTCACGTGTCTGTTGTCAGCCTCCTGACTACTAAGAGCAATGTGCTTCTGGCCCAAGGGGGCCCCTCTTCTAACCAGTGTCAGACACATGATCTCAGGACCCTTCGGAAGCATCCGGCAACATGGGTGTTGTAGCATCCAAAAACCAAGTAACAAAGAGGGCAGAATTTACAGTGGTAATCTAGAACAGCGGACACCACTCACTGCATCGTGTGTACATGAACACCTGGAGAACTGTTGACGTAGTTGTACAAAATGCAGAAAGTCCCTTCTCTGAGACTCAGGAGACACAAGTTGTCATCACCTGGGAATTCTGTATGTGGGGTCAGCCATGAGCCCTAGGGCTCAGAGGGCTCCGAGGTCAGTGGGCAGTGGTTCTAGCTGGGCTCCAGGCTTCATTCAGTGTCCCTGCATGTTTACACATATCTTGCTTCTGTTCCAGAATCTCCCTATTCTATTAGTGCAGGACGCTTTTCAGTTTTAAAAAAAAAAAATCTATATTTTTCATTTATGATGCAGAAAGGAAGTGAACCTCAGAACTCTCCTGGAAGAGAGATTAATTCTATGTATATACAACAGAAAGAGAATCCAATTAAAATAAACTCTAAGAATCAAAGTGTTGGAGCACCTGAGCTTCAAAGAGGAACACAGCTTTTAAGGGAGGGATCAAGTAAACAAAGTTTATTTAGCTTCTTTCCCTGATAGATCTTACATCTATTGACATGCAAGCTATTTGCTGAGGATTTTATCCTGTGCCCCACAGGGTTACTGTTCCTCTCTTAAAGTGCAGCTTTCAAATCAACAGTGACAGGTCCAGATTAAGCAAGTCACTTACTATTTAGAATTATATTGAAATGTTTGATTTTTTGAGAGGGGGGGGGGGAAAGCTATTTGGAATGAATAACATTCAAACTAGTCATTTAAAAGAAAAAGTATACTTTGCAAAGGTCTCCAGCCAAATACGTTAAATCAGTCAGCCAAGAAGTTCGTAGACTGCTTGCTGCATTAAGTTCTGCTGAACGCTTGCTAGGTGTGACCTTGGACTAGTCTCTGATATGATCTGCTCCGGGTTGCTGTCCAAGGTCCTTCCCAGCTCTGGAAGTCTGTGGTTTGCTTGAAATGTGCTACCCAGAAGGCATGTAGACCATCTGATCTGCTGTGTTCTTGTTCTTTTGGAATTGCCTTCAATTAAAGCAAAAAGAATTGGCTAAGGTTTGGGAGAAGAGAAGCTTGGCACTCCTGGGTAACTTTGTGCTAAATCAGGAAATCCATGTGTTACACACTGTACTGATGGGCCCTGCTGTCGTCTCTCACCCCCATCTCTCGACCCAAGAACACCAGCCCTGGTGTGAGTCCAAAGGGAGTGGGAATTGCCAGTCAGACTGGGACACAAACAGGAGCATCTTGGGATCACCGGAGATCAAGTCCACTCACCCACTGGCTCTTTTAGTCCCTTGTTGATATAAGCAGCAGTACTTAGGATATGCGCAAGCACGTACTTAGGATATGCGCGAGCACGTGTGTGTGTGTGTGTGTGTGTGTGTGTGTGTGTGTGTGTGTGTGTACTAGCGCATGTGTGTACTTGTGTGCACATGCACACATGCAAGAATTGCTTCATAAAAATTAAACAACCTTCATTGCAGTCCCAGCATTCCCACAGGTAAATCTGAGTAGCAAATTAGAATCTGAAATGTTCCAGACATTAAGAAGTGTTTGTGGGCCCTTCCAATTAATTAGAACTATCATTTTGCCCCTTTTTGCATAATAACCCAGAGAGAATCTGTCAAAATTAATACAAGTCATTATATTTGGTTCAGCAGGTTCAAAAAATGACACAGTTGTCATTTTACAATGACACATTGTCTTGGTTAGTGAAGCCACTATATACTCTTACCACTTCCAGATTTGGATGTGAAGCCTACTTTCTGCACTTGGTCTCTTCCTGAGCTCCAGTTGGAAACCATGAGTATATACACTCTCTCCTCTCTGGCCCTGCAACAATTCTTGGTTCTCAGGAATCCTGTCAGCTGTGATGTGCAGAGTCCGCTCTTCAGAAAGCCCTTGGTTGCCTCATGCCCATAGTGCAGGCCCAGGAAGAGGGTCTGTGTCTTTAATGTAGTCTTGTATATTTACTTGGCTCAGGCTGGCACTTGAGGCTTTAGAAAAGGATGCTTGTGTCAAGCAAATCCTCTTGCAGCCGGTTATTTGCTGTTAAATCAAAGCAACGTTTTCCCAATGTTGCCTTTGTATCGAAGCACTGACGATCCGGTAGATTTCTTGTCTTCTGACTTGAAGCTGGACATGAAAGAGGTAGAGAATCAGCTTTGTTACTTCTGTCATCTCCATCTGCTGACAGACCCAGGGCTGTTTATGACTAGCCTGAGGTGCTCATTTGGATGGAGTTGCAGAGAGAAGTGTGGGGGTCCCCCCTCCCGCATACCCCAGGGTTTTGTGTGTCCCTATCTGCCTCTAGCCACACAGCAACACAGCCCCACGTGCATCTGTCAAGTGCAGGCCAGTCATCCATGTGCTCTCCTGTCTGCTCATGCATGTCTTCCTGGATTCCTAATCTCCCTTTCATCCTGCATAGGGCTTTGCATCGAAGCTGGCATTCGGAGGGGATTAGGGCTCCAACTGGCTTTCTAGCAAGGCTCTTTTATGGCTTTTGGTCCCCATTGCTTAGGCACATCTCTTCAGTCCCCAGCCAGGACCAAAGAATCTGATTAGAAGAAATGACATTAAATGGCTAGAAGGAGCTGGAGGCTGAAATACCAATCTTCGCATGCCCGTTTCTTTCTTTTTTTTTTTTTTCTCTTTAAACCCCCAAGCGAGAATGCAAGCTGGAGTCTAAGCTCACACAGATGTCTAATTGTGCCACGGGGTGGGGGTGCTTTCTAGAAGTTTCTGGGCTGCAACATTTCCTTTTACTTTCACAGGTGGGCAGGTGCAGAGCGTGAGGCAGGCTTTCCACTGCCTTCCCTGCATTCCAGCTACCAGCTGCAGGCAGCAGGGCCGGGGGTCAGAGAACTTGCGCCTTGCCTTTGATTTCCTTACCTTTTTCTTTTAATTTTTTGAGATCAGATTTATGGGTGTAAGGGTGTGTGTGAGTGAGAGAGAGACAGAGACAAAGACAGAGACAGGGAGGGGAAAGGAGGGAGCAGGCCAAGGTTGATATCATGTGTCCTCATCTATTTATTGCTCTCTACCTTACTTTTTGAGATAGGATCTCTCACTGAACCCGTAGTTCAACAATTTGGCTAGACTGACTAGCCAGTGAGCTCCAGGAATCAGCATTCCCCCTTTTTCCCCCAGCCCAGAGCTACAGTTACCGTTATGAATATTCACTGCCACACCTGGCTTTTGTACCTGGGTGCTGGGGATCTGAACAGAGATCCTGGTGTTTGTACAGCTGGCACTTTACTCACTGAGCTCCTTTCCCAGCCCTGAAGAGCATTTCTAAGTTTATAGCCAAATGGAGCAAGATGAAGATGCCTTCTACATGCCCCGCCCCCAACCATTTACAGCCTCCCCCAGGTTGCATCTCTACTGGGGTGAACTTGTTACAGTTGCTATGTATGTGTTTCCAGGCCCTCATCCTGCAGAGCTGAGCTGGCCTTCTCTACAGTTCCATCTTGGCTTTAGTAGATGACGTCTGCAGCGAGCAGGTGTTCTGGCCCCCCTGTGCCATTTCATTGCCTCTGAGGGAAGGGAGAGGGAAGATCACAGTCTAGGAGGTTCCTAACTGAAAGCTAGCCTAAGGACTATGCAGTCAGCATCCTGGAAGGCAGTGTCAGAACCCCTCTGAGAGGCAGGCAGGCAGATGACTTAACTTGAGCCTGATAATGGAGGCCATTTGAAGTTACTCAGAGACCCTTACCTCAGCAAAGAGATATGTTTCTGCTCATCTCATTGTCCACTAGGGACATTTGCCTGAGCTACAAATCCTACCTGTGAAACTTAGGTTGGCCTCAAATACATGGTCCTGCCTTGCCCTTATAGAGAATTGGTCGCATGCATTCCCTGAGCCACAAGACTGTGACTTTGGGAGTCACAAGGAGTAGGTCACAACCCCTGCCCCTAGCATGTCAAGTAGCAGGGCACAGTTCCAGTGGCATCCACAGGTCACCAAGCATTTCAAGCTTGTGACATCCTGATGCCTTTGTATATCCTTGCCACCATCCTGAAAGCAGTACCCTCACCCCATGCCATCTTTCTAACCCTTGATCCTCATTTGGTTCCTTTCAGCACATCTGTTACCATAGACTGGCAATTCCTTATGTGTGCCAACCATCTAACTCCCTACCACATAAAAGCTTTGAGACAGCCAATACTGACTGCCATGTTTGTTCCCATAGGCCCAGCATGCCTCCAGTGGCTCCCTATAGGCACCTCAATAAATGGTGTCCTGACCCTGGCTAGTAAGGATTCCTTCATTCCTTAGTGTGATATCTAAGGAAGTTCATGTGTAGACACTGGATGGAAACCCAGGGGAAGCTGTAAACCATTTTGTGTGCTTTGCATGGTGTTGACTGGACCTCGCTCACAGCATGGTGAAATGGGCATAGAACTTCCACCTGCCTCCTTCCAAGATGGTTCTGCATATCTGGCAAAGGGCCAGTGGAAAAAACATTGAAAACCCTCTACTTGTATTTCACTTAAAGACTTTAAAAACCGTAGTGTATGTCTGGGGAGGCAACCACTTTTCCCACCTTCTGTGGCCTACGTCCACTCTGTGAGACCCTGTTGGCAAGTAAATTTATCACTTTGCTCTTCATTTTGAAGCCACGTTCCCAGAAGAGAGTTATTTCAGCAGTGTGATTGTGTCTGTGGTTCCAAAATAGAACCATTTATGCATTCCCATGCAATCAATGAGCCAATTTAGGGGTGAGGTTCATCTGGCTTTGGGGCTTTTATTAATGCAATTTTAAGCTTCAGGAAGCCCCAGCATGTACCAAGCTAGGCCTCCGGTAACCACACCTGCCCTTCAACGCAGCATCCTTCAAGAATGTAGAAGTGAGTCCATTTCTTTTCTTTTCCAGGCCCAGCACCTTTGCCTCCTCCTCCGTTGAGAATTCCTGTTCCTTCTGCTAAATTGGCTGTGGCTGGGCTTCAGCTGGCAGCCAGCTTCATGGCTTTTCTTCCCTCCCCACCTGACTTTGCTAATATCAGCATCCTCTTGACTCAGAATGCAAGGCAAATGTATCAATCTTCCCCACATAGTCCCAAGATGGCCTTGTTCCTGGGTTCTAAAGCTGCAGCTGCAAGAAGGGACATAGGGAAGTGATGTTAGAAAGGGCACTTGCAGCCAGGTATGAGGACACATGCCTGGAACCAATTCTCTAGGAAGGCAAGTCAGGATCGTGTATTTGAGGCCAACCTGAGTTTCACAGGTAGAGCCAAGCCAGCCTGGACTGTATAGAAAGATTCTAAATAAACAAATAATAAATAAATATGCAAGCTAACTAATTAGTAGTAGGAAAAGGGGGTGTTTATAATTATGTAGAGTGTGCTGCTAACTTGTTAATTCACAAATGTTAACTTTAAGCCTGAGTTAGAACTGATACCCACCCCCTAACCCCCAAAAAGCCCAAGCCACACCCACACTGAAGTTTGGGGAATCCTGCTTTGCTTCAGGATCCTCACCTCTAACAACATTTATCCACACACAAACTTACCCAGAGGTGCTGGGGATGTATTTAGTTGGTAGAGGGCTTGCCCCATATATGTGAAGTCCTGCCTTCAGTCTGTAGGACCATGTAAACTGTGTGTGGTGGTACAAACCTATAGGTCCAGCACTGGAGAAACTGAGGCAGGAGAATCAGAAATTCAAGGTCATCTTGGCTACATATGGAGTTCTCTAACTCCCGGGCTATAGGAGACCCTATCTCAAAATCAAAGAACAAGTTGGGCCCACCCAGCAACCCTCATAAGCCCCACCCAACCCTATTCCCCCTTTGAGCGTTATCCTCATGGGTAAGGTCAGCTGATACATGGTAAAGCCTAAAGGAAAGTGGCCTGTAGATGGAGTTTGGAGATGGGTCTGGATTCACCTGTTAGTGTTCCTTAGCTGTGAGCTTGGGCAGGCCTCCTTGTCTCTCTGTGACTCAGCCATCCCCAATACTGAATATAGCTCACGCTCCTCACAAGCACGCCATTGTTCATTATATCATCGCATAGTCAACGTCGGGAAAAATCTGGCCATGGGCATCCCACTGCAAGCACCATAGTGGAAAATAGCAGTGGCTCTAATGTTGTTCCGACAACCTTTTAGTGTGCCTGCTTAATTACTTGGGTTCTGTTGCTTGTTTGTTTTGCTTTGCTTTTAACTATGACTGGAAGAAACATAGCGGGACTTGGGGCCTGTGCGGTCGCCTGTAGCTGCTTGAATTGCAGAGTCATGTGCACAGTGTAGTCGGCGTCTCCACATTTCTTTTTAAAATGCAATGATTCCTATCTGGCTTCTGGTATCTACAGTTTTGCTTTATAGCCACAAGAAAGCTCCGTGGATAAATGGAACTGGGTGTTCCCACCTGCCTTTTGATTATTTTCGAGTGAGGCCTTAAATAATGGGAGGCCGATGGGATGGATGCATGGCCTAGCAGCCCAGAGAGGCCAGCCTTGTTTGTCCCAGGTCTTCTCAGCATCCTTCCCTGATGGGCTCCCCAGGGGTCCCCATGCTGGCGGAGAGAAGGCTGCTATTTCCAGAGCCCATTAAAGCAATTAACGCAGGTGAGAGTTTGATTTGATAGCACAGGCTTTTTGTACTGAACAAGAAGGAAAAAAGAAATCCTTGTAATTGATTTAAACCACATAGGCAATGGCACGCAAGGCCACTTTAAGGTTTCTGATTAAGAAATATGGTCCAGTTTTTAGAAGTTCATCTCCCATGTAGCTGTGCAAGAGTGCTCTCAGACCTTAGGATAGGGGCTTTCCTTCTGCCAGGGTGGGGCTCCTTTGTAGTATGTGGACTCAACTGATTCTCCTTGCCTTCCTTCCTCTCCCCCCACCCCCTGCAAATACCAGCACTTTCATAACTTATCTTCCTGGAGCCCCACTGTCCCCCTAGTTCTTCTCCCAAGACCTCTCCCAGGCTTACCTGTGGTCAATACATACGGATTCTTTCTACCCCTCCCTCACCTTCTAGCCCCGCTGTCTCTGATGTCCCTTCTCTTGACTCCAATATATGCTCATGTTCTCCATCAGTAGCCTTGACCTACCTTTCTTTGTCAGTCTCCTATGGGGATGATGGCTCCATCCCCAGAACAGTAGGACTGACTGTGTGAGCCGGATCCTTCACAAGGCATCTCAGAACCACCACCACCACCATCACCATCATCATCATCATGGCCGCTGCCCTCCTCGAAGTGTGCCCCTCTGCTTTGTCTTTCGTTCTGTTTGGGACTTGCCTTCTCTAGAACCCTGCTCTTGAGTTGTTAAATCTCAAGGCAAGGGTCAGACTTTTTAACTTTACCTCCAGAGTGCTTGGCCTCGTGTACTTTTACCTGCAGACAGTTGTTTGTCTGTTTGTTTTTCTTTCCCAACTGGTCCTGAAGTGTACTCCACACACCAAGCCTCAGTGCACCCATCCTCCCACTGCCCATCTGTGCTCTGCCATCACCTCTGTCTACCTTGTCCATCCCTGTGCAGCCATTTGATGAGGAAGCCCAACAAGGAGGCAGAAAACTCAGAATTTGACCACCCTGCCTTTCCTGGGTATTTTGTATTTCATGGTAGACTTTGGGGATAAGAGTCATGCCCACATTTCCCCTCTAATTGTCCTTTTAACTTTCTGTTCTTCCTCTCCGGCCTTTGTCAGGTGTTGAGGTTTTGGGTTTTGTTTGTTTACTTATTTTTTTTTGTTTTGCTTGGCTTTGTTTTGTTTGAGATCAGGTCTCTTTATGCACCCCTAACTGGGCTGGAATTCTCTACTTAGACCAGGCTGGCTTCAAACTCACAAAAATCCTCCTGCCTTTGCCTCAGTGCTGGTATTAAAGGCATGTGCCACTATACCCGGCTTTGTCAGGGTGTTATTTTGTGCACCGTCCATGAAAATTCTCTGCTAGATGACCATCAGCTCACCCCAAATCCCTGCTCCCCCCTCTACCAGTAAGCATAGTCCAGTGTCTGGTGAATCATCTTATATGGTGCATTCCCTGACTTTATCCACACATCCATCAAAGCCAGATCAGCAGACTTGGGACTCACCTCTGTAAAAAGCTGCTGGTCACCCACCATGCATTTGATTGGACAAGTCTAAGGTCCAATTTGCTGTGTTCCTCAGAAAAGTCTGCCTGGGTCTTTAAAGTAAAATGCTTGCCTAGGGGTATGTGTGTGTGTGTCCGTCCCTCTTTATTTATTTGAATGACCTACAATATAAGGGTTCAGTTGAAAAGTGGTAGGCCAGCGAGATACCTCAGCTAATAGAAGGGCTAATATGGAGCCCGGCAACCAGGCTCAATTCCCAAGACCCACATAAAGGTGGAAGAAGAGAAGAGACTCCATAATTTTGTTCTCTTATCTGCATGTATATACCCACACATACCTTATACACAAGCCATACATACACACAATAATAAATGAAATAATTTCTCAGGTTCAGAAAAGCACATACATAAGAAAAAAAAATAGAAGAACCTGGAGAGAGATGAAGAACATTTGCTGCACTTGCAAAAGACTTGAGTTCTGTTCCCAGTACCACATGGCAGTTCATAACCAATACATAATTGTGGTTTCAGGGGACCAATGCCCTTTTCTGACCTCTGTACCTACTAAGCTTGGATGTGGTATGCACGCATGTACATGCAGGTAAAATACTCAGATTCATGAATCTTAAAAGAAGAAAAAAGCGGAGAGGTCTTAGGTTATAGGTAATCCATCTACCAGTGCTTTCTGTTTATAATTTGACTTGTGTGTTTCTAGTTCCCCATTTTGGAGAACCATTTTGGGAGTCTCTACACACCTGCCTGTCTGGCTGCAGTTGTACAGTTGTCTGTCCGCTGCTTTTACTCAGTAATGTATCAAGACAGTCCTCCCACCTTGACAAATGTTTCTAGTGTGTGATTTTTAATGATCACATAATATGTCGAAAGGAAGTTGTGTGATTTATCTAACTAATTTCTTCTGGTTGAGTAGCTTGTGTTTTCAGTGTTATCCATATTGCCTCGTTCTACCTTGTGACACATTAATCTTTAAGCACGTCGGTAATAATTCCTTGGGCGATCTCTCTGGAGGGTGGTATTGGCTCAGGGGAGAGGCATAATTTTTAGACCTTTGGTAACTGTGGCCAAATGGCTCTTAGGAAGGAGATTGGCTTTTGATAGTCCCTCCCACCTATGTGAGAGCCCTCATTTCTTAGCATCTGTGCCCACACTGGATGTTGTATTTCTTTTCTTTTTTTTTTCCAAGCTGATAAACCAAACACTATCCCGTTTTCTGTGTCTGTGGTTTGTGGCTGTATTTATACTTTCTTGGTATGCAACTTCTTATTGGGATTCTATGTATGTCTATTTAATCACAAGTTTTGTATTAGATGTCATCAACTTTATCAATCTTTTTCTTTCTGACATCTGCTGGGTTGGCTTTTAAAAGATGGCTGGTTCTCCACCTTGCATTCATATTCTTGAGGCTGAACTTGAATTAAATTGGAAGCCCGCTGCCTTTTCAGCCGAGAAAGGTCAGCAAACAGTGAGGGCTGGAGGGCTGAGGCTAGGACAGGTCTCGGGGGAAAATCAGCCCCTCCATGTGCCTGCTCCTAGGCCAAGATGTTGACATTGATAGAAACAGACGTGTACTCTGCACATTGATCCCCGGCCATAAAACACTCCATTGCAAACCCATTGAGACTCATCTTGAGCAATTGTATTTATGATTGCTAGAGCATTGTTACTGTGTGTGTGTGTGTGAGAGGCAGGGGGAGGGAATAAGAAGACAAAAATTAAAAGAGCATTTGAAAAGCAATTTATTTCGATTACAAGGCACTAAAAGGCTACCTTGTGAGCAGTTAAAAAGACTCACATTGAAAGCAATCGATGTCTTTCTGGAAGCATCTCTGTCTTCATTTTGTGAGTTGTGGTCACTGTCACCCATGGCTCCCTTGCAGATTTTTTACAGATTCCTTCCAAGGTCAGGGAGTCATCTCCCTCAACCCCCCCCTTTTTTTTCCTGGCTGATGGTTTATAATTGCTTTTGAACAGAAAGCTGCAACCCACTAAGTTATTAGGCGTGATGGCGGTGAAGAATGGGGCTTCTAGATGTCTAATCTGGGTCCTGAGATCTACGTTCCCAGGACAGGAGTGAAGATTTCTTTCACAAAGCACAGACATGTACTCTGGACATTGATCCCAGGCCATAAAACACTCCATTGTGAACCCATTGACACTCTCCAAAAGACTTTGGAGAAGATGAAAGACTCAACAGAAAGAGAAAGGGAACAAACCCAGAGAGACTCTCCTAAAAGGCTAAGCTCCTTTCTGTTTTGTTAGGATACATACATAGCGGTAGGTTTCATTCTTCATGACCATAGTAGTGTATTTTGTTCATATTTACCTCTCATTCCCTTCTCATCCCCCCTGACCTCCTTTACCTAATTAGCACACCTTCTTCCATGGTCTTTGTGTGTATGACTCGGTGGGTTCCAGAGGATTGATAACAGGAGCTTGGTTGATGGGTTATTCCAAGACCATGAGCAACTTTCCAGTGGCGACCTCTATGAAGATGCATGCTCCCTCCCCCAGCAACTGTTACCTACGGTTCCCCAGGGAGGGGTAGGGCTCCAGGAGCCCCTTGAAAGGCAAATTTCATAACATTAAAGAAATTCCCACTTGTTCATCACCTTCTAGTCTTCCTCCTAGGGCTACCACACTACCCATTTCTCACTGTGCATGGGATCATGTTTCCTTGAAGTTTTCCTTCCTGTGTATGACATGTTCTTTCCAGATGTTTACACTGAGCTGTGGTTCAGGAATGGGTCCTGGAGGACTCCTCCAGATTCCCTGAGGGAAGGTGTTTTCTCCATGTTTGAAACAGCTCAAGCATACAGATCTGGAGTAGACCATACAGCCTGTGGTCCCCAAGGTGGCATGCAGATGTTGGTGACGCTGTCACGAAGCTGTGGTTAACTGATTGTATATTCTTACCAGACCACAAAACAAGTATGCCGTCATCCCAAGACAATACAGAAATAACAGTGTGCGACTTCTGTGTAAGGGGATGTATATAACTCATGTGTATTCTTAGACCAAACCCGGGAGAGGAGGGAGACATCAGAGTTATTGTGGGAAGTATTCTGCCTCTGACTGCACAGAAGTTTTTAGTCCTAGACCTGTGCTAAGATTTCAGGGTCACGTGTTCATCCTCCATCGTCTGTCAGGGAAGATCAACCACAGTGGTGAGATTTAACACCCTCTCCACACTCTACCTGATTAATTTACTTATTTTTATATATGTTTTAGTATTCCTACACAGGTAATAGGTGCTAAGTGACGTAAACTTTAAAAGTGCATCATTAAAAAGGCAGAGGGAGCCGGGCATGGTGGCGCACACCTTTGATCCTAGTGCTCAGGAAGCAGAGGCAGGTGGAGCCTTGGGAGTTCGAGACCAGCCTGTTTGACAGAGTAGCCGGGGCTATACAGACAGATCCTGTCCTTTAAAAAAAAAAAAAAAGTCAGAGGGCTCAGAGATTATATTAGACTGTAATGATTAGAGGGCCTCTGGGAAAATGCTGGTGGGAAAGGTGTTTGCTACACAGCTGTGAGGACCTGAGCTTAATCCTCAGAGCGGGATAAAAGGGGGCAGTACAGTAGTTGTAGTCCCACAACTCCTTTGCCAAGATGGGGGTGGAGACAGGAGAATTCTCCAGAAACTAGCCTGGTGTGTGAGGTTGAGAACGGGGGCAGGGAGCTTTTAGTTATTTATTTTTTTGTTTTTAAAAGACTTATTTTCATGTGTAGGGGTGCTTTGAGTACTCGTGTATACATACGTGCATCATGTGCCCGCCTAGTGCCTATGGAGGGTCACAAACGAGCATTGTCTGTATGTGTACCACATGCACGCAATGGCCAAAGAGCCAATGAAGGGCTCGGGACCACCTTGCGCTGGAATTAGAAGCAATTTTAAGCCATTGTATGGGCGCTGGGAACCAAACTGGGGGGACTCTGCAAGAGCAGCAAGTGCTCATAAGCACTGAGCCATCATCTCCTGAGTCTCAAAAGAGAGCCCATCTTAAACAAGGTGGAAGGTGAGGATCAGCATCCAAGATTATCCTTGAATTCTCACAGGCGCGAGGTGGGTGCCAGCACTCTCATGAATGAATATACCATACACAAGTCACAGAGACACAAAAGTGTGTGTGTGTGTGTTTCACCTTTACATTGAATTCTGAGATTTCTAGAATCAAAACGAAAAAAAGAGATCAGTAGCTGAGTGCTAAAGTCCTAGCATTCAAGCAGCAGCAAAGGCAGGAAGCCCATGATTGAGATTCTAGCCTGGGATGTTTAACACAAGTTTAAAAAAAAAAAAGTGAAGTGAAATGTGAAATGAATTGTTTTATTTTACTGGAGAAGTCACGGTGCTTGAGATGTAACATCCTCGCTGGTGGCCAACCCTAAGAGGAAGGCTTTCTTGCTTGCATTACTGCCTGTTCACTTTATGTGGAACCCTTTGCTCAAATCCTCCTGTGTTTCTACCCCTGGACACACCCGAGATCAAGCCAGAGGAATGTTCTGCCTGCCAGTCTGTTAGGAACAACGGTGGATGAAATGATTGCCTGTAGTAAGAACGTAGCAAGGTGAACTTGCTGGGCCAGGAGCCCCACGTGCAGAGGCCCGAAGTGGAAAAGAAGCACCTGACACCGAGAGAAAGCTCAGGTGGCCTTCAGGGGATGCAGCTGCCAGGGGGCAGGGCTGGCACGCGCGGGTGCCACCGGAAAAGGAAGCTTGCTTGGTTGCTCAGAGGCCACAGGGAAGGGAGGTGAACCGTTCTCATTCTGAAAGGATTTGGCCACTCTGCGGTGCTGGTCTGGAGGCCAAAAGGAGGCTGGAGGTTCATACAGTTAGAGGTCCTTAACACAAAAGGACACTGCACATTAGAGCTTCATTTCTCATGTCATTGAAATACGCTGCTGGGGCAGAGTCCACACTGCCAGTTCTCCTTGCTCTAGAAGCAGGCTGAATGGTGAGGCCATTTCAGGCAGTGAGGACTGTGCAGCCTACAAATCCTATGTCTCCCTTTGAAAACTTTCCCTTATTTGGGACAAGGTATAGAGTTTGCTTTGCAGTACCTGAACCCCTACCCTAGCGAGGGTGTGAGGATGTGTTTGGAGAGCCCTAGATTCATATTCAGGCTCTGCCTCTTACTCTCTTTCTGACCTTGAGTAACGCACATCTTTTCTCATTTGTGCAAAAGGAAGACTGTGGCTGTCATTGTGATTTTGCGATTGCTTCCCCCTGCAGGTGACCATTGGAATCACAACAGGCAGAGAGCTTTCTCCTGGGGCTATCTTCCCAGAGACTGTGGTTGTACAAAAATGAAGATGCCCAATCTAGAAAAATAGATACATATGTACTCAAGGCTGTAACTGGAAGGATGTTAGTCACAAATATCTCCACTGGGAAGAAGCTAAACCCCAAGTGTCCAGTGTTAGAGGAGTAAGAACTCCATGCTGGCTGAGTACTTTCCTACAGTGTGGAAACCCATGAGCTTATTGCTGCTGAACTGGTTGTGAAATAGCCCCCTAAATAATTTTCTTCTAAAAGAAAGCGGAGTTTGGCATGATTTTGCATACCTATAGTTGTAGCCCCTGACAGGTAGAGGCAAGAGGATCAGAACTTTGAGGCCAACCTTGAGTTAAATGAGACCCTGTCCCCAAACACCAAAAGCAGTAAAGAATGAATGAGTGAGTGAATGAATGAATGAACATAAAATTTCCATTATGAGTTCATTTATGAACAAAAAGATGGTTTTTGGTTTCTTTTTTTTTTTCTTTTTCGGTGCTGGGGGTTGAAGTCAGGGTGTTCACAGAATGCTAGACAAGCCCTCTGACGCTGAGCCATCTTCCAAGGCACAGGAGACAGCTGTGTAGATATCCATAGATGGTTTTGCAAGGTGCCAGACTGAGTCAAAAGGGACAGAAGACAAAGTGGAACTCTGTGTTCCTTGTAAGAATAATGCTTGACCCCCTGGGCTCCTAACATCTGTCACAGGCACCAAATAAGTTTGTTTCACTTTATTTTATTATAGCATGTGTGTGTGATTTACATGTGTGTGATAGGTACACTCACCCATATGGGCACATGGAGGTCAGCATCTGTTGGGTGTCCACTTTATTTTTTGAGACAGTCTCTGTGCTTGGAGCTTTTTGATTCAGCAAGCTGTTCTTCCATCTGCCTGTCTCTGCTCCCTGACTACCTACCTTCCACCCTACCGAGTGCTGAGACTACAGACACACTCTTGGCTTTATGTGGGTGCTAGAGAGCCAGACTCAGGTTCTCAGTCTTGAATAGCAAGTACTTTATCTACTGAGACATCCCCCTAGGTATTCATTGGCTCACTGAACCATCCAGTGGTACCATGATGCGCTACCACTATTGCTCAATGTCATGCCTGGGAAGCTGGTACTTGTGGGCGTGGCTCTCTGGTGATGTGTCTCTGCTTCACATGAGTCCTAGTGGTTCGTGCTTTCATTGATGTGGAGATCTGTAGGCTGATGATCTCAGTCTGTGACTTCAAGTCTAATAAATTGCTTTGTCTATGTCCTATTGAATAGGTTTCTGGGAGCTCCTGATAATATAGACTTAAGTAAATATCATGATGGATGAGTAGATGGCTGGCTGGATGGATAGACAGGCAGATGGATGGATGGATGGATGGATAGATGGATAAGTAGGTGGATAGATAGATAGATAGATATGCAGATAGAAGAGTGGAAGGATGGATAGGATAGGTGGGTGGGTGGATGGATAGATCGATCAATCAGTTGATCATGATTAATCACTAGATAGACAGATGAAAGGATGGATAGGTGGGTGGATGGAAGAATGAATGATGGATGGAGGTAAATAGATGGATGGAAGAGTGGATGAATGGATATGTATGTTGTAGGTGTACATATGTAGAGGTCAGAGGTCAGCATCTGTTGAGTTCTCCCTCAATGTCTATCTACCTTATTTTTTTGAGACAGTGTCTCTCACTGCAGTGGGAGCTCCTTGATTCAAGCAAGCTGTTCCTCCATCTACCTGTCTCTGCTCCCTGACTACCTACCCTCTATTCTGCCTGGTGCTGGGTCTACAGACACACTCTTAGCTCTTAAGTGTGTGCTGGAGATACGTGAGGCAATATAGTAGGGAAATCAGTACATGTTATGTGCCTTAAGGTTCTTTTCTTTCTTTTTTTTTAAAGATTTATTTATTTTATGTATATGAGTACACTGTAGCTGTCTTCAGACATACCAGAAGAGGGCATCCATTACAGATGGTTGTGAACCACCATGTGGTTGCTGGGAATCGAATTCAGGACCTCTGGAAGAGCAGTCGATGCTCTTAACCACTGAGCCATCTCTCCAGTCGTGTCGGACTTGACTTATCACCTAGAGCATGGCTGCAACAGAAGCACAGAAGCATGCTGGGTGTCCTTGGAAGAGAGAGTCAGTCACAACTGACTAGGAACACTTCCAGGGGTGATGGGACTCAGAAATAGCAAGGTAGGGAAGTAAGGCCTACTACGTGCTAGCTACTGTTTAGGCAGTGTGTGTTATCTTACTAACCCCCTTCCACAATTCCTTCTTACATGCCGAGACAGGCACAGGAAAGTTAGGTGGTTTGCTTCCTATTCCACAGCAGTTTATCAGTAGAGCTAGGATCCCTTTCCAGTGTGTCTGACCCTGGGCAAGGTGTGGTCAGGAAGAGTGGTCATGCTCCATCCTCTCCTTTCTAGATCACTAACCCAGGTCTTAGAGTAGTTCTTTTGCAAGGTTAGAGTCTGTTCCCATGGAGAAGAGCCTGGCCTGTGAGGTCTGAATCCTGAAATTCCGTGTCATTCCTAGGATGTGGCAAAGCTTCTTTTGCGCATGAGTCGTCACTGAGAGTCTTGTGACCTTGTGGCCTGTTTCACGTTTGTGTCTGGGCATGTGTTTGAGCACAACCCATCATTTTGTTAGCATGCCTCTTTAGTACTGCACTGTGGCCTTTCCAGGTTATTCCTCTGTCCTCTACTGGAAATTGTGTCATTCTGACCTATGATGTTGGACGTCAGAGTTCTCTCCAAAGAGCAGAGCGAGGTGATTTGCCTCCTGAGAGCACCATGTGTGGAGACATGCACACATAATTCATATTTCAATTATCATGGCGTGGGTCTGGTGATGGAGAGCATCTGCCCCATGCCATCTGCCAGGTCAGATTGGGACTGCTCTGATTTGCACTGGAAGAGCACAGGAAAGCCCCTGGGTCCAGTTTTTCCAGTTGTGGGTGGTGGCAGTGGTGGCAGTCCTCACCTGCAGTGGCCTTCTCTACCTACAGAGGGGGTGGAATGATGATCTCCAGCTTGTAGCATGTTGAATCGCTCCATGCAGAAGGCTGATCCCAGGGTTACTGTTGTAGGGAGGAATTTTGATGACAGAGGTCAGCAACACACACAAGCAATGCCTGGTACTTTTATGGAAGTGTTTGTGCTTTTGACCATGCAAAAGTGGCTGTTGAGCAAGGACACCGTTCCATTAGAGAGGTCCCTGGCTTTCAGGTGCCTTTGTTAAACCCAAATTGTGGTCTGCCTCTTGGCATGCCTGGGGTGCTTCCTCTACATGCCTTGGTTTTGGTTTTTCTGAACCCCTCTTTCCTTTGACAAAGTCCCAAATTTACATACACCAGGTTCAAGGGTATGGGGCAGGGACGTGGCAAGAACAGCAGCCAGCAATTCTGAGTGTTCAGCCCCAGAATGGGGGAAAGCCAAAAAGAGTTTCCCAGGCCATGTCCACAGTCCTGCCTGGTGTCTATCCCCACGCGTCTCCAAGGCCCTGGCCACTCTGCTCTCCTGGATGACCACTATATGGCCTTGAGTCAGACAGATTTAGAATTCCATTTGGTTAGTATCTTACCAGTCACAAAATCCAACCTGTTTATTGCTAGATGGCAAAATGGAGGCCCAGCAAGGGCAAGAAGAAACTTTATTTCTCCTAGTAAGACTGCACACGTGGCAGAGACAAGTGTGACACTCTGCCTCACCAGCCTGAGGTCTTTGTGGTTTTCCCTGACACCTGAGTCTGCAGGCTACCAGGTGCGCTCTGCTAAGCAAGGTGTAGTGACTGCCTTGGCATTCCTAACTATGAGTGGGACCTTCCTGTCCCCAGATGGCCAGAAGCACAGGAGTCAAGGTAACCGTCTTGAGTCAGTGTGGAAGGCCAGAGTGGCTGTCCCCAGCTGTTCTTCAGAATGCACCCTTTGAGATGAGTCAGGGTGGAGACTAGTTACCAACTGACTCTGTAGAGCCTTCCCACCAGACATGCACTTTTAGTTGATTAAAGAGTGGGTAGAATGGCAGGCATGCTCCGTCCAACTCTAGTGGGCCAAGGCTGTGTTTAAAGCCTGCCTGGGCACTGGAAGTTCTGGCTCAGGAATCTTGTTTATCTGGTTCTCCAGAAAAATACAGCAACCACAGAAGATGCTGATGTTCTTGCCCTCCCCGACCCACTGAAAGCCACAGTTATCCCCATTGAAGTCCAGAGTGGTCTGAGGGATGTGACTGGCAGCCCCACAGCCTTGTATGTAATGAGGAAGCTGAAGTTTACAGGGACTAGGACTTGCTCAGGGCTAGCCCCGTGTCCCGAGCAGTGTCTTGTACACTCACCCCTCTGTCCCTTCTCTTCTCAGGTTTTTAGGCAGCCCTCCTATGCAACACAGGAGCAGGCATCGTGGGGACTCTGGCACAGGCACTCCAGGTTACACCTCCGCAGCAGCAACAATGGTGCTCTCATCAAAGGCATTAACCTCCTCTCTTTCTCAAGGTTGCTGCCCGCCTATTTATAGAACTGACCAAGAGGAGTCGACCAGTTGCCTGCGAGAAAGAATACAAATGATGCTGATGCTCACTGCAGCATTCTGCTTTCTTCCCTCGCTTTCCCCTCTGACTTCTCAGACAATGCTTTTCTGTGGTACCTTCTCTATGAAGAGTCCCATGGGGCGATGGGGAGAGGCTCTGCTCTCTGCTGAGCACCTGCTATGAACAAAGGATTATAAAGGATTTTAAACCCACAGTCCCATTTGACCTATACTACCCATCAGGGTGTGGTCTCGCTCTCCAGTCATACAGCATCTCTTTGAGAGGACAAGCTACCAGCCCAGCTCTGCCTCTCCATAGATAAGTGCTAGCCTGGGTAGACTATGTGCTCTTCCCATTATTATCCCCTGACTGTATCATGGTAATTATGGTGGCTATGATTTCTTGTGGGGTAATATTTACTATATCGCCCAGTCAGGCCTGTCGGTCATTTCTTTGGACCTACTGTGAAACAGCTCAAGCTTTGTCTCTCATCAGTCTACAAGTGTCACTGGGATTTATTTTATATCAGAGACAATGCCTTACCTCATTGGTCACAGGTGACATGAAGTCTTACTGCGTGCCGGGGGATGTCTTGCCTGTCAGCATTGAGGCCTACTACCATGCTACCTGATGATGCCTTGTTCCTCAGCAAGCACAAACATCATGACCTGTTATTCCACATAACTGCCATACCTTATCTTTTACAACAATATTAGCTACGACAATCTTGAGGACCTTCTATACACCAGGAGCTACTTGGTCTCCACAACCACAGCCTATCATTTATCTGACCCAAGTGTTGTTGTGAGGACCTACTGTGTGTGCACTTGGCAATCCTACTGCACTGTAGATTCATCCTTGCAGGGTGATTGACCAGGCTTGTCTCATCCTGTGCCCAGGATGGGATGGAGGACTCTTGCTGGTTGGAACACACTGGACAGAGGAGCTTGTCCTGTTGGAACAGGGGCAGCAGGAGAGAGATCGGGCTCAGGAAGCTTCCAGCATGGGGGACATCAGCAGCCTTTGCTTCTTCTCATCTCACCTGCCCCCTGACACTCACTCTCTGTTTTGCTAGGGCAGAAACACACCGGGTAGATCTCAGGCCCTTTCCTCCAGCATCTTCAACTTAACAAAAGTGTGATTTTTCTCCACTCTTCCATCAGGAGAGCCTCAGGGAATACCCAAGAACACTGTAAATCTTTCCCTGCTCACATCTGAAGAATCCTTTGTAAAACGAGAGCTGCTCCGGTCTCTCACTATCCCTCCACCAGGGCCTGACATTTGCCGGTGGAGTCAGGAGCTAGGCCCCTCTACTTGCCCTTCCTCCTCTGGGAGAGGTTATGTGCTGGACTCTCCTGGGAGAGGCAGGGCCCTGAGTTGTCTGAAAGAACCTCAGCCAGCCCTCATCTCAGTTGTTCCTTGAGGACTTGTGGCGTTCGTAGAACTCAGAGCGGCAGATGAGAGTGACGGGTTAGTGGCCCCAGTTCAGGTGCCATGTACTTATTTTTGTATACTGAAAGCATTATGCTTTCATCATACAACATTTGGAAAACATTGCAAAACAGGGAAAGCAAAATACCAGCCACCTGCAGTCCCACCCAGAGGGAGGCGCTGACCGCCAGCACGCTGTAGGGTTTGGTTTTCCTGCCTGATTTTTCTCCCAACATAACTAAGACTGTTCTAGAAGCCATGATTTGTAGCCTGTTGACCCCACTTAACATTAGATTTTGTCATGTCCAAGGCATCGCAAAGTCTCTGTCAGTGTGATCTTCTGGCAGTGTACACATCTGGTGCTTGAAGAAACCTTAACTGAGTCAGACCAGCTCCAACTGTGGGGTGCAGTGTCAGCCAGGGCTGCCATAGCAGACTCTCGCACAGTGGGTGGCTTACGTCAGAGGAATTGATTTGCTTGCATTTCCTGAAGCTGGAGCCAGCATGACAGTGTAATCAGGTGACCTGCCAGGCTCGCAAAGGACCACTTTTCTTTCTCTGTCCAACGCAGAGGAAAGGAAGTGAGCAAGCTCTGGTGTGTGTACACACCCTCCACGCAGAGCCACTTATCTCGTCATGAAAGCCCTGTGTTCATGACCTCATCCCCCAAAGGCCCCACCTCATTCACTAAAATGGGCTTCAGTGTCTAAATTTGGGGGGAACTACATACTGGGATCCCTAACAGAGGTATGTCTGCTGTTAATCCAATACAAAACGACTGTCTTCCAGAATCTGTGCCTTCATCTCCGTTTACAGGTGCATTGTGGGAAAGCGTATGACTGACCTCAGCTTCTACCCTAGGGCACAGACTTTGGCTTACTATCCCTCGTGTTTCTCCATCCTTACACTGGAAAATTGTACAGTAATGGTGGTATCTACATTTGATATTAGCAGCTATGTAAAAGAAACCCCTTACTGTCTATGCAGCCGTGAGTCCCTACCCTTCCTTACTGACATGGCAGATCCCTCTCTACCCAGCATTGTAAGAGTTAAGTTTGTAGCAAGAAATGAAGGATGAGCACTCAGACACCGTGACAGCTAGAACAGCTGTATTTTTATCTAAGAGGTGATGTCTCAAGATCTGGCTGTACTGTGATCAGGGTCCAGGACCCACCAGCAATAGCCAGAGTTCCAGAGGACCCTGGTCACATGCTTCACTCTGGGGGTTCTGTAGTTAAGGAATAGGGAAGGGGTTGGGGAAGTGCATTAGGGGCAGACAGGAGAAGTCAGCTTTTTTTCTTAAACAAGCTGTTACTGAAACTGCAGGGTCTGATGTCTCTTTTACAACCACCTGGTGTCTGTGGTGGGGGCAGCTGCTTCTCTTATGCAATCTCCAAATGGCTGGCATCCTCTGGGCTCAGTTTAGGGTTTTGGGGGTTTTTTTGTGGGGGAGGAGGGGAACAGTCTTTACCAGTGATATGATTCCACAGCGATTCTTTGAGATTGTACTTGCCAGGTGTGGGGTGGAGTGCTTGCCACATACAGGCCTTTTGTAAATGCTAAGCTGTTGTTCTCAGTGCTTCTGTTTTTGACTCATATCTAGTAGTTCACTGGGGTCCTAAGACCACTGTCATGCAGGTTCAGTGTTTAGCTAGAAAGCCTCACATACAGATTTAGCACACATTCCTGTCCCTGAGAATCTTAGCACCAGAACACATAATGAAACTTGACACCAGAAGGGGTTGATGGTCGTGACCCTCTTGTAAAATAGCCAGTGAGATGGCTCAGTGGGTGAAGGAGCCTGCCTCCTAACCTGGCAGCCTAAGCCTGATTACCCAGGGGTCCGTGGTAGACGTAGAAAACCAACTCACACAAGTTGTTGTCTGACCCCCCCACACACATGTGCCCCGGTACACACATGTATACACATGAACAAGATAAATATGTGTGATAAAGCATTAAAGTGGTGCAGCCCACCCTCTGTAGACTTTACATCATCTACAGAGGGCTTATCCGATGCAGCGTTAAGTGCTACCCAAGTAGCTGCTGTGCTGTGCTATTTAGGGAATACTGACAGGAAACAGTCTGTGTATGTTCAGGGCAGATGCAGACTTTAAAAAAAAAATACTTAAATGTGTGTGCACACATGTGTATATATTCATGCAGAGGCTCAAATTTGGTGTTTGATGTTGTCCTCAATGACCTTCCACTTTAATTGTTGAGAAAGAGTCTCTCAACTCCTCCCAGAGCTTGTGGATTAGTTAGTTTAGTTAGCCAGCTTGCCCTGGGGATCCTGTTCCTGTAATTCCAGCGGCTAGGATTTCGGGACACTGCCATGTCAGCTTGACTTCAGGTTCTTGGGCTTTAATCTCATGCTTACACGATAAATGCTTTTAACTACTGAGCCATACCCCAGCCCCTCCCCAGATACATGCACACATGCATGCGCGCGCGCGCACACACACACACACACACACACACACATGGAGACAGGTTGAATCTGTGGAGGTGAAACTATGGGTGTGGAGAACTGACTGTCCTTGAACCCCACAGCTCATATCTAGTTAGATATGAATGTTACTAGTGAAGTTCAGAGGAGGCCCTAGCTTCTAGGAGCCCTCAGTGAGCCACCTAGGGCACCCTCCATTCTCCCAGAGTCAAACTGTGCCATGTGTGATACTCTCTGGCTTATTGGGGGCCTGTCACGTAGGCACTCTGTGGTATCCACATTCCAGACTACAGAAGAGCAGGCTTTCACCATAAGCACACTGTATACACGAGATGTGTGAAAGACTGAACTGCGTATGATACGCTTCAAACCCACGGTCTTCAACCCCAGAGCAGGGCCAGCCCTTCACTGAACCCTAGTAGGGAATAGCAGCCTCAGGCCTGCTCTGCTCACGTCCCTCTGTAAGGTGTCTCGAGAGGTGATGTATTTTATTTTGTACTTGGGTCGCTTGAAATGGGATGGGACAGGTGCTCAGTTTGTACATGTGAACACAAAGAGCGGGAGAGATGACACTGAGTGTAGGGTCCTCCTCCATGTGTGGATTCTGGATAGGAGGTACCCTCTTCCCTCTAACCACGTGTTCCCCTCTCTTCAGGCTCTCAAGGGCTCCAAGAAGCTGGTGCTGTCTGTGTACTCAGCTGGGCGTATCCCGGGGGGCTATGTCACCAACCACATCTACACCTGGGTGGACCCACAGGGTCGAAGCACATCCCCACCCTCCAGCCTGCCCCAGCCCCACAGCAGCAGCCTGAGACAGCACGAAGATGACCGAAGGAGTGCCCTACACCTCCTGCAGAGTGGAGATGAGAAAAAGGTGAGATCTGACACTGAATGGGTAAAGACTTGGGGACTCGGGGATGCCTTGGATTTCCAAACTCCTTGTATACCCAGGAGCTTCCTCAAGGCTAGAAGGAAGGGTGGAGCTCTGTGATGGCGGCTCTGTTACTTCTTTTGTGTCCCTCAAGTTTGGTCTTCCGGGTTTCCTCCAGGTGACCTGTAAGGTGTTCTAGTAATAAGCTGCTGTCACAGACTAGTATGAAGGCTGACTTGCTGTGAGTCTTCCTCCCACAGTAGAATGGAGGGGACCTTTTGGTCTGGTTTACAGCTCTACTCTAGGACTCATTCTGGGCTGTAGATCTCTAACATCCTCCAGCTCCTAGCATCTAGTCCTTTCCAGTAATTGAACCTGGGCCACTCTAGCACCCAGGACAGATGAAGAGAGTAAGCTTAGAGTGTACATGTGAACTTGGTACACATCAAATTGTTCAGGGGTCCAGATCCAGGCATGGACTATACATAGACCATGATCCTGGAAGACCCTTGGATGGACTGTAAACAGCAGAAACCAACTTGACTGACTCCATAATTTGAGAATGTATTAAAAAGGTATGCGTAGTCCCAGAAGTGGAGCTGAGAAACTCAGGGTGCATCTGCTGAAGAAACCCCATGTACTCCTTCAGACTTGCAGAGAAGGACTACCGTTTTGGCTAGTAGGATGCCTTGTCTTAGTTGATAAGACCACTGGCACTGTAGCTGGTGGGGGAAGGGCATCATGGGGCTCTGGAACTTAAGGGAAGCCTCATTAATTGTCCCCTATACACCCCCCTCTTCTTCCCGCTGTCAGAAACTGGGCTGTTTCCTCCTGGAAAGAGTGAGGAAAATGATCGAGGGCCCCCTGAAGTCTTAACCTGTCTGGGCTCTGTTTGCATGGTTCTGCTTGCATTGTGCACATGGTTGCTTCTTGGACAAAGAATAGCTGTCACCCCTGTCCTGCCAACATCTCTCTGCTGTTTTAGGATCTTGATCCTTACAGCTAGGAGACCACATACCTTCTGGCTTGGGGCCAAGCTCCATCCTCCACAGGCTCTCTCAGCTCTCTTTTTTCTGTCGATACGACCATAACATTTACTTAATGTGGTTTGTGTTCTTTGCTCAAACATCAATATGAAGGACTCAGGGAGATTTCAGTGGCTTGTGGGAAGGTGATGGTGTCTAGAAGCCTGCTTGGCATGCGCAGGATGGCAGCCAGCAGGCAGGTCCTCCTGCCTCCCCACCAAGGATGTCCACTGTAGGCCACCCTGAGGGGTCTTATCACCCACCTGGGTTACGTCAAGGCCAGCTTTACAGCATTGGGCAGAGAACTTGGTCTGTTGTTTTCAAAAGCTGCTGTCCTGGGCAGAACCTGAGTTCAGAGCTGAAATGGCTGTAATTTGGGCTTGACTTTTGTACAGGGTACCTTCCTGTGTTGTTGAGGCCACCTGGAGGGTATCCCCAGAATGTGAGCCTGAGGGCAGACAGTAGAAAGGTAAGATCCTAGAAGATAAGGAAAATCTGTGTTCTTGTTCCCCTTTCTGCTATGGCAATAAAAGTACCACTGGCTGGGTAGTTTATAAGGGCTTGAGATTTGTTTGGCTCGAGGCTGGAAGGCAGAAAGTTCCAGAGTGTGACACCTGTGCTTGATGGGAGCCACGGTGCTGAACCACTGCTCGATGTTGACTCAGTCAACACAGGTCTCTCTTCCTCATTTCATAAAGCCGCCAGTGCTGTGGAGTCATAGAAGACCCCTCCCACCACCACCTCGTAGCCTTATCTAACCCTAGTTACCTAGCCCAAGACCTCCTTTCCAAATACCATCAGCATATGAATTTGGAGGTTAGTTTTCTACACACTGCAATTTGGAGAACATAGTTATCCATTCTATGGGCAGGGTAAAAGCCAGTGAAGAAAAATGAAATTCCAAGAAGGACTAGGGAGTGACAGGAAGTAGGGAAGTGGCCATCTCTCTGAAAAAAAAAAATGACGAAGGAGCCACCAAGTACCATTTTGGAACCTGAAACCCCAAGAAATCAGGGCAACATGTACAAAGGTCCTAAGATAGGACTGAGCCCAGTATCTTTGGGTGGGCAGGAGGATGGAGGTGGAGCATCAGATAAAGTCCCCCCTGGGCATCATGGGATAGCTTTCATAAGACTATAGAAGGTGCATCTGAAAGACCATGGAGAATGCAAATGCCACACAGGAGGCAGGATCTAGCCCCAGGACAGTCCAGAGGAGCCTTCTCAGATTGTACAGCTGAGTGGGTCATGGGACTAAATGGGACCACACCGGTGTGGCAGGAATGATTCAAATCTTAGTTCTGCTGCTTGTGAGGTGTGTAACCTTGGACAGGTTGCATAACCTGTCTGAGCCCGGGGTTCTTTCTCTGTAACAGCCTTGGGGAAGCTCCGTGGTAGTGAGGTTCTGGTTTGAGCCCTGAGTCAGTTGAGCTCAGTGTCTGGAAAAGTTCGTGACAGGAATGATTTGACTTTGCCTATAAGGGGTACCACAAGAGCTACATATCAAAGGCCACCACTAAAGGTGCCAGCAGCTCTCCTCTGGGTGACTCACAGAACAGCATGCCCGTGAGGCTGCTCCAACCACATTCAGATTAGATAGGGAGCAAAGACAGAGTGTTCTGCCTGCATGTATGTATGTGTATGACATGCATGCCTGATGCCTGTGGAGGTCAGAAAAAGGCATTGGATGCCCTAGAATTGGAGTTATGGATGGTTGTGAGCTACCATGTGGGTGCTAGGAATAGGAACCAAACACAGGTCTTCTGCCAAGTGCGACAAGTGTTCTTACTTGATCAGTTACCTCAAGCGCCTCCACCTTTACTTCTTAAATGCTAGAATATAGTTCTGCACCACTATATTTGGGTTCCTGATTTTTGTTTCTGTTATAAGATTTTGAAAATGTTATATTAGCATATATTAATTCTACACAGTCATGGGTTTCACTATATGGGCTTGCTAGTCTTATGTCAACTTGACCCACAAACTAGAGTTATCTGAAAGAAGGAAACCTTTAATTGAGAAAATGCCTCCAAAAGATCCAATTGTAAGGCATTTCCTTAATTAGTGATAGATGGAGGTGGGTCCAGCCATCGTGGGTGGGGCCATCCCTGTGCAGGTGGTCCTGGATTTTCTTAATAGAGTGAGCAAGACATGAGGAGCAAGCCAGTAAGCAACACTCCTCCATGGCCTCTGCATGAGCTCCTGCCTCCAGGTTCCTGCCCTGCTTGAGTTCCTGTCATGGCTTCCTTTGATAATAAACAGTACTATGGCAGTATAAGCCAAATAAACCCTTTCCTCCCCACCTTGCTTTTTGGTCGTGGTGTTTCATCGCAGCAATAGAAACCCTAACTAAGACACAGTGACATTTTCATATATACATGTACATAATGTGTTTGATCATAGTTACCTCCTCTTTTACCCTCTCTTGTGCCCCTCCCACTTTTACTTGTCTCTTTTCCCAATTAGTCCCACCCATGCATGCTCCCATGGAGGCCATAGGTTTACATCTGGATAGTTACCTCTAACAATGTCTCTCACTGAATTTGGAGTTCACTGTTTCAGCTCAGTGTTAGGCTTACTGCCAGTGTCCCTGCCACTCTCCAGCTCTGGGGTTACAGGCACACACTACTATATCCAGCTTTTTACATGGGTGCTGGATACCAGCTCTTGGTTCCTCATGCTTGCATAGAAAGTACTTTATCCATTGAGCCATCCCTGCAGCCTCTGAGTTGGATGGGGTCTCCTGTAGCCCAGGCTGACTGTAGCTTTTTCCTCCCAGTACTGGTACTGCAGGTGTGGGCCATATACCTGGCCCACATCTCTTCCTCCTCTTCTTCTTCTTCCTCCTCCTCCTCCTCCTTCTCCTCCTCCTTTTCCTCCTGTTCCTCCTCTTCCTCTTTCTCTTCCTCTTCCTCCTTTTCTTCCTCCTCCTCCTCCTCTCTCTCCTCCTCCTCCTCTTCCTCCTCCTCCTTTTTCTTTCTTTCTTGTAAAGAAACTGCTGCACCATTTGCCACAGCAGCTGTGCTGTTTTATTCCCTCCACAGCACACAGTGTCTCTTCTCTGTTTGTGAGCCATCAGTCACCCTAACATAGGTCAGCCTTTCCCTCATCTGTCTCCACCACGGGCCTTTATGTGACACCTTAGCAGAGTGATGACAGTGTTGGAGGTCACAGCTGGGACACAGCAGAGTTTAAGCAAGGCCAGTCTGTCTCTTTCCAAGCCCTCCAGTCTAGCCGTCACCCTGTTCCACCACCCCACTGTGAGGTGGCACACTTAGGATGCCTGTGGAGAACCTCTGTCCAGAGAAGGGCTCATTCTGACACATTCCAAGAGGTGCGTAAAGGGATAAGGAAGGGTGTGTTCTCCTGCTAGAGAGATTGAGATAGGATTCCTAGAGGAGACTGTATGGGGCTGGTCTTGGGAGGGAGCAGCAGACAGAGGGACAGGTAATGGTGGCAGGTGAAGTTTGAGAGAACAAGATGGGTCCTAAGTGCTATTGTTTGGTTGTGCAGCCATGTCCTGAGGTGCAGGCCAGGAATACCAGTGTGTGAGCATGTTTTTATGAAGGACACAGACCATATGAGAAATAAAATGAATGCATTCCACGTTTGCAGAGACCCTTGGCAAGGTCCTGGAAGTGAAGGGGACCAGGCTACAGATTATGGCTTAGTGGATAAAGCACTTCCTCTTTTAAAGGAAGGAAAGGAACTGGCTCAAGACGAGCCAGAAGAGGCCTGGAGCCAGGTAGGATGTGGCCGGTTTTAGTCAAGGTACACTGGAAACAGCCCTGTAGGAAAGTTCCTGTCCCCACAGGGTTGGTACACCCTGATCTCCCTATGCATGCATCCAGGGTGAGAGAGTTCCTGCACTGTGCATGACTGCATCTTGGAAACAACTTGCAGTAAATACGGCAGCCATGTGTTGCCCTGGCCTGGAATGTGACTGGACAGGAGGAAGGCAGAGCAGGAAGGCATCTGGGTGGGAGGAGCAGTGAGTGTGGCTGGGGCTCTCTAGAGTAAAAGGAATGAGCAGGAGGCTTGCAGACTGCATTCTGGGCTGGGTAGCCCTCCACTGACTTGGGGAGCAGGCTGAAGTAGGCTCTCTCTGATCCTGTGCTCTGTGTGTAAAAGTGTGATGCTTACTTAGCCTTGGCTCATCTGTAGGAGTCCCAGAGACGAGGTTCTCCACACATGTCATATTTCTGTCTCAGTTTTTGTTTGAGAGAGGTTGTTCTGCTGATAGACACCAGCCTGCTGAATGGCAGTTTATCCCACAGCTGCAGCTTCAGGATTTCAGTGGGGTGTTGTGGAATCTCTTGGCTCAAAGGCCAGAGCTATGCAGTCCTTATGGACTGTGTCATGAGTATTGATGGGTGCACTGAGGCATGCAGGGGTTGAGTGTGCATTGCTCCAGGACGTGCTGCTGGTGAATGGCTGAGCCACCTCAATTCCATTCTCAGGCTTGTCTCTAACCATTCCGTATCTCCTGGCTCTAGTCCTGGGAGCTGACTTCTGCACAGCTATAGGCACTGGGCTGACACTAAGTGTCTTGGTCAGCATCTGGGACACTCCACGGTGGTCACACACTACAGCCCCCCTCTGAGATGAGCAGTTAGAGCCTGCAGCCGCTCACAGCTCTACATAGACACAGAAGCAGGATGCGCCAGCCTGGTCCCAAAGAAGCAGCAGCTTCAGATTCAGCAGCACCAGGTTGAAGCTTGCTTCTAGGACTTTTTATCATTGACTTTGAACAAGCCATTTTAACCTAAGTGAACCACCCCAAGTGTCCTTGTCCATGACCTGAGGACCGTCCCACCAGCCTGTATCCAGAATCACCATGCACATAAGCTCAGAACACAGCGCAGAGGACGTGGCAATTAATTTTAACAACAGCAACAGCTGTCAAAGGCCAATGAGGAACGAAGTGCCTTTCATCTTGTTCCTTTTAGAATATTGATCAAATACCTCTGTTGGACCCCAAACTAACCTGGGCACTGGGGATACCACTGTGAGTAACAAAGATAGCCCATATCCAGGAGGGTGACTCTCTATTGTGCGGGCATCCTACAGAGGTATTGGAACAAATGGTGTGTGGCATATTATAAGGGGTTGGGTAAACCCAAGAAGGGCTCAACACACAATAGAGGTGGGCAGAAGAGGCCTCATTAAAAGGTAATAGGATAGTGTGGGTGGGTGTTGCCATCCCTATGGGTAGAAGGTTCCTAAGGGGCCTTTTAAAAGTTAAAGAAGATGGAGGCCAAAGCCATGGACAGTCTGCAGAGCCTGGGGAATCTTCTTTAAGGAGAAGAGAGCCATGGAGGAGCATAGAGGAAGAGAGGGTTGAATGCATGTCAGATGCCTCCTGTCAGCTCAGGCTGCTGAGAGGCTAGACTGCAGGGGTGGAGGGGGGTGGAGGAGCTTAGCCCTCAGCGCAGCTCTGAAGGGTGGGCAGAGTTAGGAAGGCTTTGGCCTGCAGGTAAGAGATACTCTGGATGGCAGGAACATACACATGCGGGTACTTATTTTTCAACTCAGCACGGCTGGCCAGGTACCTAGTGGGCAGCTGAGCCAGCAGGTGAAGATTTCTTTCCCCTTGCAGTTGGCTTGTACCTCAGGCATGTTGCTTCATGGCTATAAGCCTGCAGCCGTTGCTCCTGCCATCATGGCTCTCTTTGCCTCTACTTCTCTGATTTTAGAGTGAATGCTTTCCCTGAGAATCACTACCAGGTAGCCATTAATTAGCTAACACAGACTGAAGACCACTTAGGTTCCCTGACAGGGGAAGCAAAATCTGTGGAGCTGCCAGAGGGAAGGGTGCTGACTTCAGGGGACGCTACCCTCGTTCTCTGGACAGACTTGGGACTCAACACGAGACAGGATAGGGGATGGCCTCTAGCTGGGCCTCCGGTAGCACACACTCTAAGCAATTGGCTTAGAGTCTCATCTTGCCTATGGAGAGCGTGAACAGGGTGAAGCCTCTGCTGTGCCTCACCTGAGGGTACAACATAGGCTGGTCCTGTCCTGTCAAGAAGCAAATCTTGAGGCTGAGGCTACCTGCTGGCTCCAGCCCACCTTACCTTATTGATGCCTGAAGCCTACCTCAGTACTTCATCCCATCTCATGGGGATCTCTAGAAATTGACCTGGCTTCTCTCCACCCATCCACTCTAAATACTAGCCTGAGCCTGTCATCCCCTCTGACATCTTGTTTGCACCATATTATGACAGGCTAGCCCAGCCTTCTGCTGCTCCCTACCATACTCCAGCCATATAGAGTCTTTATATGACCCAGTGGCTATACTGTGCCACGGTATGGTCACTTTCCTCTTGCCCTGCTGTTCACAAAGCTCTCGGGTATGTTTCCCAGGGCTCTGCTGCTCCCAAGCTTCAGTCCCACCTAGCCCAGAGTCTGTGGAAAGAGGATTCCTGAAGAAGGTACTGAGGTAATAGGATACTGCCCCAGTCTAAGAACACATAAAGTTGTTTTGTTTTGTTTTATTTTGTTTTGTTTTGTTTTCTAGTCCTTCCTGGAACCTACAGGCCTGGCATGGCAGATAGACTTTGCAAAAGTGACTCGGTGAAGGCTCTTGAGATAGGGAACTGTCCTAGGTTATATGGGCAGCCTAGTGCCACCAATGTCCTCAGAGGAGGCAAAGGAGGGTATGGGTTAGAGGAAGAGCAATGACATGCTGGAAGCGGGGGAGCCCATGGAAAGGTGCTGAGCTAAGGTACCGGAAGTCCCTGGCACCTCAGAAGGAAGGTAGTCCTCCTACCCAGTCCACACCGTCCACTTCCAGGACTGCTTTTCTCCCAAGCTTCTGACTCTGACAGTTTGTTTCACTGTGGCACAGTGCCAATGCACCAATGATTGTGAGGGGGCATTAGGCCTGGCAAGGGAGGGGACTGCGCGGCTGTCACAGCCGGCCCCACTAGTCTCTAGGTGGGAACGGCTCCTAGGGGGAGTGGCTTTGGGTAGGACAGTTCCCAGGAAGGGACTCACGGTGAGGCCTCAGTGATGAGCACCCCAGCCCTTGTCCCAGGGGATCTCATGCACCTTCCCATGTGGCTCATATAGGCCACACCCCCTTTTCTGTTTAATTGCCTCATGCTGTCAGGAACATCTCCAGGGACCCTGCCACGCTATCCTCTGGCTATGCCTGGCTTAAACCTCAGGATGCATGTCTGGGTGGAGGGACAGTGCCAGGAAGGCAGCCACAGTTACCACCTCTCCAGAAAAATCACTCCTGATTGTCCCCCGCCTCTGCAAGCTTAGCCAGTGGCTTGCCTTATGATGCCATCCTGCAGATGACAACAGTCCGTGTTGCCTGGTTGCTCTCAGTGCAACTCTTCCCATCCCCCTTCTCAGTAGAGAAACTGAGGCACAGAGGGTGAAGCTCACACACCTACTGAGCATTAGCAACTTCGATAGTCAGGCTCTGTACCATCAGACCTAGGTTAACTCAAGTCCATACAAGCCTCAGATGGGTCCTGTAGCAGGGTGGTGGAGCAGAGCCTAAAGTATGAACTGCAGCTCCTGGGTCTCACCTGACTCCAGAGCCATGGGTCCAGGACAGTGTGTCTGTTTTTCTGATCCTTTATGGCCCCATACATCCATCTCTAGCTTGAGCAAGGCTATCCTGAGCAGCTGCGACACTCATGGGGTCACTGTTGAGCCCTTCCCCACACTTCTTGCTGAGCAACGGGTATGCAGTGCAGGGAGAGTGCCACTTCCCAGTGGTAGCATCTGGACCAGGCATGGCCACAGCCAGATGTAATTACCTGATGTCAGGAGTTTGTTTTTTCCCTACACGAGCTTTGCCACATGCAAAATGGAACCAACCAACAGGAGATCATACTTATTGAACGTGTCCTGTGACATTTACTAAACTCTAAGCATGGCACCATGTTGGGTCTTTATAAAGTAGACAGATACCAGCTTTGTCCTCATGTTCAGATAATGGGGCCGAGACACTGTGAGGTTAAGTGACTGCCCCGAGGGCACATATGGTGCTGCGATGAGCGCTTTGTGCCCTGCTCTGTCTCCTTTGCCCCCTCTCCTACCCCCTGAGTCAGCACAGAGACATACTGGGTTGGTATGCCCTGAGTGTGCGAAATAGAGTGGAATGTAGCAAGCACCGTGGCCCATCAGAACAGTGGTTGTGTTGGAGACCCTGGAGAGGTAGGGGACTCTCCAGGGAGATAGAGTCCCTCTGGGTCCCAATGGTAGTGGCCCCAAGCTGAAACCAACCTTGATTTTATGGAGGAAAGAAAGGAGTAAGTATGTGGGTTGAGCCCTGAAACAAGAAGTCACCTTTGGCTGGAGCATAAGGTGGATGCCCAAGATGGGCGGTAGTGTTCACTATTGAATGCACTTGGAGATGTGAGTGCTAAGGGGCTTCTAAAGGTATTGCCTTGCTCTGCCTGCCTTTGTGTGGTGAACAGAGGAACAGGGCAGGGCAGGGCTGAAGGAGGCCGGCACTGGAGATTTCCATAGGGCCTTGCCCTGCCCTGCTCTGTTGGTTAGGATCCAGTGCTTGTTCAGGGCTTAGGAGTTTTTTAGTGTGCTACTGTCTTGGTCAGGGTTTCCGCTCTGCACAAACATCATGACCAAGAAGCAAGTTGGGGAGGAAAGAGTTTACTCAGCTTACACTTCCACACTGCTGTTCATCACTAAAAGAAGTCAGGACTGGAACTCAAGCAGGTCAGGAAGCAAGAGCTGATGCAGAGGCCATGAAGGGATGTTTCTTACCGGCTTGCTTCCCCTGGCTTGCACAGCTTGCTTTCTTATAGAACCCACCCTTGATCACTAACTGAGAAAATTCCTTGCCACTGGGTCTCATGGAGGCACTTCCCCAACTGAAGCTCCTTTCTCTGTGATAACTCCAGCCTGTGTCAAGTTGACACACAAAACCAGCCAGTACAGCTCCCCTTCCCCACCCAGGGCTTGTCTTCCTCCAGGTTAATGTACTTGCCTCTTTTTCCGATAGGTGAACCTGGTGCTGGGGGACGGCCGGTCCTTGGGCCTCACGATCCGAGGTGGAGCTGAGTATGGTCTTGGCATTTACATCACTGGTGTGGACCCAGGCTCTGAGGCAGAAAGCAGCGGCCTCAAGGTGAGGGGGTAGTGGGCTGCCATGTGTGAGGATGTGGGTGGAAAAGATCTTTGTAGCTGATTTACTTCAGCAAAGCAGGTGGTGCCCCAGCTGAGGTCTAGATCTGCTGGGGATCCCAGGCTGGCTGCTGGGTCTTTAATGCTCCCAGCGACAGGAGGGTGGCCTCCCACACTGGGCTAGGCAGTGGGCCAGTCCAGCTCTTTTGAGGCTGATGTTTTGCAAACACTGATGATGTCTGTGATGGCCCTGTCCCCAGGGCTTGTTATGACACATACAGAGGGCAGGAGAGAGAAAGCCAGCTATGAGCAGGGCTGTGGGTATAGGAGGCAGCTTTGGGGCTAGCATCTAATCCAGACCAGAAGTTACTGAAATGGCATAATTAATTCTAAGTAGAGTGGTGTGCCCCACCCTTGAGAGTCAGATCACCTGTATCATCTCATGCTACCGGGTGGGGTGAGGTGGTGTCTCAGAGCAAGGCTAGTGCCCGCAGAGTCTTAACTGAATTCCAAAGCCCAGGTTGTAATCTGTGCTACTGAGCGCCCTATAGGGATAACCAGCAACTTACTTGTCAGAGAGCCAGAGACTGCACACAAGGTCATGGTTCAGGATTGACACATGACAGCATGTGTTTGAGCAGCCATGGATGCTGGGCCATATCCACAGTGATATGGAGTGCCTATAGTGGCCCAAGTGGCATTTGAGCCAGGCTACAGGGACAAGAGAGGTAGATGGTTGAAACAAGCTGGGGAGAAATGAGATGTAGTGTGTATATACACACACACACACACACACACACACACACACACACAAACACACATACACACACACACACACACACACATCTCAAGATCCACATGCCCAAAGCCCTAGCATGGCAGATAGACTGTCATAGGGGAGATGAGGCAAAATAGGCTTTTAGGAGGCATGGGTGTTTGAGAAGTGCTCTGGCTCCAATGGAGAAAGACAGTGTCCCAGCTCCACTCCATTCATTCCTTCATGACTGTGACCGCAGAGCCTCCTCCACCTGCCCGGGTTAGGAACGTGCCTGCCTCAGGGTGGTAGAAAAGAAAACTAACAGCATCATTAGTAATGTGTGTCCCTCAAAATTCACACCTCCACATTCTCACCTCCTCATTGTTGGGGTCGGGAGGTGGGGCCCTTGGAAAGTGACTAGATCATGAGGGTGGACCATCTACACTATCAGTGACTTAGTGGGGAGGCCCTAGAAAGCCAACACAATAAGAAGATGCGATCTGTGACCCGGCAAGAAGGTCCTCACAGGCACAGAATCCACTGGCATTTGGATGTCAAGTTGCCTAGCTCCAGAACCATCAGCAATAGCCTATGGATAAGCCATGATCCTGTCTGTGGGACTTTGTTGCAGCATCTGTCAGCATTACATTATGGAGAAGGGATCACAAGACTCCGCCCCAGCTCTCCCCAAGGAGTTATAGGCAGCTATGTTTTGATGCAGCTACTGTCCAAATTGCATATGTAAATAAATCTTTACTCCTGCACCTGTACGTGTAGACTCATTGGGTCTCTCTCTCTTTCTCTCTCTCTCTCTGTCTGTCTCACTCTCTCTCTTCTTCTCCTCTCCTCCCCTCCCCTCTCCTCTCCTCTTCTCTCTCTCACACACACACTCACACACAGTGTACTCACTCCTCTCTCTCCCTCACAAACATACTCACACACACACTCTCTCACATATACACACACATTCTCTCTCTCTTCTCTCTCTCTCTCTCACACACACATATACTCTCTCCTCTCTCTCTCACACACACACTCACACGCATACACACACACACTCTCACTCCTCTCTCACACACACACACTCTCACATACACACACTCACTCACTCCTCTCTCTCACACACAAACATACACACACACTCTCTCACACATACACACATTCTCTTCTCTCTCTTTCTCTCTCTCTCTCTCACACACACACTCTCTCTCCTCTCTCTCTCACCCACACTCTCTCCTTTCTCTCTCTCTCCCTCTCTCTCTCTCACACACACACACACAATCTTTCTCTCTCTCCTCTCTCACACACACACACTCTCACACACTCTCTCTCTCTCACACACACACACATGCACACACACACACACACACACATACGGGCAGCGAGCACTGACCCCCAGGAGTTATGATCAGGTGGGAAGATAGGAGCTAACAATACTCTGTTCATTTAGTTAGAAAGAAGCCCAAGAAGATGGATTTTTGTAAAACTTTCCCATTGCCTGAGTTTGTCAGGTGGTTGCAGGCACTCAGGGGCAATTTGCTTGCAAACTGCCTACCTTCAGCTAAGTCCTTTTGCTGTGTCCTCAGCAGTGAGGCGCTTGATGGGGGCCACCTCTTTCCTTTCACCCCACAGGCCCCTTGCTTGTGCCGACACCTGCCCACACTCTCCTGGGCATCCAGCACTGATTAATTCTGTTTATCGCAGTGCATTTTCCGTGGAATTAGGCATATTGAAATGGAATAAAGGGCCTGCTTGTGTGGGTGGTGGAGCCAGAACAGGCTTTATTTGTAAATAGTGCTCCATGCTGCGGTGCAGCGCTTTCCTGGGGGAGAGGGGGGGTGCTGCCTTCCATGGGGCTTCCAGCTGTTCAGCCCACTTAGCTTCCAAGGCCCAGTGTGAATCCAGAGGGGGGCAGGACGCCCAGGCCCTGAGTGGAAAAACACTTGGGAGGTCAGCCAGGACCCCAGCATCTGCCCCAGGGGTGGTCCTTGCAGCTTGGAGCTTGCCTACCTTCCCAGCAGGGACAGGCCCTCCCCCCTTTACAGTTTATCTTTGGATTCCTCTTATTTCTTTGTGCTGCCCTCCCATACCCAGCCAGTCTCCAGTCCTTCCAAAGAGCCAACTGCCTCCTCTTTTGTTCCCTTAGGGACAGCCTATATTGAATGGCATTCAGAAGCAATCGCAGTAGCAGTTGCCATTCATTAATGGTTATTATGAGTGAGACATGGTGCTAACATTTAGATACATCTGCTTGTATTTAATCCTTTCTGTAGCCTCATGGGGGTGGGAATGGGGAGCATTCGTGGCATAATTTAAGAGATGAGCAACTGAGGCTCAGAGAAAAGTAGTAACTTGCCATAGGGTCATTCAGGGATCCCAGCACTGTCCCTTCTGACCCTCAGAGCTACATACTGTGTCATGCTGTTGTCTTATGATTCTAACTGGACCAAGTATAGAGGGAAGGAAGGAAGGAAGGAAGGAAGGAAGGAAGTGAGGAGACATAAAGGTCCTGATGTCTGCCAGGAATTGCTGGACCTCCAAAGCCCCTTGAGGTTGACCCAACTCCATGGCTTCTGCTGAGTCTGTCCAGGGTGGCAGCCCATTGCTTTCCCACCATGGAGACCAATCTGCTGTCCTAGCTAGGATCCTTGGAGGGGGGCTTTTGCTCCTAGCAATGTCCCATGTGTGGGGCCACTGCTCTGCAGCTTGTGGTGTTGGAGCAGTCCTGTCCTACATCTGGGGTAGAAATCCTATCTCAGTGACAGGGGATGGCCTGTTCTTTGCAGGCCTATCCAGGAGCTTGGGCTGGGAGTTGCCTTTGTGGGGCCAGGCTGACCCCCATATAAACTAGCTTCTGTTGGGCTTAGCTTTGGATGGAGCTTCCTCAGAGCCACGCCTGATGCTGGCTACCCACCAGACCTTCATCATCCACTCAGACTTTCACTCAGCTCTGCAAGGGGGTGGGACCTTCGGTCCCATGATAAAGTGTCCTAGATCCCAGCCGTGTGAGATAGAGCCTAGGTTGTACTTCTCGCTGGTGCTCTACCCACAACAGAACAGCTTCACACAGTAGGTGCTCAAGCAGTGGCTTCCAGCTACATAGCACTACTGCCCACCAATGAGGCTCGTCATTGCAGGTGCTTCGGGAGTGTTCCAGAGCCACTCTTTGGTTCTGCAGTAGAAGGCAGGTGGAAGAGACTGGTCAGTCCATGCTCAGATCTCAGCCTTCAACCTCACTCACACCCGGGAGGGGAAAAACAAGCTTGAGGAGAGTCCTGAGGTCTGTCTGGGCTCCCACAAGACCCCACCTACCATTTACCTTGACATTGCCTGCTGACGGTGTCCCATGCTTCCCCCTCCAGGGGGGAATCATGCTAGAGCAGAGGAGCCTGACAGACCCCATGGTCACTGTCTCTTCTCCCTTGGTAAGAGAAGGGTGTAATTATAAAATGATTGTTAAAGGAAAATCCTTCAGATGGGCTTTGTACCATATCATCCCGGGAACCCAACCTGGCCAGGTAAGATGCAGCAGAGAACATCATAGTACTGCAGAAACTCTGTGGATCGTATTGTTAGCAGAGTGAAAATAACACAAACACTGTCTTCACGTTTCTTTAATTCCTGATTGAAAAAAAAGCCTCAGCTCAAAAGATCATACTGTGATAAATTCCTTGGTGGTGCCAGGGAATTATAGCTGATTTTGTTGAGGTTGTAATTAAGATGACAGAAATAATCACCTAATATTTATATAATTCTTAAGAGTCTCTCTTTGCAAAAGAACATTTTGCAAACAATGGTCTCCCTTTCATTTCACAACTTCAAATGAATGGACTGATTTCTTGAATGACACAAAGTGTTCAAACTTAGGAAAGAAAAATAGATAATGTCTATACCCAAGATATATGTCAAAGAAATTAAATTTGTAGTTAAAAGCTATCCAAAAGAAGAAAAGAAAAGAAAACGCAAGCAAGAAGTATCATGTAGTCTCTTCCTGAAAATAAATGAGGGAATATGTCCCAACTCATGATGAAGCCAATGTATTGTACCATGCAAACTCAGTACCAGGAAAGAAGAGGGCAGAGCATGGTCCTCATGACCATATGTCCTAACACCCCAAGAGCAGCAGATTCACCATTATTTGAAGGAACAAGGGCTGGGAAGATGAATCTGTGGGTGAAAGGCTTTCTTTATGACTGTGAGGTTGGGAGCTGGGATTCCCAGCACACACATAACTGCCATAAATGCCTCCAGTGTAGCGGCCACCTATAATCTCAGCACCAAGGAGGCAGAGACAGAGTTCCCCAGAGCAAACTGGCTAAGCTGGACCAGCCAAATCTGTGTGCTGCAGGTTCAGGGGAAAGATCGTGCCATAATATTTAAGGTAGAGAGAAATCACATAAGACATATGCTTGGTGTCCTCTGATCTCCAGATGTGCATGCATACATGTACACCCACACATATGTGCATATGTACACACACACATATGTGCATATGTACACACACTCAGACAATACACACACACACACAGCTTAGCAAACTAAGGATTGAAGGAAATGAACCAATGAAGGATTTCTTTTTTTTAAAAAAAATCTGCAGGGGCTAGAGAGATGGCTCAATGGACTGCATAGGACCCATGTCAGGCAGCTCACCACTTCTGTAACTCCAGCTCCAGAGGAGCTAATGTGCTCCTCTGGCCTCCACGGGTGCCTACACTTATGTTAACATACCACACATGTGCATGTCCATGCGTACAAACACGACACACACTTAAAGTAACATCTTACAGTAATGCATACAGCAGACATGGATCATGCCATTTCCTTCACATGCTGAAGAACTAAGTGCCTTTGCCCAAGACTGAGAAAAGGTAAAACTGCCCTAACACCTAACGCAGTAGCATTTGAGAAGTAGTCGGTTCAGTAAGTTGAGAAAAAGAAAAGAAGAAATGAAACTCTGTTCTCAAAGGATCATCTACATAGAAAGTCCCAAAGAGTTTACAAAAGAGCCCCTGGGATGAACAAGCAGATTGAGCAGGGGAAAAGGAGGCAAGGTCACCCCACAGAAATTAACTGCTGCCAGGGTTGTCTGTGGCTTATACCTATGTGCCCAGCACTCATGGAGGCAGAGGCAGAGGCAGAAGGGTCTCTAGTGTGAAGCTAGCTTGGGCAAGATACTGATTCTCTGGTCAGCCTGTGCTAAATAGCAAAACCCCGTCCCCTAGGAAAATGCAGCAAACACCAAACACACAAGGATAGACCTACAGTCCTTTCAATAGGTGGCCCTCAGGCAGCGGGGACCTTTGTGCAGACTGGTGGGCCTCAACTTTAAATGAATAGCAACAGAAAATGAACAGAGGCGAGTGGAGGCTCCTGTACCTAGTAGTGGTTTTCAGCCTGTGGTTCTCGAGACCCCTTTAGGGAAGTTGGAAGACTCTTTCACAAGGGTCGTATGTCAAATATCCTGTATATCACCGTTATATTATGATTCATGATGGTAGCAAAATTACAGCTATGAAATAGCAACAAAAATAATTTTTGGTTGGGGGTGTACTAAAGGTTTGCAACATTAGGAAAGTTGAGAGCCATTGTTATAGAATAATTCATAAGGCCAAGTGTGAATGGCATTAGGCTGGGAAAACCTGGCTCATAAAAGGAGGGGAGTTGTCAGGACTGGATAAAGACCCTGGAGACAGACTTTCTCCAGCCAGGCTGTTCCTCCCAGTGTTCCCACAACCTCCCAAGACAGTGCAGTAGGAGGGCAGGCAGGGAACAGGAGCTGGTCCTGGGGTGCAGCTCAGCTTCGGTCTGTAACTCCAGCAGCAAGTTTCTTGTCTTCCCCCAAGAAGCAAAAATCATCTGAGAGGCTAGTCTCAGGTCACAGAAAAGGGGAGATGGGGAGGCCCTGCAGTGCTAGGTTAGTCAGCCCACACAGAGAGGAATGGAACTGCACAGAGGACACGTGCATGGTACAATGCCTCTAGCTGTGCTCAGTGAGGGGCTGAGGCAGAGATGCCCCATATAACAGGAGAGTTCACAGCGGTCAGGACCCTAAGCCAAGTGAGGAGATGGGGGTGAGGAAGAGGGGGGAAGCAGGTGCAGCAGCCAGATGGCCAAGGGTACAAAAAAGGAGATAATCAAAATGTACTAGGAAGAGGCTCTAGGGAACAGCAGCTCAGCCCTGGGCCAGAGAGCTCAGGGTGGAGTAAACCCTGTAATGGTTAGGGACTGAGGGCAAACCTGGAGGCCAGGTCTGCTTTGATAGTTAAATAGCCACCTCAGCAGGTGCCCCCCCCACACACACACCTGTGGTTTGAAACTTAACAGTGGAGAAAGTCTAAGTTGGGTTTCTAATTTTCCTTTTATGATTTTATTTTAGACATGTTGGCACATGCCTTTTATCCCAGTCACTTTAGAGGCTAAATCAGGAGAAGAACTAATTTGTAGCCAGCCTTGGCTATGTAACCAAAACTTTGTCTTTGTGTGTGTGTGTGTGTGTGTGTGTGTGTGTGTGTGTGTGTGTTGAGGGTGGTGGTGATGGATGTTCTCATGTAGCCCACATTGAACTCAAACCACTATGTAGGGAGTATGACCTTACACTTTTGGCTCTCTTATAATCCTCAGTGTTGGGACCACAGGACTGGACCAAACATCCACTTTAGGCAGTGCTGGAGATCCAGCCCAGGGTTTTGTGTCTGCCAACGTAAGAACTCTACCAACTGAACTACATCCCTAGCTTGTAATTTCAGGTGCCAGAAGGCAGAGGCATGCTAAAACAGGATTTTTTTTTTTTAAAAAAAAAGGTAAATAGGTAAATAAATGAAGTACAGTCCGTGTGCACAGGGGATTCTGGGAGAGCTCCCAGGAGCCAAAGGAGAGTAAGGTGGGTATTCATGAGTCTGGTCCTGTACTGATGTGATTGTAGAAATGACTGAGTAAAACAAACCCAGAAGGGCAAAGGGACACTTACCATAGTACAGAGAAAGTACTGAGCCAGACCACTCTGTGGGCAGAAAGATTTACTGAGGACTAGACCTCCAAGGCCATGGGGTGAGGCGGGTACAGAGTGATAGACATGACTAATAGAAAAGCAAGCAGATTATATGACAGTCCTCATGGTGAAGATCTAGGCTGTCCAGACTGCCCCCTCACCTTGCCAGAGGCCCTTGACCTTTGGGGGAAGGTTAAGGAACGTTCCTGGAGGAGGAAGGTTAAAAAGAAACCACCTTGAGAGATCTGTGTGTCTACTAAACAGAAACCCTTAGGCTTGTTTGCCTGATAACAACCTGGCTGGCGGGAGTCCTTTTGTTTAGGACAGTGTCCTCAGCACATCATTTCTCAGGGAAAGGGGCTTTGGACATGATAGCATTATAGCCTAGGGACTTGCCTTGGAAAATCACACCACAGCGTCACAGTTAAGACATCACTGCTCTTGGAGGAGGCACCAACAGGACCTAAAAGTTCAGATGTCAGGCTGTGTTCCTCCAGGTCATCCCCACCAGTGTGTTGGGGGAGGGAGGGAGGCAATGAAGGGAAGAATGGAGAGTGGAGGAAAAATAAATGTGCTGAGCACAGACATCCCTCTAAGCTGGGTGTAACACTGGAGAACACGGTTGTGCTTTCCAGTTGTCGAAGTAATCTTGTTAGCTGTAGAGAAGAGAAAACGCGTGCCAGCCAGGGCTGCAGAAGACTCCTTCCTTTTCTACCTGGCTACTCCCCACACCAACATGAGACAACGGGCCACAAGGGGACGACCCTGCCGTGAGAGCCAGGACAGCCTGAATACCCTGAAAGGCAGATCTGGGCCAAGCACCCTACTGAGTCCTGAGTAATCTCAATGGTAGATAGCCACCACCCTTCATTAAAGATCAGCAAGCTAAGGCCCAGAGAGGTCAGTGTTGGCCCAAAGTCACACAACAGGAGAGTGACAGTGGTACAGTGATATCTGTCCATCTGGCTAAGAACCACCAAGCCAGCCTAGAGCTCTGTATATGTGTGGCATAAATAATGACATGTGTGGTGTAAGTAATGACATATGTGTGATATAAGTATAAAGCTCCCCAATACTCAGCCATCCTCTTCTGCCCTGTCCCCGCATCCAACACACCTACAGCTAATCCTGATTCCTGCACGTATTGCTTAAGGTTTGGGACCTGGTGGCTTCTAGTAGTTCAGACTAAGGCCAGTAAAAGCCTGGTGGAAATGACAGAAAGGCCAGCAGTGTGAGGACAAAACAGTGTTGACTTTTTCAGATGTGTAACAACCATCAGCAATGTGGAAAGGGCTCCTTTGTGCCAGGCACAGGGCTCAGCACTACTCTATCTGTAGTGAACCCCTTAACCCTGTGAGGAACGAGGAACTGACTTACTTGCCCAAGGTCACACAGCTAGTAGGTGTAGGAGCTGGGATTGGAAGGGATCCCGTCCAGTCCTGAAAGTCTTCCCATCCCTTCCCTCCCTTGCCCTTCTGGTTGATTCCGGCAGCTCTTACCATGTACCTTTCTGAAGTGGTTCTTAGCAAGCAAAGAAGAACAAGAGACAGGGCTTTCCATTGCACGGGCTGCATTTAATTTCTCCGTAAGCATGTGGGGTGTCTGTCTGTGATTGTCTCTGCCTCATGCTTCCCTGTGTGGTGTGTCTGCTCAGTCTCTGGTCTCCCCAGGGAGACAACTGGCATCTTCATGACTGTGATAGAAAAGTGACCCTTGCTAGCCACGCCCCTCCAGGTGTCTCCTCTGAGTCATCTCAGCTGACCTCAGGCAGTTCTAGGAGGAGGGCGTGATGGCCCTGGCCTCATTTTACAAGATCTAGCAGCTTGCCCTGAGCCTATTTCAAACCAGTGACTGGGCTAGCTGGGGCAGGCTCCAGTGGCCCCTCCCACAGGAAACCCACTTCAGTATGAAAGGCTCCAGGTCACGTGTTATTACCTCAAGCATGGTGTTGGCCTGTTTCTCTGAATCCAGACCCACTCCCAATGACAGCAGGCCACCTGTCAGCACACTGTCATGTCATCATTAGTGTGGCTGTCCTGCCCTGTACCCTGTGGCCCTGCAACAAGGCTGAATTGTCACTTAGCTTCTGTGCAGTGCCAGCCCTGAGCAGGATGGGGACCAGAGGCAGAGATGGTCACATGTCTGCCGTGTCTCCAAGGACAGGGCCTGGCTCAAGTGTTTCGCTTTGGTTTTTGTTCTTGATTTTAAAGACAGACTCTTGTGCTGGCCAAGCAGGCCTCTGTCTCACCATGTAGTTATGAGTGACCTTGACCTTCTGACACTCCTTTCTACACCTCTAAAAAGTGGCAAAGCCAGGCTTGAACACGGGCAGGGTGACTGATTGTTATCATCAGGAGAGCCCTTCAGTGCCCCATAAGAAAGCCCACCGCGCCACACACAGGAAGTGTCTGTGTGGCTGGGCCCTGTAGAATGATCGCTCTATAAGCAAATGTTTGCCAACCATCTGCATGCCCAGTGCCTAGACAGGGGCTGCAGAACAAAGCCTTTGCCCAGTGTGGTGTGGATAGTGGTCAAACGTGGAGTTGAGATTCACAAGCAGAGAGATGGCGGAAGAGGTTAATGGAGGAGCTTTGGGGACAAGGTGTACACAGGGTGTTGAGCAGTTTGGGGCAGCAGGAGAGCAGAGAAGAGCACAGGGTAGGAAACACCAGCCCCAACAGCTGTTTCAGGTCTGTTAGCAGCCGCTGGACTGGACACACCTGGGCTTGCACAACTTGTAAGCCCAGGAGCCGTAGGCAGACGCTGGTAGATGGAAGGCAACCAGGCTGAGTTTGGGGTGCCATGAGATACATGCAGGCACGCATGTGTATGCAGATACACGTGCATATATGTGCACATGCGTGGAGGCCGAGGTTGACATCAAATATAGATTGAGGCAGGGTCTCTCACTTGAAGCTAAAGCACACCAATTTGGTTAGCACAGCTAGCCAGTTTGTACTGTCTGTGCCTTCCACACCTGCTTGGCATTTATGTGGGTACTAGGGACCTGAACTCCCATGCTCAAGCTTATGTGGCAGGCGCTTTGTCCTCTGAGCTATCTACCCAATGCCCTAATTAACCTCTTTTGAAGTATGATTCATATACCATAAGCCCCTTCTGCTCTGTTGTTCTTCCTAGCACATTCTAATGTCTATAGCCACTCCCACAGTCAAATTTCAGATCATTCTCAACAATGCTGCCTCCCCCTAATCCCTGCACCCACAGAACTGTGGCTTCTATCTTCCTGGGAGCTCTGATATCCTTCTGTTTCCGTCTTTGTCCCCGGAGCACTGCATGTCTATGAGTCACCCAGTATGTGGTTTTTGGGCTGTCTCCTTCCACTTAGCATGATGTAGCCTATGTGAGTGAGTTTGTTTGGGTTTTTTTGTTTGTTTGTTTGTTTGTTTTGTAACTAATATACTATCATGTGCTGGCACCACAGTGTTCATTCATTAGCCGGTGGTCTATTGGGTTGTCATGTGATAGCATCTTCTACTCTTTCTCTGTCTACATTTTAGGTGAGTGGTTATTAATCTGCGTAGACTGTATTGAGTTCCACATTTTCCACCATTTTCTTCCATGTGCGGTGATTAAAAACCTTTAAAGAACATTCTGTAAGAGTTACATAATAACAGTCCATCCCATGGCTGCATTATAATAATTGACCTGACCTTCCCTTGAAATCAAACATTTAGCTGTTTCTAATTGAAATAAGGTTTTTCAAAAGAGCAACAAAATGAGAGAAACCTCAGAGAAACTTTGTGGAGAAGCTTAAACCACCTCCCAGCCTATCTGTGCCTGCAGGCTGCAAAGCCTAGTGGGGGGCAGAAGTGATTTTATCCCAAATTGCTTAAAGGCTCTTTCTGGTCAGAATGAGGACGTGTTTCTTGCTAGGTAGGAGGCAGAACAGTTCTGTCTCAGGGCCTCTTCCCCAGACCCTCAAAGCAGAAGGAAATGTTTGAGAGAGAGAAAATGGCAGCTGAGCTAAGCCATGCACCCCCAGATCTTATACATTTTTTTCTATGATTTTTTTTTCTTCTCGTCTGTCTTGGTCAGTATTCTATTACTGTGAAGAGACACCATGGCCACAGCAACTTCTATAAGGAAAACATTTCATTGGGGCTGGCTTCCATTTTCAGAGGTTTAGTCCATTGTCATCATGCTGGGGAGCATGACTGCACACAGGTAGTCAAGGTACAGGAGAATTAGGTATGTCCAGCTCCACAGGCAGCTGAAAGAGAGAGACTCCAGGCTTGGCATGGGCTTTTGAGACCTCATAGTCTACCCACCCCCAGTGACGCATTTCCTCTGACAGAGCCACATATCCTAATCTTTGCAAATGGCACTACAACTTACTAACCAAGCTTTCAAATATATGAGCCTATGGGAGCCACTCTTACTCCAACCAGAGCATCATTCTTGGTCATGAGGTCGTCATACACAGTAGAAACTGAGGGTTTCAGCACCAGATATACAAATTAACAACACGACCGCTCCAAGGTATGGTTAAAGAAACTCATTGTAGATAGGAAGGAGAACACAGCCAGAGGCATCTGGCAGAGTCCAGAGCAGGGAGAGAAAGTAGGAGGCTAAACATGGCCAGCAGACTGGACATGACCAGAAAAGGGGTGGGGATGAAAACAGAGAGGGGAGGGGCGCCAGCTGGCTGGCCAAGGGCAAGCACCAAGAGAGGACACAGAGAGAGGACTGAGAGGAAGGCATAAGAGAGTGTCTTTGCCAAAATAGCAGGGTTATAAGGAGAAACGAGCAACTTGAGGAATCCCATGAGCTGGAGAAGTTTAGGGTAGGGAAATACCAGGATGCCAGCATGAGCTTTGAAAAGAGGTCCTTGTGATTCTGTATAAGCCTGGAGGCCAGCATGCACTGTGGTATGCTAGTAGGCGCCACGGGTAGCCATTTGTCCCTCCTGCCAGTGGAAAAAGGAACCAGCTCCTTTGGTAGAAGGGAACTAACTGAGTCACAAGTTTCTGAAGAATGCTGACTTTGGTCCAGCTGCCAGAATTTAGGGAGCAAGATTTTTCTTTGGACCTGACAAACGTTTTTTAGAAAATGAACTTGAAATTTCCGGAATTTACAACTCAGGACTCACACCTGAGAATAGGCAGGCATGTTTCTTCCCAGTTTGCTTAATGTAATTGAAGGTCACATTAGATAAGAAATGTTACTAGCAATAAAAATCCAGGTTCAAAAGTAAAATGTGGTTTGAACGAGACTGGTCCTTGTCTTAGCATTGTTCTATTGCTTTGAAGAGACACCATGCGTGACCTTGGCAAGTCTTATAAAGGAAAGAAGTTAATTGGGACTTGTTTACAGTCCAGAGGTTTAGTCCATTGTCACCACAGCAGGAAGCAGTGGCACACAGACTGCCATGGTGCTAGAGAAGTAGCTGAGCATTGACCATCTGGATCTGCAGACAGCAGGCAGAGACAGATGCCGGGCCAGCATTGAGCATTTGAAAACCCCACAGCCCACCCACAGTGACACACTTATTCTAACAAGGCCCCACCTACTCTAACCAGCATGGCCACACCCCCTAATCTCTGCAGCACCACTCCCCAATAGTCAAGCATTCAAATATATGAGCCTATATGGGGGAGTGGCTATTCTCCTTCAAACCAAGACAGCTCCCACAGGCTCCTAGGTTCAAATACTTGGTCCCCATTTGGTAGAACTGTTTAGGAAAAAGTAAAAGGTTGTAGGAACTGTTACTGGGCTGGGCTTTGAGGCTTCAAAAGCCCATGCTAGACCCAGATAGCTCTTTCTGCCTCTTTCTTGCAGATAAGTGTGTAAGCACCCAGCTACTGCTTCAGCACCAGGCCTGCCTTCCTCCTGCCATGCCCCCACACCATGATGGTCCAGGACTCAGATCCCCTGGAATCATGAGCTCCATATTAAACGCCTTCTTTTATAAGTTGCCTTGGTTATGGTATCTTATCACACCAATAAAGAAGTAACTAAGACTTTGTTTTATTTGTTTATTTATTTGTTACTTGTAGCTTGAAATATTAATTGGTAATCCACGCTACCACTAGCATGGCACTGATGGCCCAAGAGGCCAACGGACCCCACCCGACCCCTCCCTTCCAAATTCTTGTTGCTGGCTGGGGTGCCCTGCTAGTGAACTTTTCTCTGGAACCCAGCTGAGTTGTCATGTGAAGGAAAACACCAAATCTTAGAAGGTAACACAATAGTTGGGCACAGCAACTAGCATTCTAATGTGTCAGCTATTCTAAGTTATAAATCTGCCACTTGAACTGGGGGCTTCCCCTACCTACATTGTGTCCTCTATGATCTCTCCCTTCCAAAAGGAACTCTTTCTTCTCCTTCCTCCCCTCTTCCTCCCTCCAACCAGGAAGTCCCGCCTACTCACCCAGTGATTGGTTCCTTGAAATCTTTATTCATTAGGAGAAGGTTCTGCCACAGTTATTTACCTTTAGTTTATGGGAGGAAATCGTTATATGGTGCTGTGATTTGAATCTGAAGTGCTTCCTACAGGCTCATATCTTGAATTCTCATTGGGTGGAGGGCACAAGAATTTTGAAGGGCTGCAGAACCACTGGGGATGTCCGTAGCCCCTGCCTCTGCGCTCCCACCGCTGCAGCTGGGGCAGCTCTTACCTTGCTTGCCTGCAGTGATGAGCTGACATCTCTGAAGCCGTGAACCAAATAAAGCTTGCTTCGCTTATGCTGGTTCTCTCAGGAGTTTTGTCATAGCCACGCACAATTGACCAACAAGTACTTTACAGCCTCACCTTTAGTGACTCTGCAATAAGCACTAGATGGAAAACATGATGCTGTCTTTGACCATTCACGAGTTTGTAGGCATTTAGGAGGTACTGAGTTCCTTTTGCAAGTTTGAGTTTTACCCCATGATGGCTTGCTTGGGGTAACTTCCTGGAAGGCACAGTGCATTCTGTCATATGTTCTTTGGCAAGTTGCCAGAGTTAAGACTCTCATCTGCAAGCGCCTGTTCAGTCCTCCTCATTAAGCCTTGGTGGAGGGCTCTCCACTCAGGTCCAGTTCACCAGCATGAGTTCTCATCATGGTTCTTGAATCATTCATATGGCACGTAAAATAATGGATCCTTGGAACTGGAGAGTTGGCTCAGTAGTTAAGAGGGCTTCCCGCTCTTCTAGAGGGTCAACTTGTGTTTCCAGCGCCCACTTTGGCTGACTCACAACCACCTGTAACTCTGGCTTCAGAGAAGCTACTGGATACTCCATACACTTACCCACACATAGACATATGATTAAAAATAAAAGTACTAATAAATCTTTAAAGAAAGCCTTGTTGCTTTTGAGGCAGGTATTAGGCTTGTTTTACATTGGTAACAATATGAGAATATTAATAATTTTGATATAAGTAGCTCTTATTTTAACAGTCTTCAAACTAAAATAGACATATCTTAAACAACAGTGGACCTTGAAAACGTCTGTGCTCTAGTGCCCTGAGCCCATGAATGTTTAGGTCTGTGTCACAGAGTGAATTAAGGTCCAGGTGGAATTCAACTGCCACCCAGCTGCCCTTGAGATGGGATGATCCCAGATTAGCCTTCTGGGCTCAGAGTCACAGGGATCAAAGAAGTGGGGTAGGAAGCAGGAAGAGGCCATGAAATGAGGAGAACTTGGCTTGAAGATACTTGCTGTGTGGTTGAATGAATCTCCCAACAGCCCAGGGATGTGAGTGGCCTCTAGAAGCTCAGAAAAAGCCAAGAAATGGGCTGGTGTCTTGCTTTTAGAGTAGTGGTATATGTATCAGATTTCTGACCTCTAAGTCTGCAAAATAGGGGCCATGGTTATAGTTCAGTGGAATAGCGCTTACCTAGCATATATACAGGAAGCCATCACTTTGACTCCCAGTATCACTTACATTGGGCATGGTGGCACACACCTGAAAATCCCCGCATTTCACAATCATCCTCAGTTACCTAGAGAGTTTGAGGCCAGACTGGGCTACAAGAGATCATGTCTCTCCTTCACTTCTTCCCCTTCCCCAAAAGGTCCAGCAAGACGGCTTAGCAGGATAAAAGGCATTTGCAGCCAAGACTGATGACCTGAGTGTAATCCCCAGAACCCAGGATGAAATGAAAACTGTAAGATTCTCATCAGTGGCAGTCAGTTCTGTTTTCATCCTGTGGGTCCAAAGGGTTGAACCAGCATTCTCAGACTTGAGAGCAAGTGATCTCACCTGCTGTGCCTTCTCGCAGACCCACTTTTCTTTACTTATGGAAAAGGTAGTGTGCCATAGGCATAGTTTTACACGCAGGTTTGTGTGCTTCAGGACATCATTTGTGTCCATGCACAGCGACTTTGGTCATTTTTCATTTATTTTACAACTATCTACTTCTGTACTAGTTTATTTGGCCATTCTTTTCTATATGTATGAATATTTAGTTTATTTTCATTATTTTTTTCAAGTACAACTGCTACCACAATGAATGGCCATGTATTTATGTTTTTTCTTTTGGGAGTATGTTGTCATGAGAAATTTCTAGAATAAAGAGCTTCTAAGATATTCCATCCTGAATTCCCAATCGCCTGTATAAGAGTCTGCCTGTTTTTCCAGCTCTGACAAGTACTGTCACCTGTTCAATGATTTTCCAGTCTGATGGGTGAGAAATTATATCTTGTTATACTTTTCCTGTACAATTTTCTTATTATGAGTGAGGTTGTATGTGTTTTCATATGCTTAGGGGCCATTTTGTCATTATGTGAGTTGTTTATATCTTGCTGTTAGAGTTTTGGATACGCACATACACACATGCACACACACACACGCACAGTTTAAGCATTCTTTAGCCCTGGGAATAATTGGCTCTCACCTATGATATATATACGGTTCACACTCCTACCTTATGTCTGAGCTAACTCAGGCTGATTGACACACTGTAAACAGAGTGACCTAAACAATTGACATTTATTTCTTCCAGCTGGAAGCTGACAAGTGCCAGGTTATTACAGTTGGCTGATGTGGTTCCTAGTGAGACTGATTTCATGGCTAGCTTCTCCCCAGGTCCCTACTTAACTAAGAGAAGATTCTTCATCTATCTTCCTAGAAGGGACCTTTTGGATTAGGGCCCCACCCTTCTGACCCTCCTAACTTGATCTCTTTTGCAAAGGCTAGATTTTCTTCATGGTTTGAATGTGAAATATCCAGCCCATCTTCCTGTTCCATCTCTGCTTTCTTTCTGTTCTGCTAAGATATGAGAAGGAGGGTATCCTAGCTGTACACCTCTGCCACTGTGGAGCTGCCTGCTCCCATGCCTTCTCCGCCAAGGCAGACTGTACCCCCTTAAACTATGTGTTGATTTGAATGAGAATAGTTCCTATAGACTCATATGTTTAAATAATTGTTCCCTAGTTGGTGGAACTGCTTGGGAAGGATTAGGAGGTGTGGCCTTGTTGGAGAAAGTGCATCACTATCACTGGGAGGGAGCAAGATTTGAGGTTTCAAAAGCCCATGACATTTCCAGTTACCTTTCTCTAACTCATGCTTATGGATCAGGAAGTACACTCTCAGCTATTGCTCCAGCATGCCTGCCTGCCTGCCTGCCTGCCTGCCTGCCTGCCTGCCTGCCTGCCTGCCTGCTGTGCCCCCTGCCATGATGGTGATGGACTCTAACCCCTTGAAACTATAAGCCCAAATAAATTGTTCTGTAAACTTACACAGCTTTGGTCATGGTGTCTTATCACAGCAATAGAAAAGACAAACTGTAAGTGAAAACAAACCCTTCTTCTTGGCTTCTTGTCAAGTATTTGGTCACAATGATGAGAAAAGTCACCTGTACAGGTATGAATTCGATGTAGGTGGCAATACAGACAGTCAGTCTGTAGTGTGCAGTGGCCATTGTCTCGTGACTTTATGGGGTCTTTCCCAATGCATAAGTTGTAAATTTTTTTCCAGTTTGACCACAGCCCTTTCTTTTGTTGACTCCAAGTTCTCGTTAGAAAATGCTTCTTCATGCCCAGGATACAGAGTAATTTACCATTTACCCCTGAAATACTTGCTTATTTTGTTTCACAGTGCAGAGTACTCAACCCAGAAGCTAATGTGTTCAGGTTTTCCCTAAGCTGTAGCCTCGGCTACTGAAGTATTTACACGTTTTTCCCTTTGTATTTCTCACTCACCTGGTATGTGTTCCTTGGGGTGAAATAGTATAAAAACTTTTGTTAGATAGCTACCATCTTCCCAGTACTGCATGTTATAAAATCCGCCTTTGCCATAGTGATCTGGAACACACCCATGTCACATCTGTGGATCCAAGTGTTTTGGGTCTGTCTCTGCTGGCAGTCTCCTCCCACCCAGGGCCACCCTGCTGCACCCACAGAGAGACCTTGTGCCTGGCTGCCCTTTTGTCCCTGCAGCAGGATCTTCAGGGCCATGCTTGTGTCTTAATTTTTCCATCATTTTTATTTATGTTTTTAAGTCCAAAGATAAGAACTGCTTGGCTTGGAAGCATGGGCTTATAATTCCAGCTACTGTGGGGGATGAGGCAGGAGGATCTCAAATTCAAGTGCAGCCTGGCCTACATAGTGAATTCAAAACCTGCCTGGGCAACTTAGTGAGACTGTGCCGAATGGTAGGTTAGTTGCCCAGCGGGCATGAGGGAGGGACTGGGTTCAGTGCTCAGTACCTTCAACAAAAGGTAATTAAGTAATGAAGTTAATTTAATTTTATACTTTTAAATGATTTCTGACTAATACAGTTATTTATTTATTTATTTTGGGGTTTTTTTTGAGACAGGGTTTCTCTGTATAGACCAGTCTGGCCTCGAACTCAGAAATCCGCCCGCCTCTGCCTCCCAAGTGCTGGAATTAAAGGCACATGCCACCACCGCCCAGTTGTAACTTTTTAGTCGATTGTATTTGTTTCATTTTATTTCTGTGACACCGGAAGTGCAGCCAGAGCCTCACCTGTGAGGCAGTTGCTCTGCCATTGAGCCTCCCTCCAGCTCTATTAGCAATTCATAGATTAGTAAGTAAGAGACACGTGTACTAGTTAATGAGCCGATGAGGTTTACATTATTCACTGGAGCCTGTAATTTACATCCGTGCTCACAGTTCTGTGGGTTTTCTTAGAGGAGTAACGTCGTGTGCCCTCCCACGTAGCTTCCCCTCCCTAGCCCCCATGCCCACTTACCCTTCCTCCCCTTTAGCCTCTCCGTTTCCCAGCTCCCAGGCCCCTCTGATCGTCTCACTGTTCCTATATTTCTGCCTGTTTCCATGTTCCTCTCTGTCCCAGTGTCGCAGAGTTGGAAGCACACTCTGCTGGGCCTTTCCAGACAGACCTTTTCCTTTGCCAAATTATTTTCTGACCTATTTGAGACACAGTGCCATGCATCGCTGTGAGGGTCCAGCACAGCAGTTTCACATGGATTAGCACCTGCCATGACCAGCCCGAGGGAATTACACTTCCATCTGCGCAGATGTGCTGGGCACCTTGGCACTGCTTCCCTGTGCTGTTTTGGAATGGACCAAGGACTGCTGTAAGCAATAGTTACTCTGCAGTAAACATTGGAGGCCATTCACATACAGTTTTGTTTGCTAACTCCTGACAAGTTCTGGCTGCAGTTTTTACTAGGCTGCCTTTGCACAGAGTAAGCAAAGAGCTGCTACCGGGTGGTGCCCAACCCTCCAGTGTACTGCTTACCTCTGCCTCTGCCCTTTGAATCTGTTTCTGACTAGTTCATGGAATGACTTCCAATCTGGTTCATACGGTACTGTATGCTTCTTGTCTATTCCTAAGGATTTGCCTCTGTTTCAATCACAAATGGGACACACACACACACACACACACACACACACATGCTATTGTAACTTCTGACTCGTCACTGTTTGTCTATAAAAGCTGTAGACTTTAACTTGAGAACTGAGAGGTCCATTAAGAATCCCAAAGTGAGTCTGTAGACCTCATCTAGCCAGTTGCCCCACTAGACTTCCTCCCTCCCTCCCCCCATCCTTCCCTCCCTCCCTCTCAGCTTTCCTTTCTCTCCCCTCCCGCCCTTCTTCCTTCATTCTATCCATGTGTACGAATACAGGCTTGCACATGCCTCCCTTTGTGGAGTCCAGAGGATAACTGGGGGTCAGAGAACAACTTTTAAGAGTCTTCCACTTTGTTTTGAGTCAGGGTCTCTCTTTTTTTCTGCCACTGTGCTGTGTACTTTAAAGCTACCTGGCCAGAGAGCTTCCAAGGTATTCTTGTCTCTCAACCTCCATCTCCTGTTAAGAATGTCCAGCTTTTTATGTGAGTTCTAGGGGTTGAACTCAAGCTGACAGACAGGCTTGGACGGCAAGCACTTTTACCCACTGAGCCATCTCCCTAGCCCTCCAGTTTCCATTCTTGTCGAATAAGGGGATTCATAACACCTTCAATTTCCCAGTACCTCTGCTTTCAGCAAAAACAAATTTGTGATTTATCTTGCTACCTCTTTGCCATCAGCCCGCGTGCTTGAAAAGTCAGCTGCTCTTCACTGCTTCACTGTGGAGCTGGGCTGCAAGGCCCTACCTCCCAAGTAAGTCCAGGTCTTTTCAAACCCAGCATTTAACAATAGGGAGACATCTTGCCCCATGCTTGTGTGCAGGAGCCCAAGGCTAGGCTCTGACTCTGTGGCTCATTCATCAGTTCACTCAACTCACTTGCTCACCCCAGGGCAACTAATGTTGAACATTTTCTGGGTGGTGCTATTCCAGAGATGCAGGTCACTGGCTTTGGATTCTAGCATTCAGCACGATCAGATAGTGACGGGGCAGAAGAGATCAGTTCCTCCTGCCTTGGACACAGTGCTGTTTGAGCAGGTGGCCTCCAGGTAAAGAGTAGAGGCAGGAGTGTTTGGGACAGAGGAACAGTATGTGCAGTCTGGAGGAGGGGAAGGTCTGTGTGCTGATGCATGGAGAGATGGCAAGTAGGGATGCACTGAAAAAAAAAGTGGTATGGAATCATGGGATGGAATACCACTAAGGTCCCTTTGGAGTCAGCAAAGGCTGACTTAGAAGCTGCTGGAAGGGGCGGGGTTAAGGGGGACAGGGAGTGACAGGATCAGTTTTCAGTTCCTTCCTGCCACTTAAGGATTGGAGGTGGCTGAGGATGGAGCATAGGGGGCTGCTTCGGAGACACTGACCAGATCAGAGTGAAGCTGGGCATGATGGCTCCAGTGTCCTGTGGGGGAAATGGACCCCTGATGCTGCAGCCAGGGAGTGGGAAGGCGTGGGGGCTTGGGAGCTGGGGAGCCTAGTGGAGGAGCAGGCTCATGGGAGATACTGGGGAAGGTCTTGGGTTAGAGGAACTTGGTTTATTGAGGTAGCCATAACAACACATGGTCAACGAAACAGAGATTCTGTGCTGGGGAACTGGTTTTCATGTTACTTCATTTTAATTCATTTAAATGTAATGCTGGGGTAGACTGGGATGGGTAGAGGGAGGGGAACCTGTTCATATTTATGAGGTTATAATATTATGTTGTATGAGAAGAGAATATGTTTAATAAAGGGGATTTTTTTTAATGTAAAAAAAAAATGTAAAATGTAGCAGCTGCTCTTCGAGTATTCCATTGTGGTGTTCCCTTCCAGTGTGTTGCAGTTAGATTTCTTCAAGTCATCTGGGGTCATCCAGCTCTGCTCCTGGCATGCTGGGCATCCTTGGATAAACAGTTTTACCTCTCTGAGCTTCACTGCTCTCATCTGTAAAACAGGAAACCTTAATTTATCTGCCTGGGGATGGGATCAAGGTCAGAGCTAAACAGCGTGGGTGTCTGGCCTACCTCAGGCACTCGGAGGGTCGGTGTGGCTTGTTCTGCCTGCATTTGACTCTTAGTGATGTTCCCCCGGAGAGTACTCAGGAATCTTCACCCCATTCTGAACTCAGGTGGGTCCTTACCCCTGTCTGACCTCAGGTTTCCCACTGTTGATCTGAAGCCTTAGATTAGGCCTCCATGGAGACCGCAGCTCTGCCAAGGATCCAAGAAGGGAGCAGGTGCCTCGAGTTCGAGGAGCAGGCAGGCGCCACATGCTGGAATTCAGCCTGAGTGGGCTGTGCCATTCTGTCCACTGCCTTCTCGGTAGCTTCTGCCTGAGCAGGATCCAAGCTTGTGGAGCTGCAGTGTGTGGCCAGCCCCTTTCAACCCAGTCCTGACTCCCACCGCAGCTTCGCATTGACCTCGATCTTTCATTGTTGTCTCTTTAAATACGGGCAAGGTTTGCCGGCTTCTGAACTGTTGGGAAAAACTCATGTTGTCTCATTAAAACTGCATCGTTCGCTTGTAGTGAAAGGAGTGGGGGGCCCCATTAAACTTTTATACCTGACATGGAAAACGATTAAAGATTCATAATTGCAATAAAACTCCTTAATAGAACGGGGATGCAAGCTGAGGTGACACAGTAATCAGCAGGGCCTCACTTGGGACCCCAGTGTCCACTTCAGTGGGTCTTTGGGGGTTCGGTAGAGCCCTAGAGAGTTCCATGAAACCTTTTAGTTCTGTGGAGCCCTGGGAAGGATGGAGGGCGGGAAGCAGGAAAGCCTTGGGTTCGTTCCCTGCGTGTCCCAAGAGAATGATCCCATCTTTCTCTCTGCTCAGCACAGGGATGGAGTTCTTGGCAAACTTCTTTTCCAGCATCCTCCGCTGAGGGATCTCAGAGCCACAGCCACCCCACTCCCAGTTCTTCTTGCTTCTCTCTCTCTCTCTCTCTCTCTCTCTCTCTCTCTCTCTCTCTCTTTCTCTCTCTCTCTCTTTTTCAAGTACTATCACTGGTGTGACTGGAGTTCCTACTGTGTGCGTGTTGTAAAGCCTAGGGACACCAGGATACAAGATTAGGGAAGGGCAGTCTGGCTTGTTTGTTTCCTTGTAAGGGTGGCTTGCTAATAGCCCAGTCCAGCCTGAAAGTTGTGATGCTCCTGCCTCAGCTCCCAGGCACTGGGATTTTAAGCATGCTTCACTGTACCTAGCATAGCTTTTCCCTTCTTCCTCTTCCACCTTTTTTTTTTTTTAATTTCAAGTAAAGAGCTTTATCAGATGATTATCATTTAGAAGACCTTTGAGAACTATTGGAACCTGTCTCTACACAGACACACAATAAGCCCCCACTGTAGCCTCTGGCTAATTAAAGCCCGGCAAATCCATAAAGGCAGATTTTGTGTGTGTGTGTGTGTGTGTGTGTGTGTAGAGAGACTGAGAAACATTTTTGGTGAGAGGCCCCTCATAGTGTGTCTTTTCTTAAATGAGAGATCAGCACTCCATCGAGGGACTGTGCAGGCTGGGGAACAAGGCCACACCCTAGGCCTTGTCACATTCAGTTCTGGGCAGAAGCCCAGATGTCCGTAAGCTGAGCCGGCAGTGGGAACTTCAGGGTGGTCTGTGCGGGGAGGTGGTCAGCTGATGCTGGAAGCAGGGGGAGAGGTGGGTATGGTGGAAGGGACTCTGAGGATGGAATGGCAGGATTGAGTTGCTGTGTGAGTGATGAGGGTGTCCGAGTAAGCAAGAGTTTTCAGAAGGCAACCAACATATACTGAGCACCCATGCACACACATGGGTCCTGTGCTCTCTTTATGTTCATGCTGGAAGTTGAGCACCTCATATGTACTGTGTGAAGTGGGGGAGCCACAATGGAGAGCATACTAGCGCACTCATGGCTAGCAACTGATATTTTCTGAGTTTTCCCAGGAAGTAACTGGGAAATAAGGCAGCACATATACACAGTGTGTATGTGTCAGAACTGAAATGGGCCCAGACTCTGAGGACCCCTTCACAGAACCAGGTTCCCAGTGGTCTGTCATGCAAGCAGTCCAGACGACCCATTCATCAGGGAGTTGTTCCATGTGTAGAACCATGGGAATGTCTTTCTCAGGTCTCTTGGGGGCTGTATGAGCCACCCTGCTGCCTCGGAGGGCCATTTCCTTGATGTTCGTGTATGTGCCCCACCTTGTAGGGTGTGGATCCTGCCTTAAGTTCAGAGGAAAGCAGTGTTCTATCTGTGCCTGTGTGTCTCACTTTCACAGAGCGCTAGAACGTGAACCTGGCCCTGGGTGGCCTGGAATTGATGGAGCAGGTTTTTTTCTGCCTTAAAATGAAGGGCATTCCCATGGTCCCGCTCTCCTCCTCTATCACCGGTGCCAAAAACAGTGGCTATGGTGACCAATAAAGTAAACTGCCTTCTCTCATTCATCTTTCCCTATGCTCCTGTCAGTGCCTGCAGCAAGCAGAGCAATTTTATATTGCATTGCCTGTGTACCAGGGGTGAGAGCTCCCTTGCATTGGCTCTAGAGCTGGGCTTTGCCATTGCTGCCACATGTCTTTGCAGAGCCTCAGCTTCCCCATATGTAGGCGGCCCCAGGGAAGGCTCTGATGGACATAGTATTTTGGCCCCTTTATTTCTCACCTTGTCTATACACACAACATCTCACTCTGGGCTAGGAAGGAAAAAATCACATCTCTGCGAACAGAGCTCCTGGCTTTTCTTTGAGAGGATGAGATTAATCTCCTCCAACTTCATGACACAAGCCAAAGCCAAGAGGAAGCACTGGAGAGATGATGGATCCTCCCATCACTGGCTAACCCTCCCTGGCTTCCTGCACTGGGGTGAAGGTGGCAAAGGCTAGGGGGTAGAGCCTGAGAGCTTGGCTCTGCTTATTTATTTGTTTCCTGTGTGACTCTGGTGTCCTTGAACTTGTCTCTTCTGTTTGGAAGGAAGCAGATGGAGAGCCTTGTATCCCTGCCTTGGTGCTGGGTATTTCTGTTGGTTCTCACAGTGGCCTGGGACTGGCTAAAACACATACCAATCCCACAGGTGAGAATACTGAGACTTGGGGCATAACTTGAGGGAGCGATGCCGGCCATTGGGCTACTGTGTCGTAGTTGTCTGCCCTCTAAAGAAGGGCTAAAGTGTGGAGACACAGTTCCCCAGCCCATGGAACACACTGAGTGAGATACACTGGCTTTTCTTGAGAATGGTTTGTCAATGTCATTGTGAGCCTCAGTGCCCATCCTGACAGCTGCTAAGGTGCGTGAAGCCTTTGGTCTCAATTACTATCCTCCTGCTCTGAAGAGACATCATGACCAAGGCAGCTTTTAAAAGAAAGCATTTAACTGGGGGCTTGCTTACAGTTTCAGGGGGGTTAATCCATGATCATCACGACTGAGAGTGTGGTAGCAGGCAGGCATGGTGCTGGAGAAGTAGCCAAGAGTTCACATCTGATGCATTAGTTGCAGGCAGAGAGAGACTGGGCCTGGTGTGAGCTTTGAAACCTAAAAGGCCACCTCTAGTGGCACATCTCCTTCAACAAAGCCACCCGCACTCCACACTTTCTATTCCTGCCCAAATAGTTCCATTCACTGGAAACCAAGCATTTAAAAAAACAAAAAACAAAACAAAAACAAACAAACAAACAAAAAAAACCAAGCCTCTAGATCCCATTATTGTTCAAACTACCACACCTCCCTACAAGGAGAGGGCAGGAGGAAGTAAAGGAACCTATAGATAGTGGAGTGACTTGGACGGAGTCAGATGCTGGGGTGGGCATTATGGAGGGCCCCATCCCAACTCTCAAACATGGTAGTTTTCAGCTGAGCCCTGTAGGAAGAGGCCAAAAAGGGATGAAAGAGTCAGGCTCACAGGCGTCAGTTCGTCTGAGTGACCTGTGTCCCGCTCCCATGCTGTCCAGTTCTCCAACTGGATGGCAGGGAAGCCCCTCCACCTCTGCCTCCTCCCACAGGGATAGACTCACTCATCAGGCCAGAGGGAGCAGTGCTTAGCCAGTCAACCTGAGATTCCAGCATGCAGATACCCAGGGTGTAGTTGAAGCCTGCCCTGTGCTGGACCACTCACATGGTAGAAATGGTAGGTGCTGAATCCAAACTAGGAGGAAGACTGACATTCAGAACCACAGTAGCCTATCAGCCTGGTCCCTACAGGTGATTCGCAGCCTCTCTTGGACCTGCTAGGCCTAAGCAGTAAGCATCAGGAAGCCCATGGCTGTGGGAGTTTCACATAAGCAAGGCACGCCACTGAGAGGACTTGTACAGTGGCCCTGCATCCATCATTCTAAGTATGTGTCCCAATCTGAAGTTCCCATTTAACAACTTGACCTATGTTTTCTCTGGCTTCCAGTCCTGGCTCCAAGCCTGTGAATGGACTTATTCTTTGCAGGCCATCCCCAGCGGGGGTCCAGAGCCTGGCTCTCAGAAGCATGTCTGGACACAGCTGCTCTCCCAGACGCAAGCGCCTCTAATTAAACTGCACACTGAAATAAAGTGCATGGAAAGGAAGATTAAAAGTCGCAGCTGCAGAGGAACACTTATGGAAACAAAACACTGGAATGTGAGAGGTGCAGCCTTGGCTGTGTAGCTTCTGCAGCAGAGATTCTAGAACAAGGCCATGACACCTGGAGATGCTGCCTCACAGGCTCTGGGCAAGTGACTCTGGAGGGAGGTGGATTTCCCCTCCATGCCCAGAAATACTAGTGCCTGGAGCAGGCTTCCTGTGCTGAGCTTCAGAGCAGGCCAAGAGAGGTGGGCCAAGGTAGAACTGACAAAATTCTAACCATCGTGAGAAAGCTGCATTTACTGAGCACTTGCTGGCAATGCCCTAAGGCAGTGTTGAGTCTTGTTCCTCATTCTTTAGCTGGAGCTCAATGGGCTTTCTACTTTCTCAGATGTTAACCAGGGAGGCCAGTGGAAAGGGAGAGAGGCTTGTCCTTGTGGGTGGTGCTAGTGTTGGGTGGTCTATAGATATAAGCACTGATAGCTAGAGATTTGGCGGAGAAAAAATCTTTGGCCAAGGCCCCAATTCACAGCCACCAGGGGAAGTGGGGCATGGAAGCTGCTGAGAGGGAGGCGGGTGGTGGGGCTATGTCTGTCACATGGCCTAGGAATAGGGGGGGCAGGACTTGATCCCAGGACTCATGGTCTCTGAAGCTCTTAACCACATGCTGAAGCTGACTGGCTGTTTGGACATGAACTCACAGAGATGGAGTGTTGACTCAGGAGCCACCAGATGAGCAGGTGGGGGCCCAGGACAGAGGCCGCCAAGGGTGGAAGGAAGGGGAAGCTTGGATGAGATTTGTTAGAGAGGTAGCTGGAGAAATGCAGGCGGAGCTAGTAGCTGCATCAGAGTCAAGGCCCAGCTGTTGTTGCAGGCAGGGTTTTGGGATAGGCTGGACCAGAAGCCAAGCCAGGTGGACCCCTAGCAGCAACTAGCTGCAGGAGGAGAAAGCGGACGGGCCTTGGGCCAGATTGACCCAGGGTTGATGCCATAGTTCCCCTCACTAATGCTGTGATCGCAAACCGAGGTTGGGCATCCTATTGTCTAGCTTTTCCTGGGGAGAAATAAACCAACATCTCTTCTCCACAGATTAGGCATCAGTGACAAATCAGAAAGATTCTGCCCAGGTCTGAAGCAGGAGCCTCACCAGAAGCACCTCCCACTCCCCACAACCAGCTCAGGCCACGGTAGAGTCGATCCTCCACTGTTGACACTGTGGACTCGGAAGGAAAGAAATACAGCTGAGAATAGGCTGTAGGGAAGAGGCAGCTGCTCCAGGTTACAGCAGGCATGGTGTTGACCTAACTGTGGGCTTGAGAACCTTCTGGAAGGCAAAGTCCATTGATTCCCCACCCTTCAGGGTGGTCCAGTGCCCCTCTCTGCACAACAGCATCTTCCTCCTGCCTCTTCTGGCTTTGCCTCGGATTTGTTGCCATTGGAGAGCTACGGGTTTTGTTTCTGTCTTTTTATCTTTTCATTTTAAACACGCTCATTTGTTCATTGTTTTCTATTATAAAGTGAAACTGCATGCTGTCGTAAGACTCCCGGCAGTGTGTATTCCTTCAGTGGGAGACTGGGTGTCTCATTAGTGTGTGTGTGTGTGTGTGTGTGTGTGTGTGTGTGTGTTTAACTTCCTTAAGTAAGTTAAAGTATCACTGGCATTCTAAAGAGACACAAAAGAATGGGAGCTAGGGATAGAGAGGCGGCTCTGTAGTTAAGAGGACTTGCTGCTCTTGCAGAGGACCCAGGTTCAGTTCCCACCTGCAATTCTACTTCTAGGGGATCCCACCCCATCTTCTGGCCTCTGTGGGCACCAGGCACACATGCATGCAGTGCACTCATATATGCACATAGAATTAAAAAAAATCATGTAGTAGATAAGGAATCTCAACAGTATGGGATCAGATGTGGAAATAACAGGTGTCTAATTCCCTTCGTGCCTCTCATCCCATCCTACAGTTAGTTCATCTGGTACCAGTCTCTGAGCTGGCTTGCTTCTGATGGGGGACTCCAGAGAACGTCATAGCAGACTCTCTCTAAGTGACAAGAGCTGGGCTAAGGGTTGGAATTGGAAGCAAACTGTCATTTCCATCTTATGAGACCCTCCGGCATCCACAGCCTCCCTGAACCTCACTGACCTCATCTCTGTCTGGCGAGAGGAGAGCTGGGATGAGGTCAGCCCATGTGACGGTGCTGGGTCTTGGCAGGTTGGAGACCAGATTCTGGAGGTGAATGGGCGGAGCTTTCTCAGCATCCTGCATGACGAGGCAGTGAAGCTGCTCAAGTCATCCCGGCACCTCATCCTGACGGTGAAGGACGTCGGAAGGCTGCCCCACGCACGTACCACCGTGGACCAGACCAAGTGGATCGCCAGTTCCCGGATTGGGGAAAGCGTCGCCAACTCAGCAGGGTCTGACCTCAGGCACAGGGTTCCGGGATCTTCGGGTGACTTCTGAGAACCATTGCTCTTCTCATTTTCTGCCACAGGGCTCTCAGTCTGGTGTTCTTACCCTGAGATCCACTCCGCTCATGGGCATGAGTGCGGGCTCTTCCCCTCCTCTCCTAGCCCCAGTGTCTCTGGAAAGCTGAAGTACAGGACTTAGATCCCCCGTCTCTGCCATCCGGCAAATCCCTTAACTGGGTGCTGAATGCATCTGGGAGCATCTGAATTCGGGCTCTACTGTCCCCATCCTATACTGCCAGAGAGGACCCCGCGAGATACTCGGGATGAAGGAATCTCAGAAGCCCAAACCAGTCACAGGGGCCAGGTGGCTGTATGCCTGCTGTAATGTAACCTGTGTCGCCTGTGGTCCCCATCAGACATCTCCACCTGGTGGCTGGTGACTCCTGGTCAGACACCCCCAACAGTGTCTTATTTCTCTCATGCATTCCCTTCTTTTCTCCTGCATAGTGTTACATGTTTTTAAAAGGTTAATTTCCAACATATTTTAAAATCTGATTTCCCACTTAAAAACTTGGTTTCTGGTTATTTCTTAAAATTCCAAACTCTTGAACCATAAAGCCTACATTTTCTCATGAAAATATGAGCTAGAGCTAAGGTGTCCCAACAAACCAAAAACCTAGGATTTCCAGTTCCCCCACCATCCTAGGGGATGGCTGACGCAGATCACCTGTCAGAGGTCCTTTATTCTCCTCACATTTGTGATTCCCGACTCCCCATTGCTCTCATGCCAACCAGAGAACTCTGGGTCCCATCTGAACAGGAAGCACTCAGAAGACTATCTTGCATGGTGTAGCAGTGCTGAGTATGTTGCTAATGGGGAAGGCTCAAAGCCACTGTAGGTCTCAGAGGTCACATGCCCTTCAGCAGCTTCTAAGCAGTGACCATGGTAGAGAGATGTGTGGTTTCTCACACTTTTGTTCTACTTTAGGGTGGGAAGAATTTTCGAGAAGGTTCACATATCCTAAGCTGGCTGGCTTGAAACTTGCTACCCAGCAGCCCAGGCTAGTCTTGACCTCCAGATCTTCTCACATGCTGAGATCACAGGCATATGCCACCATGCCAGATAGAAAGCCTTTCCTGCTCCAACTGAGCCTTCTTTCCCCATGTGCGCCCTATTCCGTGTGCTAATATGTGCTGAGAGGACTTGTATCTCTCCATAGGTTTCCGGGGGACTGCACAGAAGAAGGAGCAGGCAAGGTAGGTGTCTTTGTGGGACAGACATGTCTTAGTTAGAGTTCTGCTGCTGTGAACAGACACCATAACCAACCAAGGCAAGTCTTATAAGGACAGCATTTAATTGGGGCTGGCTTAGAGGTTCAAAGGTTCAGTTCATTAAGGCAGGAGCATGGCAGCATCCAGGCAGACGTGGGTCTGGCGAAGCTAAGAGTTCCACCTCTTGTCTCAAAGGCAGCTAGCAGAAGCCTGGCTTCCAGGCAGCTAGGATGAGGGTGATAAAGCCCACACCCACAGTGACACACCTACTCCAATAAGGCCACACCTCCTAATGGTGCCGCTCCCTGGGCCAAGCGTATACAAACCATCACAGGACATCATCAGCATCTTCTTTCTCTCCCCTTAGTTCTGGGCATAGTATGCACAGGGGCTTACACAGTGTAGGGAGCTTCAGCCAGGCTACCCATCTGTCTGGATGCTTACTGGCCTCTAGCCACTGTGCTGGCCTGAGGGATAAGGGCAGTGAACAGAAGTTACCAGGCCTCTGCCCTCCTGGGGGGTCACACCCAATGGAAGACTCACAAATAAAGACAGCGCAAGCATTCGAACCAATATTGGATTAGAAAGCCCCCTGGGGACCACAAGGCAAGGTGGCGTCTAGGAGGAATGTGAGTTGAGTCACTAGCCCTGGATGGGACACAGAGAAGAAGCTGAGGCTCGAGCCACGCCAAGGCAAGAGCATGTGCCAGGGCTGGTGGAAGAATAGAAGAAGAGAAGGAGTAGGATTAGGAACAGAGCAACGGGCCAAGCTGACCCTGTTCTCACAGGCTTTGGGACCATGGAGAGGTCGGAGCATCAAGCACCTTGTAGGCAAACAGAAAGTCTGTGTTTCCAAGATCATTGCCAATATTCTTGGCAAGATCACAACATGGGCCAGGGAATCTGGAGAGAGACTGGGTGGTATCAGCTGCTCACTGGTAAGGACAACCTGTATAATTTGGCAAGAGTTAAGGGTACAGATTCAGAAATGCAGGGACTCTTATAACACCAGCTTACTAAGAGAGACATCAAAACCCAGAGGATCACATAGTGATCCAAATATGAAAGTGCCACAAAGATGGCCACCCGGTGCCGTTGTCCCAGGGTTGGGTGGAGCGGTTCCTGGGAATGTGGAAACCATTGACACACCTCTAGACACCACCACTTCCCCTGCAGTGATGCTGCTGCCTCTACCAGGTCCTCTGGGCTCCCCAGCAGCCAAAGAGTCCTCTGGCCTGTGTCCTTCTGTCTTTCAGCCAGGATTTTACAAGGGCCCAGCTGGCTCCCAGGTGACCTTGAGCAGCCTGGGGAATCAGACACGTGCACTGCTGGACGACCAAGCCCGGCACCTGCTGACGGAGCAAGAGCGTGCCACCATGATGTACTACCTGGACCAGTACCGTGGTGGCGCCATCTCTGTGGAGGCCCTGGTCATGGCACTGTTTGAGTTGCTCAACACACATGCCAAGGTGACTTGTTCCTTCTGTCCCTACCCTGTGACCAGGGACCTCAGCTCAACTGAACCCTAAGCAGCCCCATCCTCCAAACTCAAAGACATCTGGTGTCAGGGACAGAATATAGTGTTTATTATCACAGAATATTCTTCATAAGCAGGGACGAGGATGAGGGGCCAACCAGAGAAACTGCTAAAAGGAAGAAGTAACTAATTACACTAGTAATATAGTGTAATTTAAGGTAAATTCAAGCAGGCAAGAGGAAATAGGGTTTGCAGACAAACATGACCCAGAGGACCACTCTAAAGGAATGGCTAAGGGCTTTGTGGCATGAATATGATAGTATGCTCAGGCTCTTTGTCACATGTGCATGCTGAGAAGGAAGAGTTACAGAGAGGAAGGAGACAAGTGATGCTGGGCCTAGTGCTTGAGTAAAGATATTTGAATTCTTTCTCAAGGACACTGACCGGAGAGCCGCAGAAGGTTCAGGAAGGCAGAGCAGGCTTGCATGCAGATCACCTGGGAATAGAGGTACCGGTCCCAGCTGCTGGCAGAGTTCTCTGCCGAGTGTCTGAGTGTGTACCTGTCCCGCCCTCCCCTGCAGTTCTCACTCCTGTCTGAGGTGAGAGGCATCATCTTACCGCAAGACCTGGACCGCTTTGACCACCTGGTGCTGAGGCGCGAGATCGAATCCATGAAGGCACGGCAGCCCCCGGGCCCCGGTGTTGGAGACACGTATTCCATGGTATCCTACAGTGACACAGGCTCATCCACAGGCAGCCGCGGCACCTCTACAACCGTCAGCTCGGCCAGGGTGAGCCGCCCCTGCCCTATCCTTGGTGAGAAGGTCAGGTACGGTTTAGATGTTCCCTTCCCTCCTAAGCCTCAGGTTCCTCGTCCGTGAGAGCCTGGTTATTGTGGAGTACCTAGCAAGTGCTAGACATGGGGACAGGGGGCATCTAAGAAAGATAGGCCTGCTGGGGATCCAGGGGAAAGGTTTTCTAAGGGCTATTTTTTTTTAAGGGATGATTAGGAGCCAACAAAATGTCTCAGGGGGTAAAGGTGCTGACCACCAGCCCCAGTGCAGTCCCTGGGACCCACGTGGTGGAGAGAGAGAACTAACTGCAAGTTGTTGTCCTCTGATTCCCATGCACACATGCACAGGAGCACACACAGGCATGCTAAGAATGTAATAAAAATATAAAGGATAGTTAGACAAAACAAGAACTACATAGTTGCAGTTCACAGGGAGATCAGACAGGGAAAGCATGGTGTTCAGCTCAGGGCCAGCACTAACAGTGTCAGTCTTGGTGGTCTGGACTGTGGTTCTGGGTTTCAGCAGAGGCCACCTGTTGTCGGTGGAGCCCCAAGCCTGGCTTTGGCTTTATTGCCAACTCAGCAGCCCCCAGTACAGCATCCAATCCACACTGGAATGTGGTTCTGCTCCCAGGATTCTCAGGGGCAAGCACCTTGGGTTTTGTTTACTTTGTGTTTTGTTTTGTTTTGTTTTGAGACATATGCAGCCCTGGATGGCCTAGAACTTGCTATGTAGACTGGGCTGGCCTCAAACTCACAGAGATCTACCCGCCTCTGCCTCCTGAGTGCTGAGAGTAAAGGCACATGCTACCACGCCTGACAGGAAATGCCTTCTTTCTTATCTTAGGGGACAGCCAGGTATCCTTTGGGAGGAAGAGTTGGGTGGGTGGGTTGGAGGCCTACAGGTGGTGAGGTCACCCTTGGAGAGGGAGGGAAGTGACTCTGAAGCCAGGACTCAGAAAGTGCAGAGGTAGGCTGAGCTGCAGGAGCGATGAGCTACTGGGTGGCTGTCTGGTGACCCCACAGAGAGCTGTCATTCCTACAAATTCTTGCTTCTCATGTGACTTTCTTTTAACACTAGGACTCTGGGGTCTGGAGGACCTTAACCCCATCTCCTACATCTTTAAACGTCCTTGTTCCTACCTGAGGTGGCCTCAGAGACTACCATGCCTCCTCCCAGGGCTCTGGATGTGCCAGCAGCCATATTTCAGGTCCCCAGAAGTGCAGGTTCCTTCCAGGGCAAGGCAGAAGCCCCACCCCCATTTTGCTGGGTTTGCTCCAACCACAGGCTTTGACGAACCTCCTGATGAGGTGATTTTAGGCTGTGGGCCCTGGTCTGCATTCTACTTCTCTCCGAGTCTGACTCTTATGACCTTGGCCTTAAAATGTCCATGTGGAGCTTCAAGAACCACAGAGCACAGTTCTATAACACAGACTGCAGCTCTTGGAAAGTCAGGAGCACAGTGAGTGTTTTCTGGTCTAGGAGGCACAAAATCTGGTTGATCTCCTTGTGCCTCAGTTTTCCCATGCATAAACTGTATAAGCTCTCTCCAGCTCAGGCTGCAGCAACCTAAGGACCCAAAGAACAGAACAGGGTATGGGGTAAGAGGAGCCGAGAGCCTTTTGTGCCTGGATAGAGCTCTGCAGAGAGCAGGGACCTCCAGCTCCAGCCCAGCAATGACCTTCCCATCCCTGAGAAGTCTTTCTTCTGGTTAGCTAAGAACAGCACCAGCAAGGACCCATTGCGCAGGGCTGTACCCTGGGGGTGTACAACAGAGCTCACATCAAAAGTGGTTCTGTATAAGCAGCTTCGGGGCAGATGGGAGAGTACTCTGAAGTCCCTTTTACAGTTCCTAAATGCCACTCCCTCCCGCCTCAGAATCTGTGACCAATCAGGGTACCCAGGAATGTCAGAATTGGAAACACACACTTCCCCAGGCAGAGGAGCTCCTGGGACAGAGTCTAAGTGAGTCTTTACAGATAGGGAAATCCTCTTACCTCTCCATGCCTCAGCTCCATTTCCTGCCTTATGGGGAATTTTACCAAGTCCCCAGTGTGTAGGGAGAGCAGAAAAAAGAAAGTCTTGGGCTCCAGGGGTACTGGAGTCAGTGGGATGTGACCACACCCCTGGGGCGGATGAAACTTTCCCTTTTCCCTTTGCCATTTCATCTTGGGCAACCTCCCCGCCACCCCCCCAATTCCCCCCTTAGAGATGCTCTCCCTGAGCCTATAAATACTCAAAGGTCCTAGAAAGCAATGGGCTGAGGACTGCCGCCCCTCCCTTTTGCCCCTTCCCAGGGACGCCCGTGAGCACTATTTGAGGCCCAGTCTTAGGTCTGCAGAAGGTCCCTGAGGACCTCACGTGCTGGAACAAAGTCTCCAAGCAGATTCCCCCTAAGTCACTCTCTGTCCTCAGCAGGTGTGACCTTGGACAGACTGCTCCCTTCCAGCCTGCTTTTCCATCTGTGAGTGGAAACGCTGGCACCAAACCTGCCCCAAGTTGCTGGCCTACGGAGACCCCCAGCCCCAGGGATAAAGTTGGTTCCTCAGAGCAGCAAGGCCTTCCACCTTCCTCTGAGGGCCCTGCTGTTCCTTCCCCTCAATAGGTGTTTGTGTGTGCGGCAGGGGGAGGGGGCACTATACTGAGGTGAGGCCTCTTGATTCCCTGACATTCATTTCATGTATTTTTCTTTTTGCCTTTTGCCCATTCACCCTCCCCAGGAGCGGCTGCTGTGGCTTATAGACCTGATGGAGGTACCGTCCTTCTGCAGGGGGAGGCTGGGAGCCCCTTAGGCAGGGCAGAGGTGGGGGCTGAGCCCTTCCCGTCGCCCCTGACCTCTGCACTTGTTCTGGCTGGGACTTGGTGTTCTTGATGCTCAGTCTGTCTCCTGGTAGTCTGACCACCTTATAAGTGGCCCCAGACTCTGGAGAATGGCCTCTACTCAAATCCTGGCTTAGTCCCGTCCCTTGCTGTGTGTCCTCAAGAGCAGTCCTGCCTCTCTGAGTTCAGATGTAGGATCCATGAAAGGAGGGTGATCATTGCTATGCTGTGCAATGGAGAACTCAGTCAGCCTTTGCGCATGCCACAGCCTCTGCCTGTCTGGAATGTTCTCCTTCCCATTTCCCATAGTCTGTAGCTTGGATGGCAGATCTTACAGAAAGCTTTCCCTGACCCTCTTGAAGGAGTGACTTCCAGCTCTTGGCTTATTGTACTTTCATGATCAGAAGTATAGTCGGTGACCTCTGGTTTGCAGAAGTGGTCATATCTCAGTCACTGCTGGATCCCAGTTTATCACACACTTCAGCCGGTATGAATGCTGGAGCCATTATTTGTAATAATAGCCGTGGCCTGTGGAACCATCTCTAAGCATTCTCTAAGACCCAGACCCAGCATTTCTTAAACAAGTCTTCTGCAGCTTCCCAGCGACCATAACCACTAAGGCCCTGGTGTTACAGAGAAGGATGCTAAAGCTCAGAGAGGAGGAACAGCTCCTCCAAGCCACACAGCTTGCTGGCGAGAGACCAGTCAGGACGGGGTCCTGGCCCGCTTGCTTCTGTGTGGTGTTGTGAGCCCTGTCCTCTGGCTCTGGCTCTTCCTGAAGTTGTTTGCTGAGCATCACCTAGCAGTCTGTCTGTTGGTCTATAGGCCATCTGTCTTTCCCTTCCCCTGTCTTCCTTCCTTTCTGTTAATCTTTACGGATGCATGTCGTGTGCTGTGTGCAGCCCTGGGACTACAGGGCATTGGAGAATAATAAAGATGCTTTCTTCCACTGCAATTCAGAGGCCAGCAGGAATGATGGAGGATGGAGATGAGAGGCAGGCACAATAAGTGATAAGAGCTAAATAAGATAGTAAAAGGGAGCAGGGCACGTGGGGAGGATTGTCAAGTCCCACTTGAGGAAGACAGCAGGAACAGCATCTGCAAAGGTCCTGAGGTTCGAGCATGTTTCCTGCATCTACACACCGTCTAGGAGGGAAGTGGAGCCAGAACAGGGCACGTAGAAAAAGCAGTAGGTCATGTGCTGAAGAGTTTAACTTAGAAACAAGATGATGCCCCTGACCTGGGAGGATATAGTCTGGCTTATCTGATTATTGAATCTCTGATTATTGAAACTAAACAAGGAGCACACAGACACATTCCCGGGAGTTACCAAGGGCTCTGTGCAGATGGTGCGGTCAGTTGCTAAGAGATACAGTGATGAGCTGAGCAGGTGCCAGGTCTTCCTGCACCTGAGCAGCCCTGGCCTAGTATCTCTTGATATACCCCTTGTGCATAGCAGCCTCTGACTCTGCACACAGACTACCGGGGCTGGGGGCTTGGGAGGTAGGAAGTGTCTCTTACGGGGTGCTCTAACACCACCTTGTCCCATGTCCCTTTGAGGAAGTCCCTTCTATAAGTTTCCTCTTAGTTTCCTCTTCTATAAGACCAAGGCAGACCTCCTTGGCTCCTCAGATTCTAAACATCCATTCTGCTAAGAGGTGGTGTTGTAGTTAGGGTTCCATTGCTTCTAAGAGACACCATGTCCACAGCAACTCTTACAATGGCAAACATTTAATTGGGGCTGGCTTACCGTTCAGAGGTTCAGTCCATTGTCATCATGGCAGAAAGCCTGGCGACACACAGGCAGACATGGCGCTGGAAAGGTAGCTGAGACTTCTATATCTTGATCAACAGGCAGCAGGGAGAGATTGTGACGCTGAGCCTGGCTTGAGCATCTGAAACCTCGGCAGCCACCCCCCAGTGACACACTTCCTCCAACAAAGCCACATCTCCTAACTGTGCCACTCCCTATTAGACCATTGGGCCATTTTTATTCAGACCACAGGTGCTAAAAAGTATTCAGGAGGACATGTCATGGGGTGGTGGCAGTGCCCCCCACCCCCAGCTCTGCATCTGAACAAGGGTTATAGCAGAGAGAAAGAGGTGAAAGAGAAATTTACCTCAGCCAGGCACCAGGGACTGGAGAGCAGCTTTCACTGTGGTAGCGCAAAGTAACAAACAGCCCCATGCATCGCTGGAAGAAAGCCAAACCCATCCCTTCCTTTTCCCATAGAACTGAAGCACACCCACCTCTTCAGAAACACCAGTCTTGCTGTTTGGACCCCCTTGTGAGCATAGTCTCCCAGGAACAGGGAGTGTAGTTGGGACAGGCAGGAAGTATATGCTACCAGGAGAATCGCAGGAGCACCTACAACCACCCATAGGATTGTCTTCCAAGATTTCCCACTGTGTCTGAGGGAAATGCACCTTGTCCTGGCGCCTGACTGCCGGTGACCCAGAAGCCCAGACATCCCAGATCGAGCCAGTTTCCACTAAACTCAGGTTCCCTGGGTCACAAGACACAACGATCCATCCCAGGTTACACATGACCCACTGTGAGCAACATCTGCTCAGAGCAGAAGCCATCAATCAAAGAAATCCCCATTCCGTCCCACCCACAGGCACATAACATCCCCTGTCAGTTTGTCTATCACTCAGCCTGGAGCTTTTTACTTTTATTTTCCAGCCTCTGACCAGCACCAAGTTTCCTGTAGACACCGCTGGCCTGCAGAGTGGGCAATACAAGGAATCCCTGCCACCATTTCTGATCTTTAGGGTGAACAGGGCTGATGCTCCATTGCCCAGGCTGTACATTCTACCAACTGGGTTTGGCTCTCCAGACTCACAGTGGGTCATCTTGAGCAGGTAGATAAGCTTTCCAGATCTTCAGTTTTCACCACTGTGTATTGGGTTGGAAATACCTGGCATTTGTGGGTTGCCTAGGGAAACAGGGCGGTCATGTTTAGTCAAGCCTGTAAGCTGACCGTGTTACTACTCTAAGGTTGGACAGACCTGGGCAGTGGTAGAGCATGCCTTTAATCCCAGTGCTTGGGAGGCAGAGGCAGGTGGATTTCTGAGTTCGAGGCCAGCCTGGTCTACAGAGTGAGTACCAGGACAGCCAGGACAATAGGACAACACAGAGAAACCCTGTCTTGAAAAACCAAAAAAAAAAAAAAAAAAAAAAAAAAAAAAAAAAAACCCAAAAAACAAAAAACAGGTTGGACAGAAAAGGATCAGAGGTCAAGGCTGCTATTGTTGCTCATAACAACCGACAAAATCTGATTACCAAACCCCCCCAAGATTTCTCTGCCTAGAGTGGGGCCCTGTGGCTGCTGAGGGGGTTTGGATGATACCCCACTTCGAAGGCCACTCTGTCCTCTTCCTTCCCACAGGGAAGCGAAAGAGGGTCCGAGGCATTGCTACCACAGTTTCTTCCATGGCCCAAGCCTCCCTTCCCATTAGAGCAGTGAAAGAGAGACTCAAATCACTCCGGTTTGAGTGACAGCGCCACCTCATCCAGAGACAGGGGACAAGGAGGCAGGGCTTGCTTCCTCTGACTCAGGAATGACCTGCTGGGTTTAAGACTCCTTCAGGAGGAAACCCCTGGTACATTCGCTCATTTGTTCAGCCTGCCCTTGCTGTGCAGTTTTTGTTGAGTAAGCTCTCCCACCTGAAGCTCAAAGATTTGATTTAAAAAAAGAGACCTACATAAGGCCTGATCCTGTAGCTCAATATTGCTAGCATATGCCAGGCCCTGGGTTCTCTCTGCAGACAATCTACCAATTCAAAGCCGGAGGTTATGAGAGGATGGATCTAGGCTTGATGACCTAGGCATCGCAGAGAGATAGTCAAATTAAAAGCTAGAGTTTGGCATCAGGTCAGACACTAAATGAGACAAGGCATTTTAGGGGCTTTGACTTCGGCTGAAGGACACATGAAGAGTGTTGCTGGGGATGATAGGATATGGGGCAAATGTCACCTGTGTGTGCAGAGGGCCAGAGAAGTGGGCTCTGTGTAGGTCCTAGTGAATTGACACACTACCAAGTTAGCTTGTTCTTCTGTGCTGTGACAAACTACCAGGTGTAACTGAAGGACAGGAGACTTATTTTGGCTCGTGGGTCTAGTGCATTCATCCCATTATTGTTCAATCCCATGCCCTTGGGCAGATCCTCATAGTGGCCACAGGCCATGTAAAAAGGAAACTTTACCTGGGGGTGGGGCAGGAAGCAGAGAGAAGGAAATACAGGAAGAAGCTAGGACAAGCTCCAGCTCCAAGGACACACCCCCAGCAACATAACTCCCTCCAACTAGACCCTGCTCCCTTTCTTAACCATGTCCCAGTTATGACATGTTATTCTGAATGCATCAAGGAGTGAATCCACAGATCAGAGTCCCCATGGGGCTGCGGGAGACATTTCATATTCATATTCATATTCGTAACAGCGCCCCAAGCCAGGAAGCTGCCTATTCCACCACAATTCCAGGGTGTGTCCTCCCCCACTGAGAACATCACTTCATCTAGCAGGTCTCCTTCCCTAGCACCCCAGAACCATCCCTTCACGATAAGCATTAGCATTCCCAGGGCTTTTCTTATGTCACCCCATCTTAATGGTTCTCTTCTTTCCAGTTATGTCCTATCACATCCAAGGATTTACAGAATATCTGCCTGCCTATGTGAGGACTTAGGGTGCTAAGAGCTGATTCCAGCAGCAGCAGCCAAGCCCATGAGCTCAGCTCCTCTCTGAATGTAGCTGAGCTCTGCGGTCCCAAGAAAGCGCTTTGTAGTTGGCAAATGGGGAAACTGGGCATTGTGCTTGAGTGTCTGAGCCCCGGGCCCTTTTGGAGGCTGGTGGAGCCTTGGCTTCCGACTCAGGGTAGCCACTTTAATTGTTTAGGAATTTCATACAGAAGCTGACAAAACACTGTGCAGCTGAGTCTTGAACTGTGGGCACACAATGGGGACAGGACTGCTTGCTTTCTTCCGGAAAGGAAGTGGAGCCCTGGGTCGGGACTCACATGACAGGAATGATCTGGAACTTCCCTGGGTGACAGTGGCTGACCCGAGAGGTTTGGCTCCTTCACTCCCAGTGGAAGAAGGCTCTAAGCCAGGCTCTGTGTCCCAGTATTCCCTCCCCAGAGCCCCAGTTCCCCTTATCCTAAGGGCTCTTCCTGACCTGGCCATTGTAGGTCATGCTTTCTTTCCACTCTGTGACATCCTTTTCCCAGGACAAGGGAGGGAGACTGGGGGACAGGTGTCTGCTCAGCAGAAGGAAGTCTGGTCTGGCCAGCAGCATCCCTGCTAGGTTGTAACATGACTCTATCCCCATGTCCTGCCCTGAGAGGTGACCATGCCCTTCCTTCCCAGAGAGCCCTTTTCTCTCCTGATCTGAGGGCAGTGGAGTGGGGACTCGTGAATAGTCACAATAAGTGCCAGTTGTCAGCTTTGATTGAAGGAATCAATCAAATAATGCCAGGTCTTCTGTCTCCCCACTCACTCCACCATTCTCTACCTCTCACAAGGTGACAAGCTCTTTTTAAACCAACCCCGCTCATGCTACCATCTTGCTTTTCTTCTCTGTGTCTCTGATTTTCCCTTTAGTGAACTGTCTGCCTTCCCCCGACTCTGTCTCTTCTTTAGAAATCTTATTCATACTTCTCCCTGCAAGGTTTCTTCTCGTCCCCTTTCCCCTTCTGTCACACAGAAATCTAATGCCACCACCAACATACACACACACACACACACACACACACACACACATACACACACCAGTGGCCTTCTGGGAGCTTTTGTAACTCAGTGCCTCAGTTTCCCTTTACACAGTTAGAATGGGAAATGGGCCATCCAGCTTCAAACCTTAGGTGCACTTTGTGATGGGGGAGGAGGAGGGAGTGGCCTAACTTGGGAGTAACAAAGCTGAGAGAACCAAGCTGAAAATAGCACCTTTATGTAAGCAAGGAGCAGGAGGCAGAACCGGGAAGGGCTTGGGGAGGGCAGAGTGCTGTGAGGAGGAGCCTTATTTTGCTGAGGTGGCTCTGGGCACCTGAGCTGCACCTGGCCTTTGATATTATCCAAACCAGACATTACCTGCCCTTGGTACCTGAATGGGAGACAGGGTAAAGAATGCTCCTGGTTCATTTCCCTTTCTCCCTCCCCTCGTCCATTACCCTAAGCCAGATTCGTGAGAATGTAGACCTTTGTTGGGCCAACTCAAATATAAGAGAGGGACGTCTCTATACCCCCACAGCTGTGAGGAGGGTGGAGTAGGGGACAGGGATAGGGTCTTAAAGACCTCTTGACTTGAATGGGAAGCACCCAATCCTAAAGGGTGACCTTGGACAAGTGACCTATCCTCTTGGAGCCTCAGGGTAGGCTGTAGAACAGAAGGGGGTTCATCATGTGTCAGCCCTTGCGGGGCTTAGGCAAAGCAGCAGGCAGCTGGGGCTGGGATGCAGTATCCAGGACATGCAGCTATGCACGGTGGCCTCAAATCTCAAAGCCTACTCTTGGACTTCTGCTGGCACTGCCCTAGTTCATGGCCAGGCTGTCTGCAGCTATTTCAGATGTACAAGGAACATGACTTGGGGACTTGGGGCTGTAGTGTGTCTGGATCTAGCACATAGAGCCTGCACTGCGCTCTGACCAGCTGCCTCCTATACACTCTACTTCTGTCCTCTCTCCCACTTGAAACACCAGGGCTCTGTCCAATTCCAGGGTGCTATGACACAGACCTGGCTTAGTTGCCCAAGTTACTATAGAATGGCTGCCTTGGTTTAGGTCATTGTTACTGTGATGAAACACCATGACCATAAGCAAGTTGGGAAGGAGAGGCTTTATTTGGCTTGCACTTCCACATCCATAGCCCATCACTGACAGGAACTCAAACAGGGCAGAATATGAAGGCAGGAGCTAACACAGAAGCCGCAGGTGTGTGTGTGTGGAGGGGTGCTGCTTACTAGCTTGCTCACATGGCTTGTTCAACCTCCTTTCTTATAGAACCCAGGACCACCAGCCCAAGTATGGCACCACCCACATGGGTGCCCCCTTCAATCACTAATTAAGAAAAAGTTCTACAGGCTTGCCTATAGTCCCATCTTATGGAGGCATTTTCTCAATTGAGGTTCCCTCCTAGCAGATGACGCGTGTCAAGTTTTCATAAAATCAGCTCGAACAATGACCATGCAACCTTGGACCTGTCACACTCCTCTAAGATCTACAGTCACAGGAGAGGTAACATGATAGGGACATGAAAAAAGAGCCTATGCTAAGGTATGGTGAAGAGCCAGGCATCTAGTTCTCAACGTGGCCTTTTGTGACCCTCAGACCCTTCTCACATCTCCTAAGTCATGGTCAGTGTTTGCTGAAGGATGCTCCAGGTTCCTGATGCCCAGAACAGGACAGGTCCACCTAATTGCAGTCGTCTGAGCCTCATCCTAACCCGCAGCATCTCCTGCAGCAGAGAACACTGGCCATGCATACCTATGGCAGAAGTTTCTTTTATCCTTGGAATAGACACTACAGAGATTCTGCATTTCCTGCTGAGGCCAGAGCTTGACAGGAACCCTAAAAAGGACCTGCATGGGCAAACTGGCCTTGTCATTCACCTCAACTAGGAAGAGGTCTATGATGCCCATCCCCCATCATGAATCTTTCCAGGGAGCCCTGTGCTGATGACAATTGGCAAGGGATTATGGGAAGACCCCATGATCTTTCCCTCTGAGAAACTGATCACCTAGGGACCAAGGTACACTTTGCAGTCCCTTCACGGTGGGGTCAGTCTGCAAGACTTCCTGGGCTTCCAGAGTATGATGCCAGGGCCTGTGGGAAGAGCCACCTAGGCTTACTAGGTCAGCAGTATGACATGATAGGCTACCCATTTTATAGAGAGGTTCTAGGACTTGCCTGTTGTCACATAACACGTAAGAGGCAGAGCTCGAGAGCTTGTGCCAAGGTCCTGAGGCAGGCAGGATGTCACCATGCTGGAGAAGTAGCAAAGATGTGAGCTCAAGAAGCTCAGGGGTGGCCCAAGAAGAGGGGCCAGAGTCCTGCATGTGGCTTCATCACCAGCTTTTGCAAACATGTCCTCTGTTACCCAAGCTTCTGAGAAAGGAACCCATATACAGGAAGCCCTGCCTCAGGACAATGAAGTCTGGGCCTCCTGCCTTCAACTCATGTTTCCCTCTTGTTCCAACTATCATCACTGGCCCCTACAAAGAACATAGCACCTCTCTCCTCAATGCCCAGCTTGATCAGCCCCTGCTTCCAGCAGCTAAAGCAAGCAGTCCTTTCACTCATAGAAACTCATTTACCCTGTAAATGCCTCAGAACTAAACCCTGAAGGCACAGTAGTCCAAGTCCTGTTTATATCTAGTAGGAATAAGAGATAGTGACCCGTGTACAGAAAAGTGGAATGGAGTCAGGATAGACAGCCAATGGTGTGTATGGTACCCATGTAGACAGAGCTTGTCTGGGAGGCCTCAGGCATCAAGAACTAAAGGAGAGAAGGAAGTGAATCACGAATGCTGCAGGTGCCAAGACAGCTAGTACAAAGGCCCTGGGGCAGCAGGTATGGGAGTGGGAAAGGGCCAGCAATCATGTGAGTTTGGGCTTTGCTTGCGGTGGGGATGAACATTACTTGAATTCTTTTCCAAGGACTGTCTGGCTGCTGGACGGGGAGCAATGAGGAGTGAGGGAGGAGAGTGGAGCAAGGGAAGGGGTGGGCTGCTCAGATAGGCCCACCCATGCAGGAAGAAACCTGGAAGCCAGCAGAGCATGTCTACAGGCAAACCACAGCAAAGGCTTGTGAGAAGGGCTGGCCACCGAGCCTACAGTGCATGTGATTGGCTGGAGGGGACATCACCAGCAAAATGAATTTTCTTTGTGGAAAGCAAGCTTGACCTCATCTCCGAGGCAACCCCACTGCCCTCAGGCCCAAGTCCAAGCATGATCAAGCACTGACAGAAAGGCCTCAAGCATTCTCTGTGTTCTTCCCTGATTATGCACACACAATTGCCAGTGTCCGAAACATGGCTCCTTGCTCACAGTCAGACCCAGTGTCGAGCCCTGCCCTGTCTAGGAAGCCTTCCTTGGTTGCTGCTCCCCAAGTGGATCGTATGCAGTTAGCCCTCTGAGATCTAAATAATCTCTATGCATGTCTGTCTCCATCCCCCGCACCGCTGTCTCTAACACTCACAGTATGAAGGGAGGAAGACATGGATAGTTTTAAAGATGGGATCCATTGATACATTAAGCTAACTCCTTTGGGGTTGAAGTCACTTATCTGGAACAGCTCCCTTATACACACCTCCTTTGTTCTGCATGCCCTGCCCCCAGCATCCTGTCTGCTACTAGATTTGAGAGTGTTGCATCTGTTGAGCACAATACTTAAAGCTCAAGTCTAAGATATCCCTAGCATCTCCAGGTGGCTCAAGGAAGGTCTGAAAGCAACCAAGAAGTCCCAAAGAAAAATCGACTTCCTGGCTTAGAGTGTAGCTCAGCTGATAGAATTGTGGTGTTGTTGTTGTTGTTGTTGTTGTTGTATGTAAACACTTGTGTTCAGTCCCCAGCATCATATACACTGAATGTATCAGCACATGCCTCTAATCCCAGCACTCTGGAAGGAAGACAAAAGGAGAATCAATTCAACATCATCCTAGGCTACATAGCAAGTTTAAAGTGAGAGCAGCAAGAAAATAATAATAATAATAATAATAAAATAATAATAATAATAATAATAATAATAATAATAATAATAAAATTACTTCAAAGTGACTAACAGAAAAAGTCACCGTATCACTTTGAATAGAGAAGGTAAATATCCACAGAGTGGGATGTGTCAGGATCGCCTCAGCCATCAAAAGGTGTCATGAGGTCATAGATGCCAGGTCCAGGAAAACAGATGAGCTCCCTTCTCAGCTCTCGCGTGCTCAGCTTGTCGCTTGTCCACCCATTTCTAGAATACATTAGACCTGGAAGGAACCGGTGAGACTCCCCAAGGCAACTCCAACACCCTCCCGGATGTGTCTGTGGTAAGGCCCCTCTTTGCTGCACTCCCTTCTTTGCTCATGGACCCCTGGGCTCTTCTTGGGGATAGCCACAGAGAGGGGATGCAGGATGGGTGGGAGGATAGAGTCTCTGCAGAGAGCCCACCAACCCAGCCGAGTGCCTGGGGTCTCGTCCCCCTACTCTGTTGCCTGTGTGGCATTGGGTAAGCTTCTTAGCCCCTCTGTGTCTGTGTTTTCCCATCTGTAACATGACAACTCCACACCTTGCTCATAGTGGGGGGCCAGAATAAGTCAAATGGTTTGGTCAAAGCACTGAGACATTCCCTCTGTGGCTTTCAGAGCTTTCCAAGTGTAGACACTGGCCTAAGGAGCTCCCAGGAGCTGGTAGCCAGAGTCCACTTCTGCTCATAAGGCACCTGGTTGATACATCATGTACTATGCTGCTCTCATCCCTGTGTAAACAGGGATGTAGGTGCACTATGCTCAGAGATGCACCTTACCCTGTTCATGGCCACCCTGCCTCCTCCTGCCCCACCCTGTGGCTAATTAAGTCTTGTCACTTGTGATGAGCCCCTGCTGATGCCAAGAACTTCAATCCCCAAAGGAATCAAGTGGGTCCCCAGGGACGCCTGCCGAGATCCTGGCGCTCCTCAGCTGCTGAGATGCGGGGAACAGTTTTCCACTGAGCATTGCATTATTCAAAGCAGTGTGGCTAGGAGCTGAGGAGCAGGGACCCAGTCCTTGTCCGGTCCAGCACAATCGCTGTCCCTCTCCAGCCACCATGGGCTCTGACTTCTACTCCTGTTGGGTCTTTTGGCAGGACGATGTCAAATCCCCCTCAGAGGATCTGCCTGGCATCAAGCCACCTCCTCCCCCACCACTCCTGGCTCAAGGTCACGACCGCCTGCTTGGCCAGCCACGGAAGCCAGGGAGGGAGGACCCCGCACCTCTGTCATCTGCAGGCATTGTCTTCTCAGCACCACGGAACCGCAGCCCACCGCCGGGCACCGCACCCACTCCAGGACCTTCCTCAGCACAGGACTCTCCCTCCTCCCCCATTTACGCCTCCATCTCCCATGCCAACCCCAGCTCCAGAAAGCCGCTGGACACCCACCTGGCCTTGGTTAACCAGCACCCCATTGGCCCCTTCCCTCGCGTCCAGTCCCCACCACACCTGAAGAGCCCTCCTGCAGAGACCCCAGGAGCTGGGGCCTGCCTTCCACCACCATCACCCTCTGAACACCCTGACGCCATGGGTGCGAACCAGCACTTTGTCCTGGTGGAAGTGCACCGTCCCGACAGTGAGCCCGATGTGAATGAAGTTCGAGCTTTGCCCCAGACTCGCAGTGAGTATGGTTGCCTAGCTCTAGGGCATGGGGTGGGGAGGAAGGGTGTCTCCAGTCCCTAGAGTCACTCTTCCTGTTGTGACTGCCAGGGCTGGGTGCTGCAGAATGGTCTGCTAGCCTACATAAGGTCTAGCTAAGGGTCAGAATGAAGATAGCCTGGAGCCAAGACGAGTTTGAATCCCACCACCGCCCCTGACTAGTCATTTGTTGCCTAGATGAGTGGCACCTTCCCTGGTAATGTGAGCTAGACAGAGACAGTACTGCCAGGTCAGTCACTGAGTGGGGTTTGTGTGGGGATGGAGTTAGGGGCCTCCTGCCCCTGTACCCTGCATCCATCACCTCTCAACCTCCTGGAAGACTGTGTCTGGAAGACTGTTGCCCCTGACCACCCAGTCCGGCAGAAAGTAAATGCTGGATTCCAGGGGTGTGGTGATCCTAGTCCCTGGGCCTCTGAATGGTGTGTAGACTTCAGAGTGCAACAAAGCCCCAGGCTGGAGCCCCCTGTTTTCTAAGGGATGCCCAACGAGGATGTGGAAGAAGTGCTGGCTGTCCAGCAAGTTAGCTAGGTTCTGCTGCCATCTTGTGGCTAAAGTGATACCTGACGTTAGGTAGCCCAGGAAAGCCTAAGTAGCCCAAGAAAGGACAAGCAGGGACTTGGGGCCATACTCACAGATGCTCAACACTGTGTCCCCGCGCCCCAAGGGAAAACTGACACGGGTGAGAAGATCAAGCAGACCTCTGTAGTCATACCTTGCTTGTACTTAACTACTGGAGTCCAGCCATCAGCCCTGGGCCAACGTTCTGTTAGTCTCCATTTCCCATGTGAAGCTTGAGAGGAGGTAGGCAATACTAGAGGCAGTGCTAGAGCCAAGCCATGACTGGACCAGCCCCCCACTGCTCCTCCCTGCACAGTCGTCCCTGCAAAACCCCTGAGTCTGTATCACTCTCCAGGGTTAGAGGAAGGGCAGGCGACTCCGGGAGGATATATCCCTCACCCAGGCTTGCACAGCATTACTATCCAACACACCAGGGTCCACAGAGCACATTCTTAAGCAAAAGCCCCCAGCTCAGGGTCCAGTGGCCACACACAAAGTGAAGCAGCTTTGTTGGCTAGGGAACAGGATGTGTGTGTCCACCAGTCAGCTCACAGCAGGGTAGTCATGAAAAGGGTGGCAGGCTTTTTTTTTTTTTTTTTTTTTTGGTGAAATTATAACCTTTTAAAAGAAAATCTCCTAATTCAGATATCTTTCATTAAAATGTGACATGATGTGAGTTTAAACAAGAGCAGCAGCCCATTCCTGGGAGCTGAGCTGTCCCATTAACCGCTATTTTCATATTTATGCCAGTGCCTGGGGGGTCTGGGCAGAAGTAGTGACCATCAGGCCAAGCCCTGTTGGGAAGTCAGGATGTCAAGAGATGAGGAAGGTTGCAGGGAATATCCCCTACCACCAGCCCCTGTATCCCTTCATCCTTCTCTCCATCTTTGCATGGCCAATTTTCACAGCCATCCACCACCCTCAGCCCCATCACCTCACTCAAGTTGCCCTCCGTGACAGCTGTTGACTTCTTGTGTGTCCCCAGCAGCCTCCACACTCTCTCAGCTCTCAGACAGTGGGCAGACTCTAAGCGAGGACAGTGGCGTGGATGCAGGGGAGACAGAGGCCAGCACCTCAGGCCGAGGCAGACAGACAGCATCCACTAAGAACAAGAATGGCAAGGAGCTGCCCCGGATGGAGAGGACCACAGAGGGTGCCAACAAACCTGTGAGTCGGGAGTGCACACAGGGCCCTGGTGGAGGATGGAAGGGCCCGGGAATCAGGAGGCACTTGGCATGCGACCCTTAGGATGCATTGCTGGAAGGGCTCATCCAGAAGAGTCACTGTGCTAGGAATCATGGAGTCTCACTTTACCCTGATCCTGGGTGGCAAGGACTGGCAGCTGTTCTCTACTCTAGCATAACATGGTAGCTCAGGCAGTCTGAGGTGTTATATTTGAGGCTTCCAACTGCCCTCTACTGACAAGCATCAAGGCCACCCTTCTCCCACCTGCAGCCTGGCCTGCTGGAGCCAACGTCTACCCTGGTCCGTGTGAGGAAAAGCGCAGCCACACTGGGCATCGCCATTGAGGGTGGTGCCAACACACGCCAGCCTCTGCCCAGGATCGTCACAATCCAGGTATGTCCCCTTGCATACATCTCCCTGTGTTAAAGAGCTCTTCCTCTGCACCCTTACAATCCACCTTCCCACAAGGTGACACAGAACCTGGAGACAGTCACAGGGACCCTCTTGAATGGCAAGCTCCTTGACATGTTGGGCTGCCTGGGCAGGCTAACACGAACGATTTCCCCGCCTCCACTGCATCCCAGCCTAGAACTTGGAAAGTTGCTTCCTTTTACTCTGCACGGCCCCAACTTTGCTGAGACCGTGGCCTCGAGATCGGCAGCATCCAGCTGCTTAGCAGGCCATGAAAACCAGGTACCCACGTGACCCATGCTTGTGTCTCCCTATGCAGCGAGGAGGTTCTGCGCATAACTGCGGGCAGCTGAAGGTGGGCCACGTGATTCTGGAAGTGAATGGGCAGACGCTTCGGGGTAAAGAGCACAGAGAGGCCGCCCGAATCATCGCTGAGGCCTTCAAGACCAAGGAGAGAGACTACATCGACTTTCTGGTCACTGAGTTCAACGTGACGCTCTAGGAGTGGGGCCAAGGTCAGGGCTATCAGCCGGGGTCACAGGCGGAGCCCCCACCCCACCCTGACACATACACCCTGCCTGGTCCCCTGGCCCAGACTAGGAGAAAAAAGAGAGCCAGACAAAGGCAAGCAGAAAGTCAGGTCAAAACCTGTGTGCCAGAAAAAAACAGTAGGAGCTCAATAAAACTACATTAGGTGAAGGGAAGGAAGGCAGAGTACATTTCTCGGGGCTGGAGAGGGGTGCTGCCACCCCAGATGCCTATGAGAATGCAGATGACTGTGAGGACACAGGAGAGGTCACAGACTGCTTTCTGCCAGGGGGACCTTCAGTGCCACAAATGAGCCGCCAGCACGCCTGTTCACACCAGTCGCACCCCCTTCCTCCCGGCTCCGTGCCCCTATGATATTTATTTATTTATTTCCCTTCCTATGCTTCAGGGGAACCCCCACCCCAGGCCTCAGCTTCCCTTTGCACCCCCAGCCTATCCCAGAGGCCTTGCAGGCGACCAGCAATGTCAGTGTATTTATATACAGAGCTTATGACTTTAATTTTTCAATAAAGAAATCTGAATAAGGTTAGGGGCCCAGTGTTCAATGGTGTTGCCTGCAGGCTGGGGTTTAGATTGCTCTGCGTGGGGAGATGTGAGGGGTGGGCAGGTGGGGCACCCAGAGCGTCATACATTACCAGCTGAATCCTGAGCGCCAGCTGCTCCGTTGGATAAACAGGAGGAGGGGAGACAGGGCTTGGGCCTCGCCTGCCTACTGGAGGACCTTACTGAGGGTAAAATTTACTTTAAAAATGTGAACTTAACATTTTTAGATTAAGCCACATAGGTATGCTCCCAGATGGAGTATGCTATGGGCATCGTGTTTAAAAACACACATTGGGGCTGGGAAAATGGCTTAGTCGGTAAAGTAATTGGCATACCATCATGAGGTCCTGAGTGATCCCTGGGGCTCACTGGCCAGCCAGCATTGCCTCCTCAGCAAGCCTGATGTGAGAGACCTGCGTCTAAACAAGGAGTGGCTCCTTAGGAATGGCGTCTGTGTTTGATCTCTGGCTTCCACATGAGAGTGCACACATGGGCACAAGTACACACCTGCACGCATACATGCCAGACTGGCCATCCTGTGCACAATCCAGGAAGCCAACTCAGAAGCCCTGATTTATAGGCAAGTGAGTCATTAAGGAAGGAGAGGAGGCTCACTGCACAGGGTGCTTCCCAGAGGACACCTACAGCCTCGTCCCACAGGGTCCTGGGAGGGCAGAGAGACTGAGCTGCTTGGAGAGCTGTTTCCACTCAGGGCCAGAGCTGGACACACTTGCCTGTCTATGTGGGCAAGGCCCACAGCCAAAGTAGTGAAAAAGTAGTAGCCAAAGTAGTAGGCCCACAGCCTAGGTTCTTCCTGTGCTCCCTCCCAACAGGACCTCTCTGCTCCAGCATCCAAGGCCAGTGGGGCTTGGAAGCAGACATGAGGGAGACTGTCAGGTAGGAAAGGTGGCAAAACTTGAGTTGGTCTGTTGCCTGAATACCAGCCAGGGGGCTATTTCCTCCTGACATTATGACTTCTGGTAAAGGCCCAGGGCTCTGTTCAAACTAGGCAGGGGCTGTCAGTTCCATTAACTTGCACAAAATCCTGCTCTGGGGCTGGGATTGAAGTTCAGTGGTAAAGCATTTATATGGCAAAACTCTGCCTTCTAAGTGTCTAGCAATGATTTAGGCTCAAGTCTTAGTGGCCATCCTTTTTGGTTTTTTTCAAACCCAAGCCACCCACCAAAAACCAAATTCTTGTTTCGCCCAAGGCAGCTGGTACCCACCTTCATCCACCAAGGCTTCAGCCCCCCTTCTCAAGGTCATGGCTGCTCCTTCCCTTCCCTGTAAGGTCTGTCACCTCTATGAGATAATAACTCCTACCCAACTATAGAGGGCTTTGCTAGGCTCAGGGCTCCTGGCATCATCAATTCGATTCCTGAGGAAGCGTGGCAGGTGACTCACCATGTGCTCAGGGTCTCTGCCTGTAAGATGCCACAGGGTAGGTTCAGTAACAGGCCCCCAAAGGTGATCAGAGTCTCACACCTGGAATCCAGAAATGCACGGCAAGTGGCAACAAGTACAGGCCATGGAGTGACAACCACAGGCCCAGAGATGCCCCTACCCATGGGATTCCGTATAACAGAAGAATGCCTTCTTCTGCTCAGGGCCTTGTGTTTTGTACTGAATGCACAGCTTCTAAGCTGTTGCTGGCTGGCCAAGAGCTCATAGGCTAGTCACTGGACTACTGTTTGGCCTCTAGGGCAGATACATTGTACTGGCCCTAATTTACCAGCTTGCTACCTTGGTCCAACCCCTTGGAGACAGAGCCCCCAGTCCCCAAGACTGCTCCATGAAAGGGTAGGACAAGAGCCTGAGCCCCATGATAGACATCCTTACCAGTGCTTTGGGAGAGTTTCAGCATGGTGGGGGTAGAGGAGTCAGGTGTCCACCTATGTGTATCTGTCCCCTGACTTTTTTACCTTTGTGAGTGATATCAAAGATGAGTGGATAGCTGGAGAGTCACAAAGGGGTTCATCTCTGCTGAGGAACTTGGACGGGTTTGGGCACCTCACCAAGTATCTGTCCTTGTCCCCTCTGTTCCAGAACCTTCCAGAGGGGAATGCTGCTCCACTCTAGGAGATTAGCTCTTGTTGTAATCTGTATTTCTGTGATAAACGCCATGACCAAAACCAACTTAGTGGGGGAAGGATTTATTTCATCTCACAGGTTACAGTCCATTATTAACACAGGAACTCAAGGCAGGAATCCTGATGCAAGAACCATCCATACCAGCTAGTTCAACTACAACCAGGCTTGCTTGCCTAGGGATGGTACCACCTACAGTGGGCTGCCCCTCCCAAGACAATCTTTACAGAGTGGCCAAAGGTTAATATGATGAAGACAATTCTCCAAGAAAGGTCCCTTCTTCCCAGGCAGCTCAAGGTTGTGTCAAATTGACAATAAAAACTAAACAAAACAGCTCACTTCCATGGTGATGTGCACACAGGCCTTTCCTACCCCAGCATTTTCTGCCACAGCTTGAAGAAGCCTAGCACAGGGAGAATGTGGGGTTCTTGCAATGTGGGCCTGCCCAAAGGAGTGCCAAGTCGACCTGTAAACTACCTGCAGCTAGCTCTCTGTGCAGGAAAGCAGGGTGTGCGAGGAGGTAGCTGGATGTAGGGAGCACAAGGGTTGATTAGGAGTCTACACTTCCTCAAATTCTACTCTCTTGACCCTCAGCTGTGTAGCCCTGGGCAGGCCACTTAACCTCTCTGAGCCGTTTGCCATCTTTACACGAAGAGCACACGAGCACACTGCTGACACAATTTGGAAGTCCATTACACCCAAGTAATCCTTTGGTGACTGAGGCCAGCCAATGCTGTGCTAGCTACTGTTGGCTGTGTGGGGAGTGTCTGGCTGTAAGGCAATAGGGGAGCCATCTGCACTAGGAGAGGCATCTGGCTGAAACACATCTGGCAGCACGGCTGTTGTCTTGGAGGAACTAAAGCCATTTGCACCCCCCTACACTCCCTAAAATCGCAGTGGTTAAATTAGAAATTTTGCCATTCTGCATTGACAAATAACAACCCGAACTGGAGCAGGGATCCAGGCCAGCCTTGACACTCCACACCACCATTGTTCGAGGTAGCTTTGGAGGAAAACATTATTCCTACCTCGTCCCTCTCTGGCTTGTATTTCCGGGTCCATCTCTAGGGTGTTGTAGCCAGAAGACCCGTGGTAACCTTGCCTATCTCTTGGGAGCCTAGTACCACATAGTGAGCGCACAATTTTTTACTGCAGTTATTAAGCAGAGGATCTCTGTTCTCAAACTTGGTGACTCCTTCCTCATGGTGGCTCCGTGAACCTTACATAGATATCCTCCCTTCCAGCCCTCAGTTTCCCCTTCTAAGCTAGGGAAGGCTCGCGCAGGAGATGCAGTCCAATAGATTTGAGATTTCAGCCCATTTAGCCTTGGAACCTGTTTCCCCGCGACTACCAAAGTCTTGGAGACAGGACGGAGCTGCCAGCCTCTCAATGATTGGTGGATTTCACAGAAGATCCGCCCCCATAAGCCCGCCCCTCGGTCGTCTCGGCTGGGTAGCGGGCATTATGCAAAGCAGGCACGCCCCGCCTCGCGCGCGGATTGGAGGCCTTTGTCTGCCGCTCAACTCCAGGAAACCAGGGCGCGCGGTGCCAGCTGCAGGTGAGACTTGGACTGGAGCTCGAGGGGGGCGTGAAACTCAGCCTTTGGGGACTCAGTTTCCTCTTCGGGAGGGTGGGGACGAGAGCGGACAGCGCTGCGGGACAGGGCCTTGCAGGACCCACAAGGCTTCAGATTATCTCCACATGGGAGCTCCACACGCGCGCGGGGACCGATCGTGGCTTCGGGATCCTGGAGCGAGCGATAACAGTCCCAGCCGCACCCTGGAACGCTGGGACACCCGGACGCCCTAGTGCCGCCTATCCGGCCTCAGTCTCCACCTCCGCGCAGTGGGGGCGTGGGCTTCTGTGTTCAGCCCCTGTACATCCCCTACCAGGCATGGGTCCTGGGGGACTGGGGGTGGTCACTGGCGGGGCTGCTAGCGGTGTTTGGGTAGCAGGCGTGGCCCTGTTGCTTGGTGACCAGGGAGGTGGGGCGCTGCTGTTCTAGGATTTGTGTGAGGCTGGGTCACCCAGCAACAACTCCACCGCCAGGCAGCGTCGGAGCCTCGCTGTCCCTGGATGCCTAAGGCAAGTTTTTCCTCTCTTTTTATTTTGTCCAGAGGAGGTTGGGCGGGGGTGGGGGAGGGCAGCGTGGGGTGGGTTTCTCCACAGTGGGAGGAGCTGTCAAAATAGGCCAGTCCCTTCTTGGTACACAAGAGGCACAGAGAGGCAGCGCGCCTTAGCCAAAGGCGCACAGCAGGGAGGCGCGAAGCAAGTCTCTGCGCTGTTCTGGGAGGCAGTGTCAGCGTCTGCTTGCTGTGAAATCTTGGATGAGACTTCTGACGCTCCTTCCCCGGGCTAGGGTTGAAAGGACAGGATGAAAAGAATCAAAAGCCCTTCTGCGTTTGCGAAAGTTGGAAAGGAAAGTTGGTGGAAACAAACGCGAGCTGTTTTAGAGCCGAGAAGAGAAGCTGAGCCGGCTCCAGTGAAAAGAAGCATTGTTTCCGACCTCTAAGACAGAAGAAATAGGCTGAATCCGAAGAATGAAGGTTAAAGCTAGATACGCACTAGCTGCGGGAAGATCTCCCAGGTTCCTCTTCTGGAGTTGTAGGGGTTGACGCTGGGGCTATTTTGTTGAGGTAATAGAATAGTTGTGGTGGGTTAAATAAGTATGTTTGACTTGCTGATGTGGGGAACAATCTGCGGGTGTCGTACGCAGTATGGGTTTGTCCCTTGGCTGTCCCTGCGTTCCGCAGGAGGGCAAGTGCCCACGCGGGTATTTCCTCCCAGAGGCCAGCTGGTTTGTATCGGAACCATGTGATCGTGGCTCTCTTGAGAGGGGATTTCATCAGCTTCCAGAGCCGGGCTTTCCAGAGGGCCTGGGGCGTTATAGACAGAGAGAGCTGCATTGGGACGGGACTTGGAAACTGTACTGTATTATGTCTGTCAGTGGACCCCTGTGGACAGAGCAGCATTTCAGAGAATCCCCAGAACTTGTGTGTGTCAGAGCCCCAGGTCACCTCCTCCCTGGGTAGATCTAGAAGTGCAGCAGGAGGTCACTGCCAGGTTTTACTTCTGAGCACCTCAGTTTACCCCCTCTAGAAAATGGACAGGGTGGTATTCCCTCCATACCATCTTCAAGTCCAGGTGGGTGGCATCTTAGAAAGCTTGTTGTTCAGCTTCCCCAACTAAGTTTAGAGATGAATTGAAGTCAGAGAAAGGACAGAGCAACCGCCATAGACATTGGTGACAGTGGCTAGTGCACTGACTTCAGGCCACTGTACCCCGAGTCTCACTGTAGTAGTGAGGTGTCTGTGGTGGGCTGAGCTGCCATCTTCCACTGCCCAGTACCAAGCCCTGCTAGATTTGCCCACTTCATTTCCTAGCATTGCCACTAGATGGACTCTGCTGTCCCTGTTGTGCAGTCTAAGGTTCAGAGAGATTAAACCGTTCATCTGGGAAGAGAGAAGCCTAGGCCCTTAGATTCGCCCGGCAGCCTGTGTAGAGCTTTGGAGTATTGGAGGATGTCATGCGACAGTGTCTGGGGAGTCTGGGGAGAGCATGGTTGGTATCTGCAGAATACCTTCTGGGGTAGCACTTCTCAGCCTACTCAGGGTCCCTGGCTGAGGGGAGAGTGTCAGAGAGGTTCCAGAACAGAACAGCCATGGCTTCCTGCCTTGCAGTCCCATTTTAGCCTCTAGTCTCTCCTCCATCCAGCCTATGGCCCCATCTTGGCTCTGGTCCCCACTGCCAAGTATCAGCCAAACCAGCTGGACTGCTAAGCCAGACCCTCCTGCCAGAACCTCCCCCACCCATCTCTAGACCCTTGCCAGCACCCAGCACCCCAGAGCCTATTCCAGAAAGGAGCTGGGATCAAAGCCAGCTAGCGTGCCCAGCTGTCTGTCTGCTTGGGGTCCTGGGACTACAGCCAAGGACCAAGAACTTGAGGGAAGGTGATGCAAGGTCTAGGAGCTGCCCCCCGCCCCCAAGTAAGGGCCTCATCTGGTGAGGGAGCATTATATTTATGAATGTCTTTAATATGCTGTGTGGTTTTGAGCAAGGTGTGTGACCTCTCTGAGTCTTTCCTCCTCTGTTCAATGCTGGTTTGCTTCTGAGAAGCCAGTCTCCTCTTCATTGCATTGTTTTCAAAGGTTGCACAGTAGCCAGAGGAGTGAGGAACAGCTCAGGGCATCAGGTAAGCAGAAAGAGGAGGCTTGGGAACTGTCCGGGGTCACTAAGGTTCAGAGCTACAGACACTCAGGGCCCGGCCACTCCATCAACCCTGAGAAGGGGAAACAGAAGCCAGGCGTGCCTGAATGCTGCTATGCAGGGGTGTGTGTGTGTGTGTGTCTTGCTCTTTCTCTGTGTGTGTCTTTGTGTCTGTGCGTGTATGTGTCTGTCTCTCCTTTTTGTCTCTGTCTTTCTCTGTGTCTGTGTCTGTATATCTATGTGTCTGTATGTCCCCTTCTGTCTCTGTCTCTCTCTCTCTCTGTCTCTGTCTCTCTCTCTGTCTCTCTCTCTCTGTCTGTCTCTCTCTCTCTCTCTCTGTCTCTCTCTCTCTCTGCCTCTCTCTCTCTGCCTCTCTCTCTCTCTCTTTGTGTGTGTATATGTCGGTCTGTCTCTCTTGTTCTTTCTCTTTCTGTGTGTTTATGTGTCTGTGTCATTCTGTCTCTCTTCTTTTTCTGTCTCTCTGTCTTTTTCTGTGTCTATATCTGTATATCTGCGTGTCTGGGTGGCGGGGATGAAACTTGGGGCCTCGTGCCCACTGCACTGAGCTACACCCTCAGCTTACATATTACAACTGTAAACACCATTCCATATTCTTCTGTGAATAGCTAAAACCCATTTCTCTGAGAACAAATATAATTTTATTTCATGACAGGGTTTCTCTGTGTAGCCCTGGCCATCTTGGAACTCACTCTGTAGACCAGGCTGGCCTCGAACTTACAGAGATCCACATGCCTCTACCTCCTGAGTGCTGGGTTTAAAGGTGTGCACCACCACCGTCCAGCTGGGCACAGATATAATCTATTTCAGCAATTGTTGGACACTGAGGTTGTTTCCAACTTCCTCACTGTATATTTCAGTAACAAAATAATTAAGATTAGATGTCCTGGTTCAATCTCTGCTTCCTAACTTGCAAAACAGGAGAAGGAATTCCTGCCGCCTTGGATTGCTATGGAAGTTGGTTGATGAGAACTAATTCCTATAAGAGCTTTTACAAGGTGTTTGACACAAAGCAGATGCAAAAAAAAAAAAACCCTCAGTGCCTCAGTGCTAGCAATACATCATTCTTGGCACTATGAACTTTCAAAATTTTACTTTGATAAAAGCTTGAGAGAGGAGGGAAGAGTGGGGGGAGAGATTGATTTCCATTTATGTGGCTGAACACGCCCTCCTTATAACCCTTATCTTTATTAGCTAAGGACAGCCTATCCCCCCCCCAATAACTAAGAACAAACACACATTTCTTTTTTTTTGGGGGGGGGGAGTTGAGACAGGGTTTCTCTGTATAGCCCTGGCTGTCCTGGAACTCACTCTGTAGACCAGGCTAGCCTCGAACTCAGAAATCCACCTGCCTCTGCCTCCTAGGTGCTGGGATTAAAGGTGTGCACCACCACCGCCCCACTCAAACACACATTTCTTAGCTGGGTCTCTGGCCCCAGAACTGGTTTGGGAGCCACCTGGCAATAGTACCCCTCACACTTGGGAGGGCTCACTCCCCTTTGTATGGGGGATCTGAAATTAGAGCTTTGGCTGATGTTGGATGTTAGGGGAAGCTACTGAGTCCGGCAGGCATCACACTCTGTGGCCACGTCTCTGAGGTCAAGGTCATTGCTCCCAGGCAGGTGCTCTGTGCCAGCTAAGGCACTGGGCCAACACCTGAGGGCGCGTACCGTCCCTCTTAACTCATCCCAGGAGTCTTGTAAAGTCAACAATGCCCCATCTTACACATGAGTAACCAAGACCAGGAGAGTCTTTTTGTTTTTTTGTTTTTTAAAGATTTATTGTTATATGTAAGTACACTGTAGCTGTCTTCAGATACTCCAGAAGAGGATGTCAGATCTCATTATGGATGGTTGTGAGCCACCATGTGGTTGCTGGGATTTGAACTCAGGACCTTCAGAAGAGCAGTCAGTGCTCTTAACTGCTGAGCCATCTCACCAGCTCCCTCAAACCCCCACCCCCGCCAGGAGAGTTTTTATCTGCAAGGATCTTGCCAAGATCACTCACCATTCAAGGATCCTGGAGGCCTCTGTGGCCACCCATTAGCACAGTGAGGCTTCCTGGGTGGGCAAACGGAATGGAATCCAGGCGGCTCAGTGAACCTCTGGGCACCTCAGATACATATACTCTCATATTCTGTCTCTCCCCCCCACCCCCGGTCTCTCTCTCCAGATTCATTTTTTTAATTTGTATTTTGTCTGCATGTATGTATGTGTTCTCTGTGTGTATCTAGTGCTTACATAGACCAGAAGATGGCATTGGATCCCCTGGGACAGGTGGCTGTGAACCATCATATAAACACTGGGAACTGAACCCAAGTCCCAGTGCACTGCTGAGCTGTCTGTCCAGCCTTTTGGTGACCCTCTCTTGATACTACATACCCAAAGCTCATCGAGAGGAACACCCGGGTCCCAGGTGACCTGGGAGTCAGACCCGGCTTCTATGACTCTCCTTGGTCCTTCCTCTGTGACACCGCCCCTGCCCAGATGCACTATGAACTTTGTCCTGGAAGGTGAGCCTCCTGGGCAGGAAGGGAGAGTGACTTTTCCCAGGAAAGGAGAGCCAGGACTCAGAAGGGTCATGATGAAATGATAGACCCACTCCTATGGTGTCTCACTCTGATCTCCTACGATGACTGGCCTGCTTGTGGCTCTCCGCTGGACCTCTGGCCTCCAGGAGAATCAAGGGAGGGCAGATCCAGCGATGTTTCTGGACCCAAGACTGGGGCAATCAGCTGTGCTCCAGATACCATCTGGTGGCCAGGGTACAGGGTCTTACTTTTGTTTTCTTGTCAGGGTGGCCAAGAACTAATATCTCCCTTCTGTGCCTCAGTTTCCTCCTCTGAGCCGTGGGAAAACACACTTGTAACTGTGTCTGAGGCAAAGGATGAGGAAGCAATGAAGAACCACAGGGGAGAGCAGGGCTTCCCTTTGCAAAGGAGGAACTGTAGCCTAGGCCTTAGGCTCCACTCTAGGCTCCCCTGTGCGCGGGCTTTAGGATCTCTACAGCCTGGATGGGGTGAACACTAGTCTTGGTCAGGAGGAGCCAGGTCCTCATGCATCTGGGTCTGTACCAGGTTCACCAGCTTTGTGGCCTTGGGCAAGTTGTGTGGGCTCTAGGGACCTTGTGTACTCATCTGTGAAATGGGCTCCTCACACTAGTCTTGATAAGTGTTAGGGGGCTACAGGCAACTACCTACCTGGGCAGCTGGCCAGATGCAGTGGACGATCCTGAATGCATCGGTTGTGTTTCTGTCATGTGTCAGCCCACGCTGGGGACAGGGGATTTAGTAGTGAAAGTTTCAAGAGCGCCTCCCAGGAGTCGAGAGGCCAGCCCTGGCCACAAGTGAGCATCAGGACAGATGGCAAGTCCTAAGGAGGTCGTTCAGGAGCAGGTCTGCATGCAGCTCAGAGTCAGTAGGGAGTATAGGTGATCATTGGTGAGAAGCCCTCCTGGGGAACATCAGGGAGTTGGGTACTGAAGCAGGCAAGGAGGGAGTGAGGGAGGCTGGAACAGGGCCAGGCTGCAGCCTCTGCCCTAGTGCTAGCAGGAGAGCAGACGAAGTGGCAAGCCTGTGGATGGCTGGTTTGAAAGCTTGTGTTTGAGGAGATCCCTTGAGGCCGTGGTGGGGTGGGGTGTTTCTCCAGAACAGAAAGATTCTGAAAGATATCTGGGGACAGACAGGACCAGAGTTTGGTGAGGTTCAGCAAATTCAGCAAATGAGACTCAATGGTAGAGGAATTCCACATGATGAGGGAGTAGCCAGGTCGAACACCCAGTCTGGCTTGAGGCTCCAAATACAGGAAGGGCCCAGCTGGGGGATGGGAGCTGGGAGAAAGCTACTGTGTCCAAGCTCAGTTTGTCTGTGGCTTTGGTTGAGTAAACTTGAGGGATGGTATTCCAGAAAGCAATGCCATGTGGGCAAGGGTAAGGATAAGGGGGTAGGAGGAGGAAAAGGCCCAGTGGTGGGGGTTGAAGGACAGTAAATACTGGCTGCTGTCTATCAGCGAGGCTGAGGGTGTGGCAGCTGTGGCAGCCACCTGGTGTTGATGGGTTAATGATCAGGGAGGGCAGGCGGGTGAGTGACAGGATGTCAGGGGAGCCTGCCACCCACACAATGGGCCACATGGTCGTCAGAGCAGTAGGCAGGGTCTTGGCAAGATCTGGCTCTGTTCCATAGTCCCTGGGGGACTGCAGGGGGCACCCCAGCCCCCAGATGTGCATACAAGGCAGGGACTGGGATGCAGGAGTTGGGAGGTTATTCAGTTGAAAATGCTTGGTGCTAGCTCAGACTTTGCCAGATCCTGGCAGCTGGCCCTTAAGAGCATTCATCCATTCCATTCACCCATCAGCCACAAGCCCTTGGAGGAGACCAGACTCTCCCACCTATGGAGACCCTGGGCCAGAAACTGGTGATGAAATAGGTCCTAGGGTCCCCTGCTGCACACTGGGCAGGCCCCTGTGCCGTAGCCACTCTGTTTAGCCCTGCTTCACAGAAAGGGAAACTGTGGCTCTAACCACTGAGATCACAGAGCTAGCAGGAGGTGAGGCTGACATTGAACTCCCTGGCCTATGGACTCTCTCCATCACACTTGGGTGGTCCCCTGCCTGGCTGCTCCCTTGAGGTCCCCTGAGGGCTTTTTGGATGGCAGAGGGCTTGACCTCATGTCTGTTCTGTTTCCTGACTCTCTGGGTCAGCAGGGGCAGAGTAGGGAGCCAGGAGCAGACTCAGGGCTCCTGCATCATCTTCCTTCTACCTGGCTCCTGCTTCCTCTTGGCTGCTCTGCCTCAGCCTGGACCCCGAAAGTCAGATTCTGTACCTCTACCCTGGCCGGTGAGTCCTCTCACAGCACATCCTGTTGTCTTCAAGGCCCTCCTGCTGCTCTCAGGTCTCTGCAACTGCCCTTTCTAGAACGTTCTCATCAGTCACGCTTGCGGCTTACCTCTGCCTCTCTGTCCTTCCGGTCGCTTGTGTGACTGTGGCCTCCCCACCCAGACCTTCCTGAGAGTCCTGCCTCACCTCCTCAGCTTGTTACTCTCAAGCCCGGTGTCTTCAGCCAGGGCACATCCAGCATCTGGGACCTGAAACCTTGGGTGCTTAGAAAGTGCTTCCCTAAGATCTATAAGTCCTCCGCCTCAGAAGTACCAGAAGTAGCCCAGGACGTTGGTCACCAGCCTGTCTCATACTCTGCCTCAGGCACTTCTGAAATCTCACACACTTCACTAGAGACCGAAGGGCCAGGGGTGGCGTATCTGTGTCCAGCCATGCTTCTAGCGCCAGCTAAACCTCTCACAGAAGGGAAGGGACCCAAGAAGCCACAGGTTGTGCATCAAGATAAATTTGTTCCGTCATCTCTGGGGCCTCTGAGGGGAAAGCTACAGGAGGAGATACTCATCTGATCCTCTAGTTCTTTCTTCTTACCTAGACAAGTCCAATGCAGACGCATCTTATCTCCAGGCATGGACAGTAAGTGGAAGGGCAGAAATCCCCAAATCCACCCTGAGATGATGAGATTTGTATTAGTAGACAGAGTGAAAGCTGGAAGGGCATGGGCGAGCACCAAGTCTGAGTCCTGTGTCTCTCCACTCTTCCCCGCCCCCTACCCCCCCCCCAACTAGGATGGGCAATGAGACCTACGAAGTGGGAGGAGAGGTTCTGATAAAGTCATTGGTGGTGGAAGAGACCAATTTTGGAGTGGGGAGTGGAGGAACTGCAGGGTCCTCTCCCTGGGCCCAGCATGCAATATGACTAGCCAAGCCTTCTCTGGACTTCCTGCTGGTACAAGCAGGGCTGCGGCTGAGGTGGTCCCAAACTCAAGGCCTCAGAAGTTTCTGTGAGCTCTTCCCATCAATGCAGCCCCACACTTGCCCAGCAAAGGGTTAAGCTCTTGGCGCCAGCTCTGCACAGTAAATCGCCCCCCCCCTCCCCTTTTCACAAACACTTGTAGGAAATCAGGCTGGGCGCTTCCTGCAAGGAGGAGGAGGAGGAGGCAAGGCCAGGCCTCAGCTGCAGGGGCGGGGAGAAGTGGGGAGCGATGCTTGTCTGTGAGCTGAGGCGGTTCTGGCTGGCAGAGCAGTCTGGAGGCGGTCCAGGGTGCTGTGTAGGCAGGGGGCTCCCTGGGTTTGAAACAAAGACCTTGTGGGCAGCTCCCCTGAGCCCAGGCCGGCTGGATGGTGGTGTAGACCAAGTGAGGTAAGGAGCTGAGGCAGGAGGAGGGCCAGAGGGAAGGCCGCCTTCCCTCTGGATGGGCCAGTCATAGACTCTGGACAACCCTGGCAGTCAGCCCAGCCCAGCCAGGAAATCGCAGCTACGCAGCTGCTGCCACTCCTGTCCAGTTCTGGGAGTCCGGCCCCCAGGCCAGAGTGGACTTCAAGATGCTAGTTTCCAGTTCCAGCTCTGATTTGGTTCCCTTGGTGAACTTGGACGGGTATTGGTCCCTCTCCGCGCCCAGGGTGGGCTCCATCTCAAGGCCAGTTAGTGTTTGGGTTGCTGAGGGTCTCAAGAGATGTACGGAAGTGGGGAGCAGGCCAGGAGATGACACCCTCCTACCCATGTAAGGGCAGGGACAAAGTCAACATTCTGGGGACCAGGAGGCCAGCTAAGACCTAAAGTAGGGCAAGATGAGAATCAGTAAAAGCCTGGCCCCTTTTTAGTTCCTCCCCGGATACTTGGGTGAGTCAGGGACAGTCTGGGGACATCCGTAGTGGGTATCTCTACTCGATGCAGGCCAAAGGCCACTCTTGTGAACAGGTCTGTGCCCTGCCGCTGGTCCAAACTTGCTTTGGAGCCCCACAGCCCAGCCCTTTAGAAGGGTCCAGCAGCGTTGTATGGAGGTCTTTCCCCTGCCATCCTCCTGCCTCCTATACACCTCCTGACCTTGGTTTAATAGCCACGGTGTTCTTCTAAACTTCCTGGCTGTTCTCATTAGGTGCCTGCCTCTGTTTCCTCGTTGGAATGAGGTTAAAGTGGGGATGCCCTGGCTATCCTTGGCTGGATAGCATGGAGCTTTTGAATGCCAAGGCAGCTTCAGTGGACGAGGATCATTCTGGAGCATAGTGTGTTGAGTGGTGTAAAGGGCCCTTAGACTTTGTAATGGCCCAAGACAGGAACATCCTTCTCTCACCACACACACACACACACACACACACACACACATACACACACACACACACACACACACACACACACAGAGAGAGAGAGAGAGACAGAGAGACAGAGAGACAGAGAGACAGAGAGACAGAGAGAGAGAGAGACAGAGAGCTGTGTGAAGCAGAAGCAGTGGGGAACAGGGCATTGCCTAGCCAGGAACTAAATAGAATCCCTGGAGGGTGTTACAACATGGAGATCAGATCTGTACAGGTGTTAGGTGGTAAGAAACAAGGGCATAGAAAAAGAAGTGTTTGGTGTTTTGGGGGTGGGGTACAGTTTCTCTGGGGGCAGGTGGGGACCCTTAGCCCAATGGCCGAACCATTCGCAGGACTTAGTTATAGAGGGGCTGACCCTCCTGGGTCAGGACATCATAGTTCGTATCCCGAGCATCCACTGCTGCCCTGACAGCTGTCCGGACCTCCCTGGCTGTCTGTGGCACTCAGGGGCTAGGCCCTGAGCCCTCCTTGAAGTTCAGCTTGTGTTTTCAGACCTCTGTGCCTTTGTCTGTGCCGTTCCTTGTCCCGATTCCCCTTCCTCTTTCTCCCCTAGATTTGCTTGGTCTGTTAAAGCCGTCACCAAACTTCCTTCTTCAGCAGCTTTTCTGGATTTCGTCCTCCACGGAGGGTGGGATCTTGGCAAGGGAGTTTTTCTGTATCCTAGGGGCTGAGAGCCTCCAAGTTCATTTGGTGCCTCTCTGAGGGCCAGGGTGCTCACCAGACAGAGGGATGGGTGCAGCAGGAGCAGGCCTAGGTGACCACTGTTCCCCTATACAGAGAGGAGCAGCCAGCCAGCCACTGCCTCGAGTGGCTGGAGCCTCAGGGCTGGGGTCTGCTTGCCTGGTGCTCAGCCTCTACTCTATTGCAACTTCATCTCTGCCTGAGGTTGGTACACGTTTGACATGGATGTGTGTTTGCTGATTGACTACCTGTCTGTCCAGTTCCAGGCTCCATGGCACCAAGGGCCGTGGTCGGCACAGAAGAATAAGGTCTTTCTCAGGAAAAGCTCACAAGTTGAGGCACTTGAGAAATGGGTGCAAAACTGTAGCCTCAGACTGTTGCTGCCTGTGATGTGTGGGCTCTCTGGAGAACAGTGAGATTTTTGCGGCTGAGTCACTGCAGAAAACTGGCCGTTCCTCTTTTTGCACGCAGGGGCCTCTGTGATGGGGCAGGCTGCTCTGCGGTGGGCTAGGAAAAAAAAATAACATTTCAAAAGTCAGAAAACCACATGCCACAGCCCTTCCTCAGCAGAGATGTCAGGAGGTATGGTTGCACCCCCTCTACCTGCCCACGCCTCCATACTGGGAGTCAGAACCCCGGAGAGGCCCTGTTGAAGGCCGGGCAGTGGTGGCGCATGCCTTTAATCCCAGCACTCTGGAGGCAGAGGCAGGCTGATTTCTGAGTCTGAGGCCAGCCTGGTCTACAGAGTAAGTTCCAGGACAGCCAGGGCTATACAGATAAACCCTGTCTCAAAAACAAAAACAAAAACAAGAAAGATTCTGAAGCCTTGACCCAGGGCTTCTGAGCCAGGATCCTACAGACATAGACCAAGTGCTTAGAGAATTCTCAAGCACACTCAAGATCAGGATTCCCCCATCACTGTGGATTTGAAGTAGGGGTACAGGTTCTATACGGGAATAAGGGCCTCGAATTTAGATTTACAGTATTTTGTAGGGATAGGGCAGTATGTGTGTGCCACTGTGTGCACCAGAGGCCAGAAGACAACCTGGAATGTGAGTCTCACTTGCCAACTTGTTTTACGCAGTCCCTAACTCAATGCTTGCATATGCTAAGTGCCTGGCATTCTGTCTGCTTCCCATCTCCTGGTAGGGGTGTGCTGGAATTTCACATGCTTGCATTCAGCTTTTATGTGAGTTCTGGAGACTCGAACTCAGGTCCTTAGGGTTGTGAGGCCAGTATTCCTCTGAGTCATCTCTCCAGCCCCAACTTAAGAACTTTTCTATTTATCCTTTAAAAATATTACATTTAATTATTGCAATGTGTTTGTGCACATGTCACCATATGTACATATGTAGAGGTGGTGGCACATTTGAGAATCAGTTCTTCCCTATCGTGTGGGTCCCAGGGATCAAACTCAGTTCCTCAGACTTAGCAACAAGTGCCTTTAGCTGCTGAACCATCTCACCAGCCCTCTCTTGCTTCATTTTAAAATTCTCTTTCTAGTACATGTAGTATTTGGATATGCGGATATGCAGTTAGAAGTATGCATAGAGGTATAGGTGTGCAGATTTTTTTTCTGTTGGGGATGTGTGGTTACTAAGAAAATAAAACCCCGGGCCAGGACTGATCTCTAGTCGTAGTACTTACCGACCAGTGGATCCTGGCCTAATCAGTCACTATTCTCTCTGAGCCTTGGTCTTGCTACTGAGATGCGAAGGCAAATATCTGTCAAGCTTCCTGCTAGCCTAGCAGAGTCGGGGCAGTGTGGAGATACGTGGGAAATTTAGGGGTTCTTCAGGCACTGGGGCAGGAGGACTGGCTGAGGGGCAGGGAGAGAAGCCCTGAAGTCCCCTTTCCCCAGAGCCAGAGTCACAGCTAAAGGAGAGTTAGCCCACGTCACTGCCTAGTCTTTGTGAAGCCAGGCTTTCCCAAGCAAGTCCCTGTCTCTGGGGAACTGAGTCTAGAAATAGCTGCCTGATGACTTTTCCCAGCTATATTTTGAGAGCAGCGCCCAAGAGCCCCAGAGGCTCAAGGACAACTCCAACTGCTCAACCTTAGAGGTTGGGCACTATATCAGCCTTGGTAGAAGAGCCCACACTGGTACCAAGAACCTGGCTGCTACCCATGGTCTTCATTCCTGTGCTACTCTGGAAAAGTCCCCTTCCTCTCTGGAACTCAGTTGTCCTACCTTTATAGAAACCAAGTGTGGACAGCCACAGTTCTTTGGTAACCGAGTGGCTGGCAGCTCCTTGGTCCTGTGCCTTTATCCCGAAGCTGGGTTTACTGGGCTTACTGCTGTGATTGGCACAGGAAATACTAGCAAAGTGTCAGAAGTAGAGTGTGAAGGGAGAAGAGAGAATGAGGGGAAGAGGAAGGCTGAGGGAGCCCTCTTTGGGCCGCCTCCCCTGCTACCAGGGCCCCTCCCACAGTCCCTCTGTGGCCAGGCTCTCTGGCACAATGTCCGAGAGCAATATCAAGGGCCTTGTCCATTGCCCTCTCTCCATTGCTGGTCTCTCTGCCCAAGAGTCACAGACAACTGTGACTCTTAGGATGTCATGAGAAGCTTGCAGGGTTTGGCTTGCCCACCTTCCAGCACTCCCTGCTGTCAGTCACCTATCTTCTGTACTCTCAGGACCCCTGGCCTACTGTGTTGTAATTTCTATTTTTTTTTTTGAGGCAAAAAAATCATATAACGTGCAACTAAGCAGTCAGTGGCCCTTAGCATAATCGCATAGTTATATCATGTCTCTTCTACCTTTCAGAACATTTCCCTCACCCCTTAAAAAAAAAAATCCTGTGCCCGCTGAGCAGCCAGGGACCTTGTCCCCGCCTCCACATCACTGTGGCAGCCCTCACTTAGCCCCCTTCCTCTCTAGACTCACCCCCCCCACCCCCCGCACACTGCAGGCCTCAGGCTCAGACTCACAGGAATCTGGTGTCTGCTTTTTCACAATTACCATAGCACTTTGGTGTCACACATGTTGGGACTCCATTCCTTTTTCTGCCCTAATTCCATTCCTTTCTGCAGCTGAGTAATACTCTGTTATATGTAGAGACGGCAAATCGTTTCTCCGTGCAGATGCATGGAACTGTGTTTGTTTGCACGCCTGCTTTCAATTAGTTTCGGTATTGGAAGTGGCTCGCTTTCCATCCCCTGCTTTCAACCTGAAGTCGTGTCCCATGCCCAAAGTCCCATGTGGTGCTTCCCTGCCTTCCTGGGCTTGGGGTGACTGCCACCAGGGAACCCTTGTCTCTTTTCACCTGGATGGTGGCTGCCGGCTAATCTGTGCATGCCCTCCCTTGGGCAGTCAGTGCTGTGACAGGGCGTGGTGCCTGCAGACAGAGCTAGGTGTGCAGTGACAGGAGCTGGCGTTTGGGGAACACTTGTTAACACAGGGTGCTGCCTGCTAGCACTCTACCCTGTATCCCAGAGGGAGAGGAATCCTCATCTCATTGATGACAAATGAGGACAGTGAGTCACCCAGGGTCACACAGCAGAGGGCTGCCTGCCTCTGGGGCTGCAGCTGGTGAGTTCCCGGATGGATGGTGGAAGCCCTGGAGGATTGACATTATCCATTGGTTGTACCCCCAACAGGCCACAGGCGGGATGGCTGGTGCTAAGAGGAGCCACCTGTGATTTGGATCCCCAGCTGCAGCTCAGTCTCTTGAAGATGAAGTGGCCCAGGTGAAGCCAGGCCGGGTCCCATGGCCAGCTCAGGGACAAAGGCACAATGGGCTGGGCCAAGCTTGGGGCAAGGACCCCGAAGGCGCCGCTGGGCTTGGGCTGAGGACCAAGATGCAGACGGAAGAAGTGACCAGGGCTGGGGAGACAAACAGCTTCTTCCCGAAGCCCCCAGTCCTGAGCTCCTAGAGGACTTCCGTCGGGCACAGGAGCACCTGCCACCCCTTGAGTGGGACCCTGACTTGCAGGACTCCGGAGAGTCTTCTGGAGAAGGTGAGGTGGGCTCCTCTTCCCCATGGGGGTGACCTGTTTCCCCAAGAGCCCACTTTCCAGCAGAGGCAAGCAAACTAGGGGCATCTTTCCAACCCTTACTTCAATTCTATTCTATTCTACAACAATACTGCGCATTTTGGAAAATGTAAGCAATAAGGGGTGAATGTGGAAGTGCTCATTATTCCACCCCTCCCCCGGTGGGACCTCTTTTCAGCAGGCAAATAGTAGATGAATATACAAATGTATGCTAAAGTATTCCATTGCCGATTACTTTGTTATCTTAATAGCTAAGAATATTTTCCCTATTCTCCCAATATTCCTCCACAGGTCTCTCCCAGGACCTGCACACAATGTGACTTCTCCCATAATCCTTTGTCCGTTCTCTCCCGCCCTGCAGCATACAGTTAGTGGTCTGTGCTGTGGTGAACGCCGCAGAGGCAATGACATCCGGCGTTCTCTGCGTACTTGTCACCATCCTGCCTTTGGTGACTTGAACTGCTTGGCTCAGGGTTTGGGCTTATTCTAAACCCCAGCCAGCAGAGGGAATGTTAGCATTCTTCATCCTCACCAGTGGCTGTGTTCCCACTGCCAGGAGACCAGCATGAAGGGACTTCTCAGCTTTGCCTATGGCAAGTCCCTTCTCCACACCAGCCTTGGTTTCCTCATCTCTGAAATGGGCATAATGACACCACTGGGAACAGCAAAGTCTTGAAGTGTGTTGACCCCTTTACTGGATTATGAATAGGACAACACATAGTAGGCTTCCTGATATCACTAGAACCCTTGGACCACAGAGAAACCAGTTGTGCCAGTATCCTGAGTATTTCATGGCTGCCACAGCTGTCCACTTGGGAGCTGGTGTGTGTGTGTGTGTGTGTGTGTGTGTGTGTGTGTGTGTGTGTGTGTGTGTGTTTTACTGGAAATTGAAGCTTGAGCCTTCTATAAGCCATTCAGTGCTCTAAGGCTGAACTATATCCCAAGCCTCTAAAACAAAGTGTATTTCTGAGATAAAGTAATTTCTGAGGGAATCCAGACTGAGATGTTTAAGGCAACCGGCAGAGGTGCCTCTTACTGAGAGACACTTGGTATGATGTGGCAGCCACCCCTGTGTCTTGTGACCCACTTCCTTCCTTCGACACAACTCTCAGCAGGTAAGAGAAGCAAGTACCAAGCATAAATAAGAACTGTCAGAGACCAGTGACTTGTTCGTGGTCCCCAGTTAGGGATCAGAAGAGCCTGGAGTGAGTACAGCTCCTTTATGCTCTGGTGGTAAACCCTTTATTGAGTTCCAGTCCAGGACTGCTCTGAACCACAGTGTGATCCTTTGGTCAGTTACTTACCACCACAGAGCTTTGGGTTTGGATGTACTGCTATAAAGCAGAGTGATTAGGTGAAGTCAGTTGTAAATAACCAAGAGATATGCAGTGTCAAGAGTAAAGGGGAAGAGCTCTGTGGAACAGCAAGCCTACAAGGCTTATGACAAAAGGCACCTCCATCCAGAGCAGAGTCTGTGCATTGTTACCAGTGTGTCTCATGAAAAGCTGGATCTATCCCAGACAGAGTAGACACTCTGTGAACGTGGCTGCTTACAAGATGGATGCATTTTGGATGGATGGCTGAAGGCTGGGTGTTAGATGGATAGGTGAATACCTGAAAGAATGGGTAGGTGAACGGATGATAGATGGATGCTTAGAAGGATGAATGGATTGATGGATAGGTGGATGGATGGATGGATAAATGGATGGTGGGATGGGTGGATGGATAGAAGGATGAATAGGTGGATAGGTGAGTGGATGGATGGATAAATGGATGGTGGGATGAATAGATAGATAGAAAGATGAACAGGTGGATAGGTGGCTGAATAAAAAGGTCCTTAAAAGGATAGGTGAATATTTGAAAGAATGGATGGTGGATGGATTATATATGCAGAGATGGGTGATGGCTGTGGTGTAGATGGATGGATGAATGCATGGGTGGGTCGATGGATGGATGCTTGAAAGGGTGGATGGATGTTTAGGTGAATGCCCTATCTACTACATAAGAATTACTACCTATTTCTTGGAAGCTGTGCACATTTTATCTTTTGTTACACAGATTTTATGGGTCATCCATGGCATCTTTCCCCCATCTTTCTGCTTCATTGAGAAACAGTACTGAGCACCTGCTCTCTAAACGAAATAGAGCTCAAAAGCAGCCACTGCCCTTGCCCTCAGGGGGCTTGCAGTGTTATGGGTGACGGGACAAACAGCTGTCACTGCCATAGGCAGTATGTTGCAGAGGGCTCCAGGCTTGTGGGAGCCTGCAGAGAGAGAGTTTGACCTTATCAGCGAGCTTCAGAACTTTTCTGGGAAGGTCAAGATTGAGATTCAGCCTGAAGGACCAATAGCTCACAAGATGAAAGAAGGAGACAGGACCCTGGTGGAGGATGAACGAAAGCACAGTGCTTTTCAGGGTCCCTGGGTTTTGGGATGTTGGAGCAGCAGGGGCCCCAGGACCCCAGGAAAGGCTCTGCTCTCATGCTGGGAACAACAGGGAGATGTGATGAGATTCCAGGTGGCAGGGGGCCAAAGAAGAGATCATATGGCTATTGCATTTGTTCTTCTGTAGGAGGTAAATGGGACAGGGCAGGGGACATTCTGGATCAGGGGCTAAGGTGACGATCAAGATGCCTCCCAGGCTTTGCCTTATGCAACTGTATGCGATGGTATTGCCATTTGTAGAAATGGGATACACTTAGTGGAGACTAGCTCTAAGGTTTGAGCTTAGAGGACCTTTGACCAGGGGAAAAGTTACACAAGTTACCTGATTATGTGTGGGTGGCTCTAGGTTCTTGCCATCCTCAGCATCATTAGGTCATGAAGTGATTCAGGTGGCATTATAGACCCAGCACGGGCTCAGCAGTGAATGACCTGTCTTTCCAGAGACTGAAGCTGACGATGTTAGCAGCCCAGAAGGTTCCACCGTGCCTCTGCCCTGGCTCTCCAGGCACAACCAACATCTAGACCTGTCTGAAGAGGAGCTGGATGAGGCGTCTGGGAGCCCTGAGGTAGACTTAGCTGGAGAGAGTTGTACAGAGCTGGAGTGTGAAGACCAAGGAGAATCCAGCCCTCCGGCTCTGGAACAGGGGCCAGCCAGAGGCTGGGTTACCTCTGTCAGACAAGGCGGTAACTACAGACCCTCCGAGCATCTAGAGGCCCAGCCATCTATTGAACATAGCCGCACAAAGTCTTGGAGCAGTGGGACTTTGAGCCTCGGTCAACCTAGTGACAGCCTTGGTTCTACCTGGGAAGGAGACTCGGATGTCCCTCAGTCTTCCACCTTGCCCAAAGCCCTGCCACAGAGTCCATGCCACAGCCTTTCACACCCAGGTGACAGAAATGGAGGTAAAGTTGCTCCGGCAACACCCACAGAATTCCGGGACTCCTTAGCAGCGCCAGCCCAGAATCCTGAGTGCTCTGCAGGCACATGGGGGCAAGAAACCACCAGTCTACCCAGCTCTCGGCCTGAGGACCAAACCTGGAAGAAAACTAAGACATCACCTAAGCCGCTGCCCTCCCGGTTTACTGGCTCTGTCAGCCCCCTGAGTGCTCGGCTTGGGGCGGTAAAGAAAGTTGTGTCACAGCACAAGCAGGGAGCCACTCTGGCTGGCCACTCTTCTTCACATGTTCAGAAGTATGGCAGGGGACGCCGCCTGAACTACCCACTCCCTGATTTCTCCAAGGTGGGACCCCGGGTGAGGTTTCCCAAAGATGAGAACTACCGACCCCCAAAGTCCAGAGGCCACAACAGGCAACAAGGCTCTACCAGACCCCTTATCTTCAAGTCGCCAGCTGAGATTGTTCGGGATGTACTGTTGAGTAGCGGAGAGCCGTCCCTGGCCCAGGAATCTTCTCTTGCTCACCCCATCACCAGAGTGCCCCAGGAGTTCCAGACACCCGAACAAGCCACTGAGCTAGTTCATCAGCTCCAGGTAAGCAAGATGCTTGTCCATGTTACCCAGACACTTGTTAATTAGAGAAGCTTGTCTTGGGATGGAGCCCCTGCTGGTGAAGGTGGAGTTGTTTCTAGGCTAATGCTAGACCCTGCCCATTGCTCAAAGAAGAGCAGTGTGAGAGACTGGGAGTGTGACTCAGTCAGTATAGTGCTTGCCTCCCATGATCAAAACCCAGCGTCCAATCTGAGCACCTCATAAATGGGTGTGGCGGTGCAGGTTTGTACCCCTAGGAATCTACAAAGTAGAAGCAGGAGGATCAGATATCTGAGGCCATCCTCAGCTACATAACAATAGCAAGTTCTGGGCTAGCTTGGACTAGAGACCCTGTCTCTAAGCGGTAGAGCAGTGAGTCTGTCCGTGTCTCATGGATGGTCTGTTTATTTTCAAGCACAGCTAACATATCTAACATAAGGAGAATGGTCTAGTGGACACCCTCCTCCTCACATCCACCCAGGGAGCAGCTCCTGGGATCCTTTTTCTATCTATGGCCAGCCTCTTCCCCCACTCCCACAACCCCCACTGAGTTAAGCAAAATTCCAGGTATGCAGTCATTTTGTAGTTTATTGTTTACCTCTAAGAACTCTGCCCACAGGATTGCATGCAGAGGCAGAAACAGGTCCCCACGCACTACGCAGTGGCTTGTTCTTTCCGTCCCCTGGAGTCAGTCTCTGCAGCCCTTCTTGCATTTCTTCTTTCTAATATCTCCTGTCTATCTTTCCTCCTCTGCTCTCTTTTTGATACATGATCTCTGTGGAGTCAGGCCTTCCCCGTAGTCATTCCCATTTTACACCGTGCTGAGGCATATGCCTTATCTCACGGGACCTTGCGTGTCCTCCCTTTACCTTGACCATTAGTATGATCAGAGGTTGGGGTTTGGGGTTGTAGGCTCCTATGTGCACCTCTCCCCACTAGACCATGAGCTGCCGGGGAGGGTGCTGTGAGCTTCCTTCAGGAGCTGTGACCACTTGCAGCCTCTGCTGACCTGTAAAGTCCACTGCAGTCCTTGCCTTGCCCCGAGACCTTCCCTTGAAGTGAAATAGTATTGTGATATTGCCTCCTTTTACATTATGCATTGTTATAAATCTCCTAAAGAAATAACACCTTCCCTCATCAACCATGAGATTATCAAGATCTTGTCAATATGGGAAAAAATGAAACAGCCATGTGATTTCCTTCCTTCCTTCCTTCCTCCCTATTCTTCCTTTATAGATTTATTTATTTTATTCTATGTGTATGAATGTTTTGCCTGCATGTATGTATGTGCACTTTGTGCATGCATGGCGCCTGAGAAGGTCAGAAGCAGTCATCAGATCCCATGACACTGGGGCCACAGATGGCTCTGTACAATTTGAGTGTTGGGAACCTGACCTGAATCCTCTACAAGTGCTCTTAACCACTGAGCTATCTCTCCAGACCCCTACCCCTCTCTCTTTCTGTCTCTTTCTCTTCCCACCCCTCCTCTGGCACCAAGGGTCTTCTTATATCACTCTCCACCATATTTTGTTACTGAGGGTAGAACTCGCTCACTCAGGTTGTCTGGCCATCAAACCTCTTCTCCTCTCCAACTCCTGGGGTTACAGGCATGCATCACCATGGCTGGCTTTGTCTGTTTTTGTTTTGTGGGGACAAGGTCTGTTTTTTTTACATAGCTCTGACTCTCCTAGAATCCACAGAGATCCTCATACCTCTGCCTCCCAAGTGCTGGGATTACAGGCATGCATCATCATACCTAACTTCACACTTGACTTTTTAAGACAGGTACTGGAGATTCAGGCTTAGTTACTCATGCTTGCACAGTGGGCCCTTTACCCACAGACCCACCACCCCAGCCCGGAACCTGACCTTTTACAACAGTGACTCATTTTCAGGTGTCATTTCCTTGCATCATAGGCGACCAATGACATCTGTTTTGTTTTTTCCCTACTGTGAGTTGCTTTAACAAAACTTTGGGTTTTGTGTAAGGCCAGTGATCCAGAGTATATAAGAGCTCTAACTTTTAATTCGTTTTCTGTTCTTTCTCTGCGTATGTGTATTCACTTGCTCATGTATGTGTGGATGCATGTGTGGATGTTTGCATATGGAGCCCAGCAGTCAGCTTTGAGTGTCTGCCTGAGTTCTCCACCTTACTTGTGTTTTTGGAGACAAGGTTTCTCTTTTACCTGGTACTCACCAGTTCTGTTAGGCTGGCTGCCCAGAATTCCAGAGATTCACCTGGCTCTGCCTCCCCAAATGTGCCACCACACCTGGCATTCTTACTGGGGTCTTGGGGATTGAACCCAGGTCCTTACACATGTGTGGCCAGGAGTGACTACATCTTTTCTCTACAGGAGGACTATCACAAGCTCCTCACCAAGTATGCGGAGGCTGAGAACACCATTGACCAACTTCGCCTTGGGGCCAAGGTAATGACTGGCTGGAGCTGGCTGAGCTGTGTGGGTGGAGCCAAGAGCAGGGGGGTAGGGATGGGGAGAGGTGGCGGGAGGAGACAGGGTTCTTTGAGAGATGGCCTACCCCAGAGTCTTAGAGAAAGGTCACACTGGCTCTTGTATCCTGAGACTGTGTATTGGGGAATCCTAGTCCTTGAATCACCACCACCAGGCCTCATTCTGACCTCGACATAACCTATCTATCCCTGGCCTCCCTCTCTCACTGTTGATGTCTTTGATGGAGCCTGGAGTACTCAGGAATGTCACCAAAAGTTGTCTCTTTCTCTGTGACTTGGCAGAAGTGGGAGTATGACTTCCTAGGCTGACTCTTGACCCCATTCTAGCCAGCTGGGTGACTTGAGTCAGTCTGTAGCCCAGACTTTTGTTCAATCTTTGGCGCCCCATTTTTCTGGGATCACACTTTCATCTTTCTCCTGTGTCTCCCCCAAAACCTCCTCCTCTTATCCAACTGGAACTGAGCACCCCATGTGGGACAGCCCCACGCGGTAGCTCATCCACACTGAGAACTAGGTAGCATAGCCTCCCACCATGACCTGTCTCCGGAGGAGGCTGAGAACCCTGAATGGGGACCTTCTCTCTCCTGGGGCGAGGCAGGAAGTGAGCCAATCAGCCCCTGTGACTTCCTGCTTTCCTCATACCCTTGTTTGCTCAAACAGGCAGCACAGAGGAGGCAGGACAGCTGCGGGACAGAGATGTCAGCCCTCCCCTGCTCTGGTTGTCCCCCTAGAAAGAGGACATCCCACCTTCCTGCAGAATGCTTCCCACTCCAAGGTCCCCATGTCATGTGCTGACCTCATGCCTTCAACCACTTCTGGGGACCACGGGTGTAGTCAACCATAGCAAGGCGTTGAAAAGGGCCTTCCTATCTCCACGCCTGTGGCCCTGCCAGGTTCGGGCAGGACCCTTCTCATGTGATCTCCTGGACACATCTACTGGGTTACATCTCTGGGGCTGAGAGCAGACTTTTTGGAAGACAGTAACCCCCACTGATATCTTTAGGTGCCCCAGAGCTCCGAGTGTTAAGAGGAAGTGTCAGAACAGGCCTGGGGAGAGCTGCAGAGAGGGCTCACAGGATAATCTGTAGGAGATGCTGAATGGTTCAGCCACCCTCTGCTGCTCTCTGGAAAGGTAACTTTGGCCCAAGAGAAGAGTGAGTTCTGTTCGAGTGATTGCACTGAAAAATGGCCCATAATTCCCTCCACCCCAGCCTCATTGCCACACTGGGAGTAGGCACAGGTCAGGGTCTTTCAGGGGAGAACAGGGGGCCAAGGCCCACAGATGCTTCCGTTTTTTGAGCTCCATGTTCTCTACCAGAATAATTCTGCACAAAGCCCACTTCAAGAAACCTGAATGAGGAGTTCTGGATCCTATGGTCTTCCTGTCTCTCACACGGATCTTTGAACATGACTTCTGCTGAGCTCTTTCACTCTGTCCAGAGCCCAGAACAATGCAGGAGAGGCTAGGCCCACCCAAGAGGGAACCAGGCTGAAATGTACCCTGATACGTAGGTAACCGCTGTGGTGAGTAACTGGAAACCGCAGTCCGATGGAACTGAGACCTACATTGGCTAAACTGGTCAGAGTCCAGTCCCAGACTGAGGGTGTCCCCTCCATTTGCGGACACAAGGCTAAGCCATGAGTGTCCTAGAGCAGGTATGAGACACAAAGATAGGATGTCCCCCTGGATCTGTCTGTTCTTCCCAGATGGTATCGTTTCCTCAGGTCTGGGATCCCTCGCTCAGGCCCAGCAGGGTGTGTGGGACAAGCCTACAGACAGGCAGGCCATGGTGATAGGTGATAGCCATTGGTGATCCTTTTGGCTGCTATCCTAAGTCATTTACAACTGGGCACAGAGAGGTTAAGCCAGGGCTAGGGTTTGACCCTAAACACCTGGCTGCAGGGCCCAGGACTCACTCACTCTGGGAAAAACCAAGTCAACAATGCTCACTGAATCTGCAGCCAAAAAAAAAAACCCAAACAAACAAAAAGCAAAACAAAACAAAACAAAACAAAAGCCCTGCTCAGGGAAGGCCCAGCTTAGATCTAGGAGCATCTAGGAACCAGGGTCTGGGGAGCAGGGGATAGGGGACCAGGACTAATTAGGAGTCACGGGTGGGCTTTATTCTGTAGGCTGACGGTAGACTCTGTGATGATGTCACCACTTGCTGTCCTGCTGCTACTTCCTCCCAGCTCCTGTCCCTTGTCTCAGCTCTAGGGGGATGTGAAACAGTTGAGGAGACAGAAACCACCCTTAAAGGAATTGGGGGATGATATCACCACCTTTCCACTCTGGGTGCAGTGTATGTGGAAGGCGGCCGTGCTCCTTCCCCTCCCCTCTTGCCCCATTCATAAAGCTCATTACCATTTTAAAGGCGTGGAGACCCTATCTGTGCCCAGAATACTCATTTGTTTAACCCCATGTTTTCCAAACTCGCTGGTCCACCCTGCACAGAGTCTCGAGGGCTTCTGAGTATCACTGCAGGGTCTACTCTGTCCAGAATGGCAGATCATGGCAGGGACAGGCCCTACAGCTCAACAGTTGCTAAGTCCCCTCTCTACTCCCTACTTCCTCTGAATAGCCAGGGCCTCACAGGCCTGGGGCTGTGTTTCCCTCGGTTTTTTTTTTTTTTTTTTTTTAGCCTCTGTATCTGGAAGCTGCCAGGTTCCCACTGCTCCTCAGGTGGGGCCTTGGCACAGTGGGCGTGGAACACAACGGGGAGGGGGGGGCTCTCCTGGGATTTGGGTCACCTCAGGAAGAAAAGGGTGCTGATGGGCAGGCCCCCACAGGCAAAGCTGAGCAGATGGCCCCAGAGGATTATGAAAATCCAGCTTTGTTCTCGACTGGGGAGGCTCAGGCTAGAGGAGGGGGAGGCAGTCACCAAATTGCACCTGAAACAGCTAGGCCCCAAAGAACAGCTTATGCAAAGGGGCTTCCTGTCTGGAGGCTGTGGAACCCCCTAAACCAGGCCCATCTTCAGCTGTTTAGTCCTGGTCATGGGGTGGCAGAGAGCAGTCAGGGTAGCCCATCTGAGCTCTTTAATGGATAACAAGGCAACACAGGAGTGTGTTTTTTACTGGTCCACCTTCATGGTGGCCATATTCACATAAGGATGGGGGGGATGTTGAAGATACAGGGATGATGGTGAAGGTTAAGGTGATGGTGAAGGTTAAGTTAATGGTGAGGATGATAGTGAAGTCTGTGATGGTGCTGATGGGGGTGATGGGGACGATGGTACTATTGGTGATGCGCTGACGATAGTGAAGATGGTGATGGTGGAGATGTTGGTGACTGTATTAGTTACTTGTCTGTTGCTGTGATAAGATTCCATAACCAACCAACTTACAGGAGGGAGTTACGAGGGTGTATGGCCCAGTGTGAAAGTGGTGTTCATGATTCCCAGGCTAAGGATGGGGCTCCTGTGTGGAGGGTGGATGAAGCCTGGGTAACAGAAGCGTTGTGCCCTCTTTGTAGTGGCCTTGCCCTGCCTGACTCCCTCCCTCCCTGCCTCCCTCTTCCTCAGGTGCATCTGTATTCAGACCCGCCCCAGCCCAGTCAGAGCTTCTTCTCTGGGTCAATGCCACAAGGAAGCAAGGTCTTATCCTTCTCTATCCCTCAACCAAGATCAGCAGAGTGGTGGCCTGACCCTGCTCAGGATCCTCAGGCCTCTGAGGCCACGGGTGAGTTGGGGAAGGAGCCAGGGCTTTTAAGCATCCCCCTGCTCATGGAGGACATTGAGTCCACCCTAGGGACCATCCTGGGAGAGCCTTGGCTCAGCCACCTGGCCTCTTGGTTCTGTGGTGTGAGCATTGTTTTCCTTGAGCCCATTGTAAGCCCTAAAATGGACACATATGACCCCAGTTAGTCCTCGTGCGGAGTTGATGAGAAACACCAGCTTTATAATTCCAGCTTTTATAACCCCGAGATAGTTGGGAGACTTGGGGTTCAGAGAGGCAAAGGCATACCAGGCTTGGAAAGGAAAGAGCAAGGATTTGAACCTGCTTTTCCATGAATTAGAGTCCTTACTTATAACTGAGATCCATCCCCCAAGGCCTGGCACCATCCCCTCACAGCTTTGATCCAGGGTAGAGCCATACCTCATTTTCTCTGGTAGGGGAGCAGCATAGTGGCCAGCCCTCTTCCTGGGCTAATGTGAATGTTAGCCAGGAGGGGTCAAGCTATGACTTGATGATATGGTGGTCTGAGGTGCCTCAGGGCTTCAACTTCAGTGGACTAGAGGACTGTCCTCAGCCCCAGGGTTCAGCGGCTGTGTATTCCAGGGTGGCCGTTCACAAGAACAGACCTGAGTCCCTCCTCGTCCCCCAGCATGGCCACTCCAGGGCGGCTTCCTCAGAGCCAGAGCATTACCACAGACCAGCCCTCCACAGGACAGACCCAGGCACTGACCTCTCAGGCCAGCCAGCTCCTGGCCAAGGTGAGTGAACCCCAGCTTTGTCCCACAAGACACCTCATCCCAAAAGCATGGGGCCTCTATATATGTGAGATGCTTATACCAGCCCCAGATGTCTCTGCTCTACCTCCATGTGGGCTGACAACCTTTCAGGAACTTGACCACCCATCCCCCTTGCCCTCAGACACCATGGAATCCAGCCTCCTTGTCACCCAGGAGAAGGTTGAACCTCTTTATTAAGTGCCAACCTGTCTATTGACACAGCTTCCCCAATAAGGCTTGGAGGTGTCCTATGGTTGTCCATGGAGAGACCTTCACTCTCTCTGCCCTCCACCCGACATTTTCCTCTTTATGACAAACTGCCCCTCTTTAGTTCATTCATTACCAAAGCCAATCCTGTTACCTCTTGAGGTTTTGCAAACAGCACTCCAGCTCAGAGTCGTCTGCAGGTCTCTGTCTACCTTCACACTTGGCTCTGTTCCAAAGGTGTCTAAAGAGACTTAAGAAGACACAGCGCCTTAACCACATTCTGAAAACGGAAGTGGGGGAGCCAAGGCAAAGGGGAAGTCCACAGAGAGAAAAGTAAATTAAGCTAGCTCAAAGCCAGTAAACAAGATGTTCTGTTGGGCCCCAGCCCTCAACACCTTGGGCTTTGAGCTTCCGGCTCTCCATTACAAACACATAAGCACAATTGTTACATTACTTTGTCCAAAAACCCAATTTCTTTCACCACTCCCAACATTTGGGGGGGGGTAGGAGGGGGCTGGGGGTAGGGGATCTGCTTTACTGAGGTCTGATTAACATACCACAACATCACTCATTTCAAACGTGAGCAGTCGCATCTTTTCCTGTGTCACGGTCCTGCAGACATCAAGGCTCCATCACCAGAATGACACGTCCAGGAAGCAGCCCTTGACCATCCCACCCTTTGGGCCCAGCAACCACTCACCCACCTTTGTCTTTGCAGTTTGCAGATGTGTCTTATAATCAGCCATGTTCCTCCTTCGAGTCTGATTTTTTTTTTTTTTTTTTTTGGAGTTTCCCTGGTGTTTTCTGGCTCCTCTGTTGGTCCAGCGTGTGTCATTCCACTGCCAGCATTCCTGGTCCTGTACCTGGGATAGCATTTCTCTTTGGCAGTCAGGGCACACTGAGCAGATGCAGGGCATGGCTGAGGCCCCACCCAGAGCCAGGCTGTCCCAGCTGAGAGCCAATGGCCCTTGTTGGGCTCTTTACTTCTTGACAATGGAAAGCTTTGAGGGAGGATGAGCTGGGAGTTCAAAGCGCACTGGAGCTTAAGGACATGTCAAAATGAGACTCACAGCGATCTCACAGGCTGGTGGCTCATGACTGTCACCCCAGCACGTGACAGGCCGGTCACTGAACTCAAGGCCAGCTTAGAGTTCTGAATGAGACCATGCTTTAAAACAAAACGACAAATCTCTCACTGGACTCATTGGTAATTTTTTTTAACTGATTACATATTGTGATCAAATAAAAAACTTTATGAAGGGCCTACAAGGTGGCTCAGCAGGAAATGGGGCTTTTATTTCTTTTATTAGATATTTTCTTTATTTACATTTCAAATGTTATCCCCTTTCCTGGTTTCCCCTCCGAAAACCCCTACCCCACCTCCCCTTCCCCTGCTTACGAACCCACCCACTCCTGCTTCCCTGTCCTGGCATTCCCCTACACTGGGCCATCGAGCCTTCTCAGGACCAAAGGCCTCTCCTCCCATTGATGTCCCACAAGGCCATCCTCTGCTACATGTGCAGCTGGAGCCATGGGTCCCCCCATGTGTACTCTTTGGTTGGCGGTTTAGTCCCTGGGAATTCTGGGGGTACTGGTTGGTTCATATTGTTGTTCCTCCTATGGGGCTGCAAGCTCCTTCAGCTCCTTCGATGAAAGGGGGATTTCTACGAACGAAGCCTAGTGACTCACACTGTAGAAGGAAAGACCTGACTCCTAAGAGTTACCTTCAGACCTCCATAGGCACAACACGGTGTGTACATGTACACAAGTGCATCTGTCCTCACATCCGTGAACATACCTGTACACACACACAATAAATGCAATTTAAAATAAAAATATATATTATTAAAATTAACTTTTCTATTTTTACATTTTAATTTCCACAACATGTTTAATTGTATAGGATATGTAGCTCATATTACATTTCTACTTCATATATTATATAGCTGACATGCTATAATGTAGCTATATAAATTTTTCTATTTCAGTTTACCCTAGTCTCCCACAATAAATGTGTTGTGATTTTGTTGTCCAGACAGGGTCTCATTATGCAGCCCTGGCTGTCCTGGAACTCACTTTGTAGACCAAGCTGGCCCAGAACTCATGGAGACCCTCCTGCCTCTGCCTTCTGAGTGCTGGGATTAAAGGCAGGCACCACAATGCTCAGCTTTGATTTTTATTTTAAATATGTTTGTCTTTTTTTTTTTTTTTTTTTTTTTTTTTTTTTTTTTTTTTTTTTTTTTTTTTTTTTTTTTTTTGTCTAGTGTCAAGGCTAGAACTCAGATCCTTGCGGTTTCTAAGTACATAATGCACCACTAAACCACACCCTCAGCCCTAGACTGACACGGTAGACTCTCCCGGAGCTGAAGTCTTTCTCCAACCACAGAGGACTGAGCAGGCTCTGTGGAAACACATGGTTTTATATAAGAGATTCAACATCCCTGGGTTTCGATGGTTACTTACCTTACTATATCCCAGGCAGCCCGCTTATCTTCATTGGCCCTGAAAATTAGGCCTTGGAGCGAGCCTTTGTCTAAGGGAATATCCCGTAAGTCCTTGGTGGCTGCATACTGTTTTTCAGATAGCATGTGTGCTGATCCTCCCGCCAGCCAGACTGCAGGAAATGTCCCTCATAGGTCTTCATACACATGAGTGCACCTTCTAGAGTTTTCCCAAGGCTGAACTGGCCAAGGCCAGAGGTGGAATCCACTTCCAGCACTCACCTCCAGGCTGGGAGGACACCTTGCGTTCTGAAGGCAGACCCAGCCCTTGCCACCAGGGCGCAGTGTGGCAGAGTGTGCGAGGGTCACCACAGGTCTAGCTTCATAAAGCATGATTCTTTCCCTTCTATTGTTCAGGTGGAATCCTTCGAGGAACTGGTACTGGCCGGACACCTCCCACCCCAGGACCAAATTAAGGTACCGCTACCCAGTGTGGACATTGCACTAACAATGACCAGATAGCCTGTCCCCAGGGTTGAGTCTCTGAGCCCCCTTTTCCTAAAGGCAGGTGGCTGTGTCCCAGACCAGGCTTTCTTAGAAGTTGAGACTAGCTCTGACTTAGTGCCACAGACAGCTGCTTCCCCTGTCCTGGCAGCAAGTCCTTGCTGAGCCATGGTGGCTTAGCAGGCAGTTTAGATGAGTTTTATCGCTGTTTTACATCCTCATTGTAAACGCCCACCAGGGAGCTTCCATCATCACCCCTGCTTAACTATGATGAAGCAGAAGCCCAGAGAGAAATGATACCCGAATCCACACAGCCGTGGGCGGCAGAGCCCTGAGCTGGGGCTGCTGCCTCCCAGTGGTGACCCCTGCTGCTGTACCCCCTGGGCTCCAGAAAAGCACCTTTGCTTTCTAACCTACTTCCCTCTTGTTTTCCAAAACTTGGAACCAGGGGTAAATAGGAGACAGGGTCAATTTCCCTGTGAAACTGTTGCACTGGATACACTTGTTTCCATTGGGTTCGGGTTTTAGGTAGTTATAGCCAGATAAGTCCAATCTTCCTTACTGCTAGTCAGGGCCCCAGGGTGTATGTGGGACCCCTAAACCTGGGAGTTTGTACAGGGAAAGACTGGGCATGGCATGGGTAAGATCAGCATCCTTAGATGGGAGAGACCCAGGAGGAGGATCTGTTTCCCACTCCAGAATTTCTTCTGGGTCCCTCTCATTGGACAGAGACCCTGGAAGCCAATGGGAAAGGACATCCTGGAGGAGCAGCTTCAGGACCCCAAGAAATGTCATGGAGAGCTTGTTCCCCAGCTCTGACAGACACCACAGCCATGTTCAGTTTCAGCGTGTGTGACATGCACTGTAGCTAGCGCATCACAAAGGGAATAGGAGATCGCCCTTGAAAGTTAAATCCTTCCTTTGGGACTAGGCCTTTAGCTCAGTTGGTAGAGTACTTGCCCTTCAGATGTGAAGTCCTGAGTTTAAGCCCAGCATTGCGTAAAATTTGGTGTGGCGGTGGTACAGGTGGGTAATCCTGGCACTCAGGGCAGGGAGGTGAGAAAGTCAGAAGGTAAACCTCAGCTCCATAAGGAGTTTTAGGCCAGCCTGGGCTATATAAGATCCTTTCTCAAAGGAAAAAAAAATCCCTTTAAAATGTTAATCACAGCCATTTTATTTATGGGATTCAGTTTAACGATTTCATCCACATATCCAACAGTAATTAGTTCCTTCTCTTTAACTCTTGGTCAGTTCCTTATGTCAGAAATCTTTTGAAGTCTTCTTTTCTAGTTCTTTTTGCTCTTTTTATTGCATTGGGCTCTGAACCGGGGATTCATGCGCGTGGGCTAGGCAAACGTTCCACCACTGAGCTGTGTCCTTAGCCCTCTCTTACTTTGCATCTTTAAATTTTTTATTTATTATTAACACATGCATGAGTGGGTGCATGTAACAGTGTGAAGGCGGAGCTCAGGGGACAGCTTTGTGAGTCACGTCCCTCTTTTCACCTCTCCATAGGTTCCCAGGAATTGAATTCAGGTCCCCAGGCCTGAGTGATAAGTACTTTGTCCACTGAGCCTTCTCATTGCCCCCAACTTTTCATTTGTGAGACAGGATCTCACTGGATTACCCAGGTTGGCTTTGAGCTTGTCATCCTCCCGCCTCAACCTCCCACATAGACTACAAGCTTGTGCCACTAGACCCAGCTCTCTTCTATCTCCACAGCCTATGATAATAAGACAGCACATCAGAGTTTATTCCACCCAGTTGACTGCTGTGGTACCTGAAGCCCAGCCTTCACCTTGACTTTCCCAATCCCTCCTGGCTTTTGGCCCCTCTTCTATGCCAGCATGTTTAGCTTTCGGGTGTTAGTGAGAACATGTGACTTTAGTCCTTGGCTGTACTCACTTAGCACAAGTCTTGTGGAGCCATCTTTCCTTCTACAGATGACAACTTTAGAAATGTCCTTTTCTTCTTCTCCATCCTTATTCCTCCTTATCTAGAGACCCTGAGGGCTTCTGGGATATCAGACATGGCTGGAAACTACATTCTAGGTTCAATCTATTCCTAGGCTCCTATAGGAAGAACCTAGTAGGACAGACACCTACAGCCATATGTTGATTGGCTATGTTTATGTTTGCTATGAGGGCCTAGTGGGGCTTTTAGGACCAGGAGCTCTGGGCTCAGTGGGCCTGAGTCAAGTCTTGCCTGTACAACTTGCTTACTTACTGTGTGAGTTTCAACAACTTAAATAAGTTTTTTGTGTGTGCTTTGCTGGCAGATGATCTCTCTCATTGTGATTCTGCTGGAGAAGAAGTGAATGCAGAATGCTTTATCTAACAGACACCATGCCAGTCACCCCTAGCCATAGTGTGAGGTGATAATGCCATCTGTTTTCACTATCTGTAAGGACTGGGGAAGAGGGTGACTTATTTTCTGAATGGCATGGTTTTCACATAGGGAGTGAAGATCTAGGCTCTCTGGAATACTATTTCCCTGTGGGGACACAATGGTAGGATAGTTGCTGCTGCCTCTGACTAGGAGCCAAGGAGTCCTGTAGTCTACCCAAGAAGGCCCAGTGGTCTCTGGGCTGGTTCCTAGGCTTCACGTGTTTGATGGCAGAGAGTGCCATCTGGGGAGAAGCCTCCGGAGGTGCTCAGCCACAGCCTCTGTTTCTCAAGCCTCATGTGAGGCCCACAGCCCCCCAACCCAGGAGCCACCAGTCCACTGTGTGAGCATGAAGCCTCTAAGGGCAGGCACTCAAAGCTCTTGGCCCTTGTGTTTCAGAGCTTGGAGCAATTGAGGGCAGCCCACATGGCCCTAGAGGCAGAGTACCTGCAGGCCTACAGAGAAGAGCACTTGGACCCTCAGCTTGATGCCTCTCAGGGGAGTCCCAGGACCCTCAACCTCTGCAGGTAGGTGTTGGAGAGACAGGCCCAGGAGGACAGGAGGGACAGGCCCCTGGCTCCCTCTGTCTCCAGGAAGGAGACATTTCACAGGCATCATTGTGTCACAGGGACGCAAGAGCTCCTGTTCTAGTGAGCATGTGAGTCTAGAGCTGAGAATCCAGTCCCTCAGATACATTTTGGTGATCAGGACTGCAGAGCCCCTCACTAGACAATGAGGAAACTGAGGCCAGAGGAAACTGGGGGTCTACTTAAGAGTCACAGCATCGGGATGGCAGAAGGCACTAAGCTGAGGCCTCCTGACTCCCATTGGAGTCTAATCATCTTGCTATTGAAGTTCTTGGGGTCATCTATTAATGGCTTATGTGGACTCTGAGAGGACTCCTAGGGTCTCTGATTTGAGACATCACCACACTGATATTTCTCCTTTTTTATTGTTTTTTTCTTTTATTAGAAGAAATCATTTTATTCAGTAGATAGGTTGGTGAGAGTACATTTACTAGAAAAATGAGCAAAGGGGATCTAAAAAGATCTTAAATCAATACTGATTTAAAATATCCACTAAATATCCACTATGTTTTGCTGATTTAATGCTGAGCTGCTGCCATGTAAAAAGTAAGTTTATCCACAACAGAGAGATGGAGTCAGAAGTTAGGTACACTGAGACATTTTATTTTATCTTTATTTATATGTGTACATGTAATATGTACATGTATGTGTGTGGAGGAGAAAAGGATACCTCTGGTGACCAGAGGAGGGTATACGATTCCCTGGAGCTGGGGTTACAGGCAGCCAGCTGTAAGCCATCTGACATGGGGGCTGGATCTGAACTCTGGTCCTATTAAGCCTGAGTAGTGGACACTCTCAGCCACTTCTTCTGCCTACCATGAGACTTTGCTTTTCCAAAGCTCCCGTGACACAGTGGTGGCACCTGATTCCTCCTCATCAGATGCTGTGGCTTCAACTTCTTTCTCACTATTTTACCTTGGACAAAATCATTTTTAACCTGAATAAGCTGTTTTCATAGCATATAGAAAAGGGAGCACTGCCTGCCTGATACTATTGGCACAATAATTAAACTAGAAAATAGAAGAGAAACGCTAAACAGTTGTGATATAAATAACTAAATGTTACTACCATTTCCATTTCTTATGGCCAAGATCTTAGTTATTATAATGACTACCATCTTATTTATGACAGTCAAAATAAAGGAATCCCTTCCAATGACTGTGATTTTTATAGCCAAAATAATCTTGTGTTAAATTTTCTCTCATCTGTATTACTGTGCTACTGATAACTAGAAAGCTTTTTGTCTTCAGTAGGATGACTAGGGAAAATAGACTTACTGCCAGATAAAAATATCTGTTCCAGTGTGGAGCTAATGAATCTTTAAATGTCTTCAAAGTGCTACCTTAGTTTTTTAAAGGTATTCTTTTGTCCTTAGTTAGAACATCTATTGAGCTCCTTCTGTATACAATGCAAGCTTACTGGGTAATGTCAAAGGCAGAGCCTATGTCTGCGTTCCATCAGAGAACCCAGCTTTCAAACTGACATTTCTACCTTCAAGGGAACTAGAGGCAGAGATATACCACCTGGGGCAGCGCTTGGAAGAGCTGCAGGACCATATGGACCAGACCCAAGGAGAACCAGAACCACGTAGGCCAGACCTACAGGATAACACCCCAACCCTACCCTTTCTGCCCCAGCCATCTCATCTGCCCACACCTTCAGGACCAATCTCCTCACCAGATGTCCAAACCTACCAGGAGGTACTCCTTTGCTCCATATTATTGATTCAGCCCCCATTTGCTTCTCTTATTCATTCCATGTTAATTTCTTCACTATATATTTAGGAAGTGTGTGCCATATTCTAGGTCTCGTGACACACGGTGGGGATACAGTGGGGACAGAAGGTGGAGGTGACCTCTGCCCTTATGGAGTTTTCTGAATATATGAACTAGTTATAGAGATATTTATCATTTTGATAGCACAATGAAAGAGAAATACAGGTTCTGTGAAAGTGAAGGGAGGGCACTGTAACTGACTAGGACGGGGATGCCAATTCTCTCTAAAGTGTTTAAAGGAGATGAGAGAGTAAGTAGGGCCTGTTCGGTGCCGGTGACAAGTCATTCAGTGGAAAGTGAGTAGGTTTTATGGTCTGCCATGTTGCTGGAGACTCAGCAAGGGCCTTGTGATGCCAGGGCTTGTGGTTAATGTCACAATTAGACCCTCCTTGAGTTTTCATAGAGGGTGTATCAGGCACTTGTGGGTCAACCAGTATGAGGCTGGGGAGTGACAGGGTAGAGGGAGAGATGAGTGCATAGACAGGGTTCAAGGGTTCATTTGATCTGATTGGATGACAGCGAGAGCAAAGGAAGCCAATTGGCTCCCAGGCCCCCAGCCTGAAGTGAGGGACAAGGGGTGTGGGTGCTCACAAAGCTAAGGCACCAGACACAGCCTCTGTGGAGAACATGCTTTCAACAGAGCCCTCTCTCCACACCATGGTCTGTTAAGGGACAGCCACTCTCTTCCTTGGGTGAGTGAGCTGTGATCACACAGGTGGCAGTGGTGGCAGTTCTGTGTTCCTAAGCTCCTGCTCTTGGCCCATGGGAACTTGCCCATGCTGCTGAGCAGGGTAGGACTAGTGCATTAGGTGAGTGGGTGAGAAGGCTGGCCTTGAGGGCTGGGGACTCACCCTGAGCCCTGCCCAGTAGACAGAACAACCCTGGCAGATGGCATTTCCTGTACTGACAGGAAGCCTGGGTACCCAGGCTACAGGGAAAGGTGAGCACAGGTGCCTCTGGCAGGCAGGCTGTCCTGGTTTCAGTATGGCTTTAGCATATCACATCAGCCTCAATTTCTGTGTGAAGTGTGTTTTGGGACACTGAGAATTTGTGTCTGTAGTATGCCTGGCAGGCACCAGGAGCTCAGCTCCCAGCAACCAGTCAGGAAGACCCTTTAGGCTTCACAGGGTCTCACACACACATGAATGAATGGCAGGAGATAGGCCAACGAGTTCACTGTTTCCTGCTCTTCAGCATGTGGCATGAAATGGTAGAAACAGGTGCTCAGAGTGATGGTTACCCTCTGTCCCCCACTTCCTTGGCCAGCCTGCCATTACCACCACTTCCCCTGGAAGCTCTTGCACGCTCCCCATAAACAAGGAGTTACACCTGAGCATCAAGACAGAGGAAAGCCCAAGAGGTCTCCCAGTCACACTCAGGGACAGGAAGCTTCAGGTGGAGCAGGACTTCCAGGGCCTTCTGGAGAGGTGAGTGAGTATGCATGGGATGAAGACACTGTCCCTGCTGGGCTGGCCACTCTGGGTCTCGCTTGTCTCCACGGGCATAGGGGATACCCTCTTGGGTGTCTTCCTGCAGATACCTCAGCGTTAAGTCCCTCCCCGAAGCCTTGAGGGCTGAAGATGAGGAGGATCTGGAGGAAGAGGAGCAGAATCATCATAGCACCTTGGAAGTTGATGGTCCAGCTGCAGCTCCAGGAAAAATAGAAGCCATGAGGATATCATCACCAGGACAGTGCCCAGCACAGGCTGAGGAAAGCCATAGGCCTGCTATCCAGTAAGTCACTGGCCTCTGTCACAAACTCCAGTGTCCCACAAAGGGGTGACCGTTGGCAGCCCAAGCAAAAGAGTTAGGGATGCGGCTCAGTAGTAGAGGAGAGTACTTGTCTAGCATACCATGAGTTCAAGGCCCATCTCAGGGGGAAAAAAAAGTATCCAGCCTGTCATGTTTCTTACATTATTTTCAAAGTTAGTTTCTATTTGTAACACAAAATTTTGGCCTTCAGTTTATAATAACATTGCCTTTTGACTCTGTGGAAGTCTGTGCAAATAGCTAACATAGGAAATTAGGTATGTGAGCCCATAGACTCTGAGAGCTCTTCAGCCATATCCTGCAGGCTATTTCTGCTGTGGTGTGCTGGGAGGTTATTTTAGCTTCCCACGTTACAGTTAAGAGAAGTATGAGGTTCAGAGATGGAAAGTGCTGCCCAAGGTCACACAACTAGGTGACAGAGCCAGGACGTACCCCCAGGGATGTGTGTCTGATGCCAGTGCTTGCCCCTGGTCCGGTGCTGAGCCCCAAGTCTGGGTCACCTGGCTCACATGGGGGCTCAGAAATGCTGTTTATCTCCTTCCCTGCTAGGGAGGATAAAGAACAGATGGCATCTAGGAAGTCACCAAGCATCCGGTTATCCATGGCCAGAGATAGGTACTCACCAATCCTGGATACAGCTGAAGTGGCTCAACGGGGCACCAAACCCATGACATCGCATCAGAGCAGTCTGACCAGCCTGGAAGAGAGCAGGCCCTCAGGGCTCCTTCCTCGCAAAGCCCTGCTTCGGGCTGGTGGGCCCCACACTGAGGTGAGTGTGCTTGCGGAGTGGTCAGAAGATCCCCTGGTGTCTGAGCTCTGTTCCTGGCCTTTGCTCTCACTGACTCTTTTCATGTGTCCCCACTTCTTGCACTGCTTTCTACAGCCATAAAGCCTGCCCACCAGTCAGCATTCGAGCCCAATGCCACCCGTCCTCTGCTGACAGTCTCTTTCCTGAGCTGTGGCTTGTGCCTGTTTGTCAGTGTGTCAGAGCCGGGAACTGGTTTCTAACTGTGCCATTTGCACCCCAAGTGGTAACTGGTGAACTGTTGCCAGGGGCGAAAGGCCACAGACAAAATGCCACTGAGGCTGTATATTTTTGTGTATGCACATGCAAGCACACATACACACACACAAATGACACATAACACACATAGCACATACATGTATCCCTGCATGCACATACACAGGCACATCTATACACACAGTGCATGCCTACTCTAAGGCAAATACACATGTGTATGCATGTACAGTAAGCATAGACCCACTATGATAGTCCTGATGAACCTATTCTTGGCAGTCTCTGCATTCGACCTGAGAACACTGAGGGGGTGGGGCAACCTCATCACTCACATGTTCCCTGTGTCCTACTTTAAACTCATGTGCTGGCATGTGCATGGCGAAGGTTGTCTAGGCATCTCTGCAGCACATGGAACTGCCTAAGCCAAAAGGCGCTGGGTCAAGGCTTTCTCCTTTCCCTCTTTCTACACCTCGCTTGCCCAAGCGTCTCTCTGGAGAGCCCAGATGGGGCCCAGTCCTCAGGGCAGCCAGGCTTGCTCAGGGTCCTCTTGAGACAAGGAGTTTGTATACTAGCTTGGCCATAGGGTCAGATAGCACCCGAGTCTTGGAGCCCCAGGAATACGAGGCCAGGATCTGGGAGGGGCTTCCCAATGCACAGGAATACTTTCCTCAAACATAAACTATGTGGTCTGTTCCAGGAGCCCTGGATGGTGTCACCAGAGACAGACAGTGGCTTCGTGGGCTCAGAAACCAGCGTAGTATCACCCTTTACCCAGACCCCAGAGCATCGGCTCTCCCATGTCAGGTATTGTATCCCACCTGGCACATCTTAGAATGTAAAATGTCTGTGGTAGCCCAGAACAGGGACCAATGGTCTCAGCATCTGCACACCCTCACGTCTACTCCAGTGATGGGTCCCATTCCTATCATGTTGACAGAGAGCCTCAGAGAACAAACCTGACTTCTTGACTATTGCTCAGCCCATTTGCAACTGTTGGGGGATGGTTTCTTACTACGGCAAAGGCAGGAGTAAAGGGAGCACATAGATGGAGCCGTCAGGGAGGGTGGTGTAAGATGACAGATGAGTAGAGAGCATCAGGGTGGCAGGTGGAGAGAGAACTGAAGGAACTCAAGGGAAAGCCGAGGGTGGGGGAGCTCTGCAGGAAAGGGAATGTGGTGAGGTCATCATGGCGACTGGCAATCCCCAGGGTGGGGCACTGGCCTCCTGGAAGCCCACTTGGCAACTCAGGTGTGCCCATGAAGAAAGATAGGGAATTGTTAAGAATGGAGAGAGCTTCGGTCCTTCTCTGTATGGCTGACAGGTGCACTGTGAAGCACACGTCAGAATAAGAAAGCCACAGATGAGGCTGTCCTCGGTCCTCAGATGTACTGAGATGCTGGAGATGTGTAACCCTAAAGCTGAGAGTTCAAGCCTTTACACACAGAGGAGCCTGGGTACACCCTCTGTGACTTGAGCCCTTTCTATCTAACCTCAGTGTCTCTCCTCACCTGGCCTCCAGTACTCCAGGGCCATCATCAGCTCAACACCTCACTGCCTCTGTACCTGGTGATAGAACCTCCCACCCCAAGACCAGGGGTTCCCTGATTCCCAGAAGAGCCACTGAGGCTGGCATACCCAGAAGCAAAACCCAGCAGCATCTCTCCAGCCTTAGCCCTCTCCGGAGAGGGCCACAGAGCTGCCACCTAGAGGAGACACCAGCGGCTAAGATAGGTGAGTGGGAAGCCTGGGTAGGCTGCTGCCTGGGAGGGACAAATAGTAGCATCAGACAGACAGCCTTGCCTTTTACATCCGGGATGTGAGATACTGTGGAAGTTCACCACAGGGAAATTAAAGATAGGAACTACAGACAGGGAAACAGGAGAGATGCTTCAGTTGCAGGGGTGAGGACCTGAGTTTGATTCCCTAGAACCCAAGTAAAACGGCAAGCGAGTGCCGCTTGTAATTCCAGAGCTGGGGAGGCAAGGAGAGGTGGATTACAGGGGCGCTCTGCTCAGCTAGCCAAATTGGCAGCCCCAGGCCAGTGAGAGAGCCTTCCTCAGAAAACAACCAGCAACCAACAGGGACTGGGAAGATAGTAAGTGATGAAGAGCACTTACTGCTCTTGCAGCTCTGAGTTCTGTTCCTAGCATCTCCATCAGGCTCTCAGACGTGCCTATACCTCCAACCCCAGGGGGCTCCGACACCCTAGCCTGCAAGGACACCAGTAGCTCACGCATGCACGTGCACATGCACACACACGCCCCTTCCCACCTCCTCTTTGCCCATCACCCCTCCCTTTAGTTGAAGCTCCCAGGCTCATTTCTACTGCTCATGGTGGCCTTCCTCTGCCTCTCTAGCAGTTCCTAGGTCTGAGTTCAAGAGACAGAAGCCATTTTCCAAACAGCTCCTTCCCAGTGGAACAGCCAGCCCTGACTCTGCTCCAGCTCCCATAGCTGCCTCCATGCTCCATGGATCCGCAGAGAGCACTGCCAACCTCCTCCTCAACAGGACAGAGCGCGAGTAAGTGGGCACAGCCTGGGCGATCCCACCTCGCTGTAGGATGGTGAGCGGAAGAGGCTGAAGAACATGGCGGTGCCCCTAGCTTACACGTTCAAGGTGCCCATGCTGGGCCAGATGTGCCTGGGTCTTGCTTCCTAGCTCAGGACTGCTTTATGGGTCTTCAGTGGTGCTGACATTAAGAACTCCTCTTTTGCTACTGGGAAATTCAGCAGGTGCCTCATTCTGACTCTGAGACCCCCCCACCCCACTAGCCCTGCCATGTAACATCTGCATTCCCGATCAATATCAATCTAGGCATGGGGGTCATGTCCCTGTAATTCCAACACCTGAGAGGCAGAGTCAGGAGGATTATGGGTTCTATGGAGGCCTAGGCTAGATGGTGGGAGCCTGTCACCTCTCAGCAGCTTTCTGCTGAGATCCTTCCTTGATTGGATAGAAGCCCCTCTGTTACTTCTTGGAACAGGCTGGGAGTGAGGCTATCCTGGCCAGTGCAGTCGTGTCTGTTGCTATGTACACAGTTCAGATCAGCAGCTGTTGTTCTGTGTCGTCATGGTCTGAACTGAATTTGTCTACTCCTGAGGTCTGTTGGACCTCAGGGTAGTTGTGTGTGCACTTGCATCTCTCTCTCTCTCTCTCTCTCTCTCTCTCTCTCTCTCTCTCTGTGTGTGTGTGTGTGTGTGTGTGTGTGTGTATGTGTGTGTGTGTGAGTGTGTGAGTGTGTGTAGAGGGGAGAGAGAGGGAAGGAGAGAGAGAGACTAGCTTAGAGAATAATATATAGCTCTGTGAAGGCTCATCCTGAGTACATTGAGGGACTTTAAGTAGCAAAGTGCCATATTACCGTTGCACTTTATAAGTTCCCTGGCTGCCACTGAGGTCAGCACAAAGGCCAAGGGGTAGAGAGCAAGGATGCCTCAACAGAGGAAAGATGACCCTGGACTCAGGAAAGGAGGGGCATTTTTAAAGACGAGCTGCGCTGGTGTACAGTGGTTCTTGGTGGTCATTAAACCCAGGGGCGTATCGGGGAAGGCAGACCTGAAGGACTCTGAAACTATTGGGCTGATTGCTGGTTCTTGGGTGGGGTCAGGATCAACTCTGCAGAGAAAGATGATCTGCAGTCCCCAATAAACCTCAGGCAACTCCAGTGTTAATTCAGGAAGCCCAAGAGGCTGACTGATCCAGCCAGAGGACAGATGACACCCCAGGCTGTGTTCCAGGTCCCAGGCTAGGAAGCCAAGCTGGGATTAACCAGTTGCTGGGAGCTCTGGCTCTCACTGCAGCTACTGGCCCCTGGGCTTTGCCCTGGAAACCCCAGCAAGCATCTCCCTGGGGATCACCAAGGAGACCCAGGCTCAATGCACACACAGCTTGCTTGGACATGACCAGAGTGAGGTCCCCAGCTTTCCTGGGCAGTCACCACAGAGGTCATGTTTGCAGGGAGCACCAAGAGTCCAGGGATCCTGAGGGGAGTCCCCAGCCTGGGTACCTCACACAGAATGGCTGCAGAGCCCACCTCAGCCCGAACAATGGCCACGCCAAGCCCAGCCTCCAGTGTTGCTCCCTACGTGCGGTGTGTCGGGGTATTGGTTGGTTTGTCCTCTGGTGAAGCCCATAAGACTCTGAGAGTTACTGAGACAGGGGCCTAGCAGGCCAGAATAGGCAGTTGACTCCCTTTGGACAGTTACAGCTTCTGAAAGGAGATGGAGAGGCAGGGCAGCCGGGATCCAGGCAGGACAGGATGGACAAGTCTTCAGATGTTTGATTGTGTGCTAGGGTCTTGCTATGTAAGCCAGGGGGCTCTTGAACTCATGGTAATCCTCCTGCCTCAGCTTCCAAACCAGATTCCATGTTTTCTATCCTATACCTAGTCACTGTGTTGAGAGGCTGAGCCTGCATGCTGGGAGGGTCACCCGCAGAGGTAGGTTACCCAGATGTGCTTGTGGAATATGAACACAGAAAGAAGTCAAGACTGTTTACTGGGCTGCACAGCCTGATCTTGTATCTGCAGACACAAGCCACCCCACCCAGGAAACACTGGCGTCCCGATAGCTCTGTTCGTTGCTCAAATGATCTTGTTTCTGTCTCTTTCACCACTCCAGCCAGGCCATCAAGGATCTGCAGGCGGAGGTATCACGGCTCCGCCTACAACTGGAGGACAGCCTGCACCGGCCACACCCAGACAGCCCTGCTTCTGCTTTCAACCACTCCACCCATACCCAGGAAAAGCTGGTGGATTCCTCACCCTCCTGGGGCTCCCACTATGGCAGGTAGAAGCCCCACCCCAACTCCTACCTCCGTTCCCTATAGAGTTAGCCAGTCTCTGGCTCTCTGGGCACAGGGACTCAGACATACTCTCCCCTTCCCCCAGCATGGTCACTGGTCTATTCCTTTTTAAAAAAAAAAAAACAACTTTTATTGCATTATGATGAGAAAAGTTACATGATTTCAGTTTTTCTGAATTTTTTAACATTTAAGAACATATTTTAAGTAAATGGAATTAAATCACATTCTTGTTTCCCTTTTGTACCCCCACTCCTCCCAGAGACCCCCCTTCAATACTTA
>NW_022196900.1:24247275-24249410 GCF_008632895.1 Mastomys coucha | reverse complement strand
AAAGAGTAACTTATAAAGTCCTCTTCTTCAAACTTGATACAAGAGTTACAAACGTCAAGCAAAGCATTACACTCTCCCCTCCCCCCAGCATGGTCACTGGTCTATTCTTATGCTTTTCTTCTCACATGTATTTAGTGTGCACACATGCCAGGGTCATCAGTGGAGGCTGCCTCCAAAACTTCATCCAGTGACGTCATATCTCTCTTTCATGTTGCTAGTAAATCCACAGAGAGGCTGTTTGGGGAGTCTAATGGTGGAGAACCAGCTGAGCCAATGGGAAGACGGCGAGCCAGGTCCTCCTCTGTGCCTCGGGACATTCCCAGACCGTTCCGAAGTAAGTGACCAGAGAGCAGAAGCCAGGGCTGGTTTCTAGGGATCCTACTCAGTATGTTAGCTCTGTAGTCAGGGAACCTAGAAAAACCTAGAGAGGGTCTTCTATGTCTATGTTTGGAGCTATTGTTGTGCTCTGGGACAAAGCACATCTCTAGTCCTAGCCACTTAGACTCTGACGTTACCATGAGGGCTGGGACTGAGGGCTTTGTGTAGAGATGGTCATCAACCTCCATTGCAAATGGGACATCGCAGTGGAGAGTGCAGGTTCCTCACTGGCAGAGCAGAGCCGTGGAGTTTGTCCCTGGCCAGGTTGTCACCTGCTCTGATCAGATAAAGTGACAGCAAACCGCATAGAAATAGCAGCGCCTACCTCTTGGGGTTGCTGCACAGACATGCAATAGCCACAAGGCTCCAGGCTGACATTCTGGAGGTGCCCTTGGTCCCCTGGGAAGACTCAAGACTAAAAGCCCAGGCATTACCCAAGCCCTGCCCAGACACCATGCTCACTCCTCCAGGTGAGCCCCTCACCTGCCCCCCTCTGAGGCTCCCTTCCCACCACAGGTTCTGAATCTGAGTCGCCCGCCCCTCAACTATCAACTGAGAAGAGCAGAACCTTTGAGGAGCATCCCCAGGCTGCACACTGCGGGGCAAGGCCACTGAGCAGCTCGAAGCGGAAGGAAAGAGTCTGCTTCCGGGGTCAATACACAGGTGAGCTTGTGCACATTCAACAAACACTCAGGCACGGGCCCCCATCCTCAGCCCATTTACTATATATGTACATATATATATTATGTATTTACATATGTAAATAGGTATGTAAATGTATGTATGTAATCTTATGGAGGAATTTCCTCATATGGAGGAAGTTGAGTCTCTTTCCTCTCTGATGACTTTAGCTCAAGTCAAGTTGTAACCTCTGTAAACAGGCATCTGTGTTCCATGCATACGTGCGCACGAGTGTGTAGTGGGTTCTTCTGTGGAGTGTCCTTCACATGTGCCCAGGAGATAGGCAGAGAGCAACTAGTAAAACCACTCAAAGAGAAGAGAGACAATTAAACCAGTCCCAAGTCCACACAGGTCTCAACACTGATCTCTCTGGATTCTTCTCCAGGCCAGGAGTACCACATTCTGTCCCCAAAAGCCATCCTGAAGGACAGTGGCACCGCCTCCTGTCCCCACTGCCAGCCCATTAGGACCCAGGACACAGGTAAGAGACAGCATTTTTTATTAGGGCTGAACACGGACTGTTTTATGAGAGGAGAGTAACTTGTTCAAGGGCCTGCAGCTTACAAGTGGTAGAGCCCGTATTTGAACTCGGGTCTTTATGCTCCAGAGCACTGGCCCCTCCCCACCTCGGATCGATGTCCTGACAGATTTTTTCCATTTCACTCATTCACTCTCTTGCTCAGTGCCTACCAATATTGTCTCCAAGAAGCCAGCGTCAAAGCAGAGTGGTCAGGGCAAGTACAGACCAAGCATGTGGGAGGTTCCCAGAGGCTGTGCTGGCTAAAATGACCTGGAAAGCAAGTGGACAGGTCAGATGCTCAGGCGGGGGCTGTTGTGATCATAAAAAGAGAAAGAGCTGTAAGCGTATGTTCTGGTGAGGTTTGGGGGGACGGGGTGCCTCGGCGGGCCCATGCCGAGACATCCCTTCCCCCTGAGGGACCAGACACACACCGGTATAGTATAGAATCGAGTTTATTTAGGGCATGGGGAGGGGAGTGAAGAGGGTTGCAGAGGCAGAGAAAGGCAGAGAGAAGGAGAGAGTAGAGAAGTAGGGGTCGGCCATGACCACGTGGAGA
>NW_022196900.1:24191981-24247265 GCF_008632895.1 Mastomys coucha | reverse complement strand
CCCTTTTATAGGGCCAGGTTGGCCTGGCCGTTGCCAGGTAACCATGGGGAGGAGCTTACCTGGCTGCTGCCAGGTGTATGTGGGGGTGGAGTTTATACAGAATGCTAACAGGGGCCACACTGGATATCTGCAGCAAGTGTTCCCATGATCCCTGTTGTTCCTTTGACCCTCCACTGACCCTGGCTTCCCTGTTCTGGGCTCCCATGTGCACACTGAGGCTGTCTCAAAGGCAAAAATAGGCTTGTCATCTGGAGGGCCTGGGCTTTCCCTTGGCAGAGTACTGCCTTGTGGAGCCTCTGTTTCCTCAACTGTAGAGGGGAGCCGGGCAGAGCTGCTAGGATCTGTGGAGTGACACATACAGTCATCAGTGGCTAGCATGTGGTCAGTGCCTGTTTATATCATCATGGTTACTGCTCACAGTGTCCTCCGGCAGGCAGCCTGGGTGGTCTCTGCAGGGGACCCAGGTCCTATAACAGAAATGCCAATCATTGTCTGCAGACCCCCCCTCCCTCTCTCTCTTCCCTTCCAGGCAGTGCCGTCTCTAGAGAGCCACCGGGATCATCTGCTGCTGACACCCTCCGCTGTTCCCTGTGTGGTAAAGTCAAGTCCTCTGCAGAAACAAATGGCTCCAGCTCAGGCCCCTCTGGTAGGAATGAGCGCTAAGCATCTTCCTTCAGTCATGTGCTTGGCCAGACCTTGGGGATGCTGTAAGCTCTGCTCAAGCAAAATAAATGGAACAGAGGAGCAACATCCCAGAGGGATGCCTTCCCTAGGGTTGTCCTCCACTGCCCATCAGCATCAAGTGGAGGGGCGGCTGGCTGACCCACTGTGCTTGGTTGCATCTGCCCATGTCCTCACACAACGTCTCTGTGTCCTTCCTTCCCTTACAGAGAAAAATACCACCAAAAAACCTGCATCTTCTACCCCGAGCCTCAAACGGAAGAACAGGCAGACGGGCTCACCAGTACGAATGCCCCCTGGACTCTGGTACCTGGCTGCCACACCCCCAGCCCCAGCCCCACCAGCCTTGGCCTACATCTCAGCTCCCATTATGCCTTATCCACTATCCACTGTGTGAGTCTTCCCTTCCAGCTGCCCCATGCTATCTGAGTCCCTGAAAAAATCAGCATTCTTACATCATGCCAGGGGGCTGTGAGCCAATGGTAGTGCCTTCCTGTAATGTATCCACATGGAAAATGGAATATAAGCCTGACATTCTTGTAGTCATTCAACAAACTCCGTTGGGGCAGAATGCTGAGTGCTTGGGAACCCGGTGGGAAACTAGACTAGCAAGAGGTCCCTGTCTCTGGAGTTACAGCTTCCTGAGGACCTAGAACCCTAAGCCATCTCTCTCCTAGTGAGTAAGCCTATATACATACATAAATAACTAAGCCTTATACGTACATAGAAGGTATGTATGTATGTATGTATATATGTATGCATGTGTGTATGTATATATGTATGTGTATGTATGTATGTATGTGCGCATATGTGTATGTAGGTGTGCATGTGTGTATGCATGTGCACATGTGTGTATGTGTGCGTGTGTGTATGTGCACATGTGTGTATGTATGTATTGTGCATGTGTGTATATGTGTATGTGCACATGTGTGTATGTATGTATTGTGCATGTGTGTATGTGTGCATGTGTGTATGTGTGTATGCATGTGTGTATGCATGTGCACATGTATATATGTATGTATGTGTGCATGTGTATATGTATGTGCACATGTGTGTATGTATGTGTGCATGTCTGTATAAAGTAAGCGTAGTTCCTATTTTATCTCCCTGTTTTCAATCGACTCTCATTAGTGGAATGGTTTTAGATTTAGGAGAACTGAGTGTATAGTACACAGTTCTCTCATGCACTACCTCTCCCCCACAGCCTATTCCCATGTCACTACAAGAAAACCAACTCGAGTGCTTTATTAACTGAAGCTGGCTGTCTTCCTCTAGCATGCTTGTTTAAGGTCTGATGCCCTTTCTATTCTGGGGCACCATCCAGGATCCCCTACATTTCATTGGCAACTTGGGTTCCTCTTGGCTGGGGCAGCTGCTCCATGTTGCCCTGCCTCTGTGACTTTGGCATGGAGCGGGCACCAGCTAGGTGGATTTGGGCTTGGGCACCACCTACCAAGAGGTGGAAAGTGGGCATGGTAGCCTGGTGACGTTCCAGGGATGGGCTGTACAAGAATCACCTCTCTCTGACTGCTGCGGCTGAGGCAGGGGACTGCTTCTTTAAGCCTCACTTTCTCAGTCTGTTCAATGGGGGAGTGGCTCTGCCAGGTCCTGATGTGTGAGGGTTAAGCGAGATACTGTCAAGAACCTACTTGGGTATTTGTGTCATCGGAATTGTGACTCCAGGAAATGTCATGACTGACTAAATGGAACCTTAGCCGTTTCCCCGAACTCCTTTCTAGTCTTAACTGTCACCACTGCTACTTCTAAGCCTCAGTTTCCTCCACTGTGAAGTGGGTCTTTTGGGTAGCAATGCTACCAATAGACAGTCCGCCTCTGTAGGTTAACGGGGTGATAGTTGTCTCTGTGGCAGCTGATGCCAGCAGAAGAGAAGCCCAAGGCACCGGCAGGCATGAGGGGCCAGGCCTGAGGTGCATTTTCCTCTGCCTTCTTGCTTGAGTCTTGGTGGGTCCTTAGTGGCAGTCTTGCTTCATGTCCGGACCCTGGCTCCCATGGTAAGGACGCCTGCCCATGTTTCCTGTCCTTGGGCAGAGATGTTTTGGTGCCTTTTAGCAGCCCTATGGGAGCCTCAGGCTTCTCTACTGTTCTCAAGGGAAACCTTTACAGTCTGTGCCTGGGGAAGAGCTCACCAGGGTGTGGTGGCCCCAAGGAAGGGACAATTAAGTGGCCGGCACTTGGAGAATGACTTTGGGCTGATCCCTTTGGCTCGCTGGCTTCTCTCTTCTTCTGAGAAACGGATGCTCGAGATGATGTTGCCAGCGCGTCATCAAGGGTGACCAATAGCCTTAGGGCTTCAGATGTTGTTAGAACAAACCATACCTCAGGTTTCTCCCATCTAGACAGCAGGACTGAGCTTGGCCCCATCCAAGGTTGAACTAGAAATTGCAGTGGTGCTGTGCTGCCATCTGCTGGCCAGATGCAGCCCCGCAGCTGAATGAGGCTCTGTCACCCAGTGCCTTCAGCATCTGCCCTGGAAAGCTTGGAACTCAGAGGCCAAGCTGGCCCTCCTATGAGCTGCACATACGGAAGCCACAGTGAGCCCAGGTTCTCCCTCAAGGAGGGAGTGTGAGCTGCTCTGCCATCTCTAGGAAGCCCCATCATTCACTTTGGCGCCTTCCATCAGCACCTGCCACTCGGTGATTGCCATGTCAGAGGGTGGTGTGAACTAGTTGTGCCTACAGCTGCTCCAGGGCAAGCACTCCCGCATATACTCTCCTTCATCCCTCCAAGTTTGTTTCTTCACACGGGCCTTGGACAGGAGAGGAAACAGAGCAGGTAGTACAGTAGACATGGAACCCACGGCCGGTGGCTGTGACTGACTCTTGCCATATCATATGTTCCTCCTTTCTCTCCCCAGGTACTATGCAACCCCAGCGCCTACCTCAGCCCAGACAGCTTCCCCACAGCCTGCTCAGGGACCTCGGAGAACCCGGCACTCTGTCCAACTGGGTCTGAATGACCTGGAGGAGCTGCAGGCTGCACTCAGAGAGGCCGCACAGGCCGCTGAGAACGTTCGCTCCACCACCCGCCAGCTGAGCCGCTCCCTGTCTGCGGACCTGCGCCACGCCCGTAGCCTTCGAGGCTCCTGCCTTTTCTGACTCCCTGGAGACTCTGAGACTAAGTAGGCAGGCAGTTGCTGGTGTTTCCTAGTCAACAGTCTCCTGGTACCACTGACGGCTGGAAGATGTCATGTCCCTCTCTCCCCAGGAGTGCCACCGGTCTGGTCCACGTGGTGTATTTAAAATAGACATTGGACTGGTCAGGAGTGGATGAGTGTTGGGGGGGGGGGCGGCTCTGTCTAACAGGTGTAGTGACCATAGTTCCCTCTGTCGAGTCAGAGCCTCTGAGACTCTCCTCTTTGTCCCCCTCCTGCCCATGTGCTCCTGCAGCTAATAATATGGTTCTGACTTTACACTGGGGAGCTAACTTGAGCTTGGACCCATCTCAGAAGGCCAGAGAGGACAAGAAAGGCTGGGGTCTCTGAAGCATTTTGGTCACTGCTTGTAATAGCCACTCTGAGGCAGGCATTGTTAAGGAGAACTAGTTAGGGATTTTGTTCCTAGTAACTAGTGGGCAGGAGTAGTACTTGAGGACCCCTAAATGTCTTGAGACAGAGGCCTCAGATGACACATGCCCAGCTCTTCTGTGGTGACAGAAGTTTTTCCCATGAGCCCACAGAGTAGAAGCTGCTCATGTAGGGCCAGGAAGCACCCAGCAGCCTCAGACTGCCCCACTATGTCTTTGGATTTTGTTAGCATCCACTAGAGGACCAAGCTACCTGCCAGGCTCTGGCCTGAGGCTGAGAGACCAGGCCTGCACCCCTTTCCCCGTCCCATAGCAGAGTGACCTCAACATTTCTGGGATGTGTGTGTGTGTGTGTGTGTGTGTGTGTGTTATCGCAGATTGTTTATATATTTGAGGCATTTTAAAAAATCTATTTTTGTTATAAAAGCAAATGAAGGAAAATAAATAATGAACTTAAGAAAGGAAAAAGAAAGCCCCCCAAAGTTACCTGTGACTGTGCTGTGTACCGGGAGCCTGTGGTTTCTAAAGATGAGGATGCGGCCCGGGAACTGGATGCCCGGCTAAGGTCTCCACCAGAGTACTTGTTGCATATTATTCCAAAATCTGCCCACCCTTCTGGTGATGTCTATTTCTCGTGCTTCTCCTGTCCTTGGCCTGGAGAGGCCAGATGAGCAAGGCCTGTCATGAACCCCCAGGCCAGAAATGGTGGGAGACCCTCGACAGGAAGTGTCTGACAAAGCCCCGGGCCAGCCTCTCTTTCTAGAGCAGATAGCACCCTGTGCCTGTGGCCAGCTTGACTCTGAGCATGCGTGTGGCAGCCTTTGTGATTCACTCTGCCCCCAGTGCATTGACAGGCGGAGCGGGACTCCACATCAGGTGCTTTTCCCCTTTCTGTGACAAAGTAGTTGGCGAAAGCTAATGAAGGGGGGGCTCGTGGGTGAGGAGGGACACAGTCCACCATGTCACACTGCATCCAGTCGGGACAGCCATAAGCTTGGCAGACAGAGATGAACTGTGGGTGCTCAGCTTGCTTCCTCCTTTTCGTTAAGTGGGGGACCCCAGCTCGAGGAATGGCGTTGCCCTACAGTCAGGGTGAGTGGCTCTCTCTCTGGAAATGTCCTCACAGACGCACATCCCCTAACTCCAGGCAAGTGCAAAGATTATCTCAGACCCTGTGTTTGCCATTGAGTGGATTGTGCCTCAGGAACTCCAGTCATAATTGTGAAATAGATGTCAGCTGGCCAGCTGTGACAGGAGCTGCACACCCGGGTTCCCCACCCCCACTCACTGCTGTTTGGGTCTCCTGTCTTGTCTTCCCCAAATGTGCCCCATAGGGCTTGGGGGAGTTATAGAAAGAGCATCAAGTTCTATCACTTCCTTCGATCCTGACTCAGATGCCCCTTCCAGGAAGCCCTCTCAGATTCCCTGGGCGGGACTTATTGGACTTAGCTAAGGCTCCATTCAGGCCTCTCCAGGAAGGGAGGGACAGAGGGAGGAAAAGGAAGGGAGCAAAGAAATGATATTGACTGTTTCACCAAACCTTTATTGTTGGGAAGACAGAATCAAGTGCACCGGAGGAGGGTGGGGTGGGGTGGGGTGGGGTGGGCATGTGGACTGCCCACGGAGTCCAGAGAGCTGAGCCTATGCCTGGCCTTCCTAAGGACCCTTCTTGCTCTCCTTCTCCAGCTCAAGCTGCTGCTTCTGCGGCTGACTGCACTTATCCTAGAAGATATCAGGGAAGAGAGCAGAGTGACTGGGTTGGGGGATTGTGAGGCAGGAGGATTGCTATGAGTTGCAGGTTAGCCTGGGCTGCAGGGTGAGATGCAAAAACAAAACAAAACAGAACAGAGCAGAACAAACAAACAAACAAACAAACAAAAAACCTGTCATGGTAGGTAAGCCTGGAGGTCAGCTTGAAGCTAATCCCCAGAGCCCACAGTTGTCCTCTGACACCCACACACGTCTTATGTTCATGCTTGTGCATGAACACACAGGCTCTCTCTCTCTCTCTCTCTCTCTCTCTCTCTCTCTCTCTCTCTCTCTCTCTCTCTCTCTCTCTCTCTCTCTCTCTCTCTCATACACACACACACTAGCAATGAATGTATTTCTAAGGCAGTGGGGGAAGGACAGTGTTTGACCAGAAAGGGCAGGGTAGTGTTAGCTATATCTACCACCAAGGCTCCACTGGAGTGTCAGAACAGTGGTTCTCAACCCCCAATCATGTTTTCATTGCTACTTCATAACTAATTTTGCTACTGTTATAAATCCTAAGTATCTGACATATGGGGTTGTGACCCATCCTTTTGAGAACCACTAGTCTAAGGCAAGTCGTTCCTCATCTTATTCACCCTATGGAATGGGAGCAGAGTCCCCCAAATGGCCAGCATTTTCTGAAGACTTCTGTCCACAGGTGCAGGGTGAGCCTACTGGCCCCACTGGTTGGGGGCTGGGGAAGGCAGGCCATGAAACTGCTCAAAGGCAATGTCTGTATGCAAGCACCTGCCCCCCGCGGAACCCAGAGGCTGGTGATGCCAGGAAAGGCTCAGGTGACCAGAGAATGGAGTCACAAAAGTATTGAGTGTCTCGAACTAAGTGCAAACTGATTGGTTGATCCTGTGGCCTTGCCTGGGTGAAAGCCAAACCTGAGGAGGCTTCTCCCTCAGCACAAGTTTAGACAGAACACCAAGACAATTCCGTGTGGGTCATCCCTGCCTATCAAAGCCATTGGGCTTGCTGGAGTTGGCGTGGCGTGGAAGTCTTCAATCACCTCTCCTGCTTGTCTAGGTAGTGCAAATGAAGGGCAGGGAGAAACCTGGGACCCTGGCACCAGTCACCCCTCCCGGTCTTGCCTCTTATCCTCCACAGTCTTTCCAGGATCTCCTACTTAACCTCACCCACCTCAGGCTCACTGCCCATCTATGATCTCTGCGACTCTCAGCTGTCACAGTAAGCAGGAGAGTTCTCAACAGCAAGATGCCCACCTTGCTGTGCTCCCTTAACCAGAAGCTTGCCCTCTCTGAGCCTCTAGGGTCACTGAAAATTGGACCCCTGCCAGGGCGGTTTCATGCAGCCTCTTCACTTACCTTTTTCAAGTCAACAAATATGATTTCTGATTCATCCATGCCCACATGTTTGACAGCCTTCTGGAATACTTCCCGAAGCTCCGGAGGAACATCTGGCTTTTTAGCTGCAAAGGAGAAGGGGGCAGGGGTGTGCTGGGTAAGGGTCCAGCAGATGGGAAGCCAGGTAGGGATGTGGGATGTGGGTAGGCGACCAAGGATAAGGCCCAGTGGAGCTGGGACCAGGGCTGTGAGGGGCTTACTGTAGAGGGACAGCCCCCGTTTCTTCTCATCCTTCAGGTCAAAGGCAAGCATGAAAGCCCCATGTTTCTTCAGCACTATCAAGTGGGCAAAGATTTGTACTCCTCCTACTGTAGGAGGAAAGGCTTTGTGAGTCACTAGACTGATACTGTGGTCCCCATTCCCAAAGCAAGGAAGCACATAGCTATGGGCAAGTGCCTGGGGCTCCCTGAGGCTGCCATGCGCTCAGCCTCTGTTGGATGCAAGCCTCGCTTCTCATTCTTCATAGGTACGGAATGGCTGGGGCTGTGGAAAGGGGGCTTGGAGGTGGGGTGGTGGGGTACAGTTCAAACTTCCTCTTAAACATTAAAACATCCCCTCAGGGACAATTAAAAGCTAAGGAGTGTCTGATCTGGCCCACCAGCATTTGGTTGCCTTCCTAAGTGCTGTCCCTGGTGACATGGGGTGTGGCTGAAGTCACTTGGCTTCCCAACCCATGGGTTCCCACTGAACTCACAAAGGATCGTAAAGAATGGTTAGAGCAAGGCTGGCCTGGGAGCTAGACTCTGGTTTGAAATCTGTTTCCACTTACAAGCCTCAAAGAGTGACCTAACCACCCTCTTCTGCTTCCCCCTCAGACCCTTGAAATATCCTCCCAGAAAGCGGTGAGTTCACACCCTCACCATACTTGGAGAGGGTCCCATTCTCTCTCTGGAATCCCAGATGGGTGGAGTTATAGACACACTGGTCATCTCTAGAAAGCAAAGAGAAAGTTGGCAACTGAGAGGGAGGTGATCTGACCAGCCCGGGGTGGGAAGTGGGCAAGAGGCAAGTAGACAAGACAGCTGTCCCCATTCCTGAAGGGACAGGGTGAGGAGGCCAGGCAGAGGCAGTTTGCTCAGGTCTCTAGGCATCCAGGAATGAAGTCCAGGGCCAGGGTGGACTGACTGTTGCAAGGACTCACATGGTCAGAGACTCCTGAAGCTCTATCGTGTCGTTTGTCAAGTTGGGGGTAAGGTAAAAAAATTCAGTCTCCGTCGTTTGAGTTGCCTGCTTGTACTCTGGGTTTCGGAAAGCCGCGCCCACGAAAAACCATTTGCCGGAGAGCTGGGGAGAAGCAGGCACACAGATGAGCAGGGCTTGGAGTATGGACCTCGTCAGTCAGCCGTGATGAGGGGCAGGCAAGCGAGGGCTTCTGAGCCATGCATAGGAAGACTGAAGCTCCAGGCCAGGATCCCATGGGCAACTCAAAAATCAGCCATTCTGCTGCTCTGTCCCCTGCTGTGGGACCTCAGAGTGATACTTCTGGGTTTAGAGGCAGGGGGATGCCACCAGAGTCTCCAGGAGAGGGAAGGGCAGTACCAGGAGCCCAGAGATAAACACAGACGTCAGGGAAGGGAAAGCCACCTACAGTGCTCAGGCCCAGGTCCCAGGCAGGCACTCACCCAGGTCAGGGTCTCATTGGTGATAGGTGTGCCTATGGTGATGTTGGCGTGTTCAGGGTTCTGAGCTTCCAGCAGCGGCAGGAGGCTCAACACGACAAGAACCATGTGCAATGCCATGCTGAGGACACTCAGAGGCACCAGACTGGGGAAGTGCTAACTGGTGGCTGGAGGGCGCAGTGGCTTTTATAACAGGTTGTGGGAAGGGCATGGGAGTGCAGCCAGCGGGTGCAGAGCTGTGGCACAATCTCGGCAGCACTTGGGAAATGTCTTGCGCAAAATGTTTCTTCAAGCCAGCTTTGTGTGGCTCCTATGGCCCGCCAGCCCCAACACAGGCTCCTGCCCTTCACCAGAGTGGCTGATTCATGGCCAAGGTGGGTACAGGGCTAGCCTGATGATACTTAGGTCCCAGCCAGCGGTCCCATCCCTCTCCTATCCCATGGAGCTGCCTAGCAGGAATGAGACCTACACATTAATCAACCCCCAAGGGTGTGAAGAGGTCCCAGGTCAGGGTTCGTAGTGAACTTAGAAGACACTTAGGGGGTCAAGTTGAGGGCCAAGAACATAGATGGATTAGTTTCTAAATGAGTGTGATGCTCCTGGGGACCCCTACCCAGCCAGCCAAGTGCCCAACCAAGGGGTGAATCTGAGTTGAACATCTAGTCCAGCAAAGCTCCCAGTATCTACAGCAGGAAAGGGGCTGCCTCTGGTAGTGTGTGCCCAATCCAGGGTCTATGCCCAGCATCCGGTAAATATCTGGTTCTAGTCCCTGCCTGATATAGCCTGGGATTTTTGTCATGGCTTGATATATGAATGAACACTCTTTAAAAGTATTATTAGGGACAGGCATGGTGACTCCTGCTGAGGCACGGAGTCATTGCTGGGAGCTTGAGATTACACAGCGAGCTGTTTCAAAACTTCAACAGCAGCAAAAGTATTAGAACACACTCGCAGTTTTGTATTGTAATCTATTTCCTGTGTCCTCCCCAAGTCTTCATGTTTCAGTGTAGTCAGACTTAAGTTTTTTAATGATATACAAGTTGTCATTCTGTATTCTAATTTCATGAGAACCTTTCTTTAACCTGTGGCATTTTGTATAGTATGTTTCTCCTCATGATGAGTGTCAGAGCAACATATTGCCTTTTAAAATTACTCTACCAACAGAAAATAAAACAAAGCAGGACATGAGTCACCTCCAATATCGTGTGTGTAAATATTTCTAGTGGCATTATTCAAAGTAACCCCAAACTCAATCTGTTAAGTGCTTACCACCAGGAAGATGAGAAATGGATTGTGACATTTCATGCAAGAACGCCATTGCTTAGCAACAGAGAGAAATGAAGGACTGATAGATTTGACAGTACAAATGAAGCTCAACAACGTAATTGCCAGCAGATAGCCCAGAGGTGGGATTGGATGAGCCCGTTTCTAGGGCATTCTACAAGAGTCCAGACTAATCTGTAATGATATTAATCAAACCAGTGACAGTGACCATCTGGGGCAAAAGAAAGGGGCCACAGATGGTCCTGAGAGCGCCCTGCAGTGGAGTGTGCTGTTTGGAGCCTAGAGAACTGGCTGAGCTAGAGACCCAAAAGGTGTGTGTTTTGTTCTATTTATTTAGATGTAAGAAAGTTTATCTCCTCTCAGAGGAGAAAAAGCATAACCATGAGGAGTCCAAATGATATATTCTGTCCCAATTTAGCAATGCACCAGAAATCATGATCTCTGTGTTTGTGCCTATCTCTGTCTCTGTTCTCTCTCTTACACACACACAGGCGCACACACACACACACACACACACATACACATACACACACTTGCACACACTGGAGGATTTGTTATATATCATTTAAGTTCGTATATCTATGGAAGGTTCTGGTAGCAAAGTGTGTAGTCTAATCTCTCAGCGCTGCCATAGGAGAGTGATTCTTTACTGCCCCAACCTGAGGGATGGTCAAACGGGGACTGGGGACCACCTAGAAGAGAATGAAGGGACAAGAGACACAACGAACGGACAGCAAGTCAAGAAGTCTGATCAAGCTGACAAATTTTTATTTTTCCCACCCATTATATACTCATAGAAGCAGGGTAGGGGGTGAGGGGAGGGAGTAGGGTCACTTTGTCTCCTGGGGAGTGCAGGTGTTCTCAAGACCAGGATATTGGCTAGGTAAAAATTTCAGCAGGAAGAAAACAACAGAATAGGTTGTTAGGTACCTGTCCATGAGATCCATAGCTGTTTGTTCCCAACTGGGCTAGTAGCTAGGCACCTGTCCACAAGATCTATAGCTATTTGTTCCCAACTGGGCTAGTACTTTCCCACAGAGGCAGCTGTTAGTCCTCATTGCTAGGTGCCTGACCGCAAGATCTGTAACAGGTATTCTCATAACAAAATGGGTTGCTAGATACCTAACAGCAAGATTTGTAACTAGTTGTTCTCATCTGTGCTAGTACTTTCCCACAGAGGCCGAAACTTTGTGCCAGGAAGCAGTTATGGCTAACAGAGCAGTTAACGTTTGAACAAGGTTGCTCCCAACACTTCACATCTGAGCCTTGTGGTCAAGACATGACAGTCAAAGGAGACAAGTGTAGCTTCAGGGCAGGAAGGAGATTTGAGAGAGCCTAGAGGGGAGAGAGAGGCAAGTGAGTTGGCCTCCAGTTCCTCCTGCTTTGCATAAACACAGTGGACGCTTCTGTCCTGGCCTCTTGCTTCCAGTAACGACAAAAGTCCATCTTCTTACAAAGTAGGCTGTGGAAACATTCCAGCGTTGAGGCCAGGCATCTGTGCAAGGTGCTGAGAACCAGCTTGACCGTGGCTGTCACACACACAGGCTGGGGACACACAAAGGGCAACCAAAACCTGAATGCTAGTCTTGTCAATAGTTTCTAGTTATACCAAACTTAAGGACAAGATATGATCCATGACATTAATACTCCAAACGTATACTCTAATTTTGTGTTTATTTTCAGTCAGTCATTCATTCACTTTACATCCTGATTACAGCTTCCCCTCCCTCCTCTCCTCCCATCCCCTCATGCTTTCTCTTCAGAAAAGAGGAGTCCTCCAATGGATATCAACCTGCCTTGGCATATCAAATTGCAGTAGGACTAGATCATTTTCTTTTATTGAGGCTCGACTAGGCAGCCCAGTTGGAGGAAAGGGATCGGATCCAAAGGCAGTCAGTGTAGTCAGAGTCAGCCCCTGCTCCTATAGTATCAGAGGTCCTGAAACGGCCAGCTACTGTAACCAGGAAAGACTCCCAATGGAGGGATGGGGACACCAACTCAGCCACAAAACCTTGCACCCACAATTTTTTCTTTCTACAAAATGTCCATGGATAAAGAGGGAGCAGAAACGAGGGGAATGCCCAACCGATGACTGGCCCAACTTGAGACCCATGCCAGGAGAGAAAGCCCAGCCTGGCACAGTTAATGATATCCACCTATACTTGCAGACAGGTGTACCTTGTAGTTTTTAGCTACCTCACGTATGCTTCTGAGAAGACCGCACTATCAGCCACCCACCAGGGTCTCTTTGGATCCTCAGATGAAAGACACACACGAGTTAGCTTGTCTTTAACATGCCTTGCTGGCTCAGTGGCAGGGCACTTCTAAGCCTCCCTCAGCTAGTGCCACGGACCGAGTTCATTGCGGGGACCCCAATTTCCACAGGACGAGAATTCTGGTCAGGTGGGCAATAAGTCGGTGGATGACAGACACAAGGGTGTGGTGAATCTGAATGTATTTGTACAAGGTGAAATTCAGGCTTAAATAGCATACAGCAAGCAGGGCAGATGACAAGAGTCACATAGGCGGGCAAGAGTTACAGCAAGGGGTGCAAGACTGAGGTCACGTAGGCAAGTGACCACCACATCAAGGTCCCACATCAAGGTCCATAGGATCAGGTAGCCAGGTGTGAAGCAGGGGAAGAGCAGTGGAGCCTGTCCTGCTGGGGCTATTTTGGTATTACTATGCTAATTCTCTGGTTCTGCTGGAGGCAAGGACCAGGAGATTCCAATCTAGCAGTTCTTGCTAATTCTCTGGGTCTTGCAGGAGGCAAGCACCAGGAAATTCTGATCTAACAGTTCTAGCTAATGTCCTTGAGTGAGGGAAGCACTTCGATTACTCTCTAGTATGTAAAAAGGGTTTTGACCTTTGTGGGAATGCCCTAAGAAATGTGCTTGACCTCTGTTGCTAACTCTGAGGAAAACTTGTCTGATAAGGCAGATTCCTTGAGAGAAATTCCAAGCTAAGGACAGCTTGGAATTGTATTAGGATAGGTTGGAAACATTGTGCTGGCCAGGAAATGATGCCCAATCTTAGCCATTTACGAATCATTTCTTGGGGTACCTTTATGCCTAAATATGAGGGCGTGTTGACGATTGGAAAGACTAATTTGGAACACGTCTGAGTTAGGAGATGCCAGCGACTCAATACCCAGGAGGCACAAGCTCCCCTTTGGAGCCATATCGCCTCTCATCCTTAATCAGGCTTTTACCCCCAATATTTTGGATTCAACTGGAGTAGACAAGTGGGTGTGGCAGGCTAGCTTGCCCTTCCCTCCAGTACTCCTGGCTAAACACCTTCCAAATCTACCTCTAGCTTTGCTGCTGCCTGGTTACTGTGATGCCCATTGGTCTTTGCTGCCCAAGATGCTTCCGGGCTGCCCTTTCGTGGGCCACTTTCCCTTTCTGTCTACGTTTTGGGTGACCTCCCCTGCAGCGCTGAGTTTGTTCTGTCTCTCTCCCTCAAGTATGGTGATCTCCTCCCCAACCCCTCTGTCTTAGACTGCACAACTCTAAGGGTCACGCCCCGTCTCCCTTTTCCCAGCCATTAGTCGCTAGCATCTTTATTGATTGATCAAAAAATAATTGGGGACAAGGAGCTTCAGCATCAGTATACCCAGATTCCCAATTAAATCAAAGCATCAGAATCACTCCTCTCCAGGCACAGGCCTAGCACCGCTGTCACCTGAGAGATTCACTTAGCAGCTGATGGAAACAGATGCAGAGACCCACAAACCTTAGGCAGAGCTCTGGGAATCTTTTAGAAGAGGGGTGGGGGAACATTGAAGGAGCCAGAGAGTTAAAGGACACCATAAGAAAACCTGCAGAGTCAACTCGCCTGGGCCCACTGGGACTCCTAGAGACTGAGCAGCCAACCAGAGAGCAGGCACGGGGCTAACCTAGGCCTTCTACACGTATGTGACAGGAGTATAGCTTGCTGGGACAATAAACATATACTTTATAATACCAGCTTTATTTACACACTTTTGCTTTAGAACATTAAGATCTCTAGAATGCTGATCCATGGGTCTCCACTGGCTCAAGAGCAGGACTCCAATGGGTGGCCTGCGCGGGCAAGGGCAACGTTGAGGGAAATACTGTCCCTTTCCTCAGAAAGGGTGTGTAGTTCTTGCTATCTTCATGGTCAGTTAGGCTGCCTCTTGGGGTCTGGCCACCTATGTGGCTGGCCAAGTGATTCCTCCAAGGACACTTAGCACCCAGTACCTGCCCTCCAGGGACTCTTTTTTTTTTTTTTTAAGATTTATTTATTGTTATAAGTAAGTACACTGTAACTGTCTTCAGATGCACCAGAAGAGGGCATCAGATCTCATTACGGGTGGTTGTAAGCCACCATGTGGTTGCTGGGATTTGAACTCATGACCTTTGGAAGAGCAGTTGGTGCTCTTACCTGCTGAGCCATCTCTCCAGCCCCCTCCAGGGACTCTTAAGCACCTTAGAAACTAAAAGTCTGTCCTTCCTGTCTCTCTGTTTGTCCCTGGCACAGTGGCTAAGGTCTGTGAGAAAGTAGAGAGGGGAAAATGTCCCTGTGTGAGCTTAGGCAAAGTACTTAACTTCTCTGTGCTTTATATCTCCATTTGTTATCACCACACTGACTGGGTTGTTATGGAGAGCCCATCAGTTCCTAACTGACAGTAACGGTCACCCTCAGCTCAACGGCACACTTGGATGAACAGGGGTAACAAAAAGAAAAAAAGAGAAAGCCAGACCTGGCTTTGTTAATCGCACACCAGAGTCCACTTTTAAAGGCACTAAAATGCAAAAACATGCTCATCACTAACTCAAGAAAGTAGGATAGTCGTCCATTACATGGATAAAGAAACAAGTGGTGCAGAAAGGTTAAGACACACAGCAGTGGAGCGCAAGTGACGGACGTTCCAGCTAAGATAGGAGGATCACTCTCCGCCTCCTGTAGCAGCAGCCACGAGGAGAACTGCTGGTTCTAATTAGAACTGGTGGGTCAGGACTGAGAAAACACACTAAAGATTGCTGGGACAAGTTCTTGGCGATCTTGGCAACTTCCACATGACTGACCTCTAATGGACTCTAATTCCTTTGTGTGGAAGCTCATCACAGTATGCACACAACTCTCAAGCCACACACCTGAGATGAAAGCATAGCACACTTTGTACTGGTGCAGGGGATGTGGCCAGTGAGCGGGAACCACGTCCTGCTCTGTGAACATGTACGGTTCTTTTCTTGGGTTGAACTATATGCAGCTGGCTTCTATAGATTGTATAATGAAGCCTGGCATGGTGGCACACACCTGTAATCCCAGTAGTGGAGGGATGTCGCTGGGCAGACCCCTGGTGCTCAATGGCCAGCCAGCTAGCTTACCTGACAAGCTCCAGGCCAAATGACAGACTTTGTCTTTAGAAATATGATTGTACTGCTCTAAGGAAAAAAAAATCTGAGGTTTGCCTCTAGCCCCCCCAAACACAAAGGCAGGCGCACATACACACACACACACACACACACACACACACACACACACACTCATGCATGCGCAACAGCAATAGATTATTATTCTGCTCTACTATTATGGACCTATAGCTCTCCAAGATAGAACATTGTTCTTTACTATGGCAAAATGAGACCCCTCTCAAGACCCTGCCCCAGGCAAAAAGCTAGACCCAGAACTTTCAGTGTCTGCCTGCCTGCCTGTCTGTCTGTCTGCTTGCCTGCCTGTCTGTCTGTCCTCTTTCCTTTCTCAGGCTGCTGGACATCGTGGGGTGAGCTGGCCTTCGCTGATGTTGCAGCACTGTGGACAGATCAAACACAGCCAGGCTTGAGCTTTCCCAGAAGCCCAGCCTACAGGGGAGCCCATCCCGGTGACTTCCTGACACCTAGGTTGTGCAATAGAAGATTAAGAAATGTAGGAATTCTGGCCTAGAGAAAAAGCTACAACCTGCCCCTTCTGGGAAAAAAAAAAAAAAAAAAAAACTGGCCAGGTCACAGGGAGCCATGGATCAGAAGCAGCCCTTTCTGCTGGCTCTCATGTCTCCTGTGTCTTGTCCACAAAGCCACGGAGAAGTTGCTGACACTGTCTGATCCCCAGGCCAGCCTCTGTTCTGTTCTCCTAGCTCTGCTGCCTGCCACCTGCTCAGCTTGGCTCCAGCCCCCCAGCCCCCCATTGCAGCTTGGATCCATTAACCCCAGTCCCTGTTCTGAGCAAACCAGCCACTTCTGCTGTGTGTGCCCAAGCCTCCCTGTTGCTGCCTTGTCATCTGAAGGGAATCTCTGGCTCTTCTCAACATACAGATGAACAAGGCTTGTTTCCCCCCCCTGCAGCCTTGGTCCCAGAGCCATGCCGATGCCTGTATACCTATGTTGGTAGTTGGTGTCCGTACAGCTCAGCACACAGAAGTGTCCCAGTAATATCAGACTTTCTTCCACACCTTTTCTCCTAGGCAGGTGCTATGAATTCTCTTATGTGCAGACGTTACTCACAATAGCAGAAGAGGGACGCAGTCATGTTTATCATCCCATGAACCACTGATAACTTGAGATCTGTCCATAATGTATACAGTCAGCCTCGACGACAGCCATCTTGAATTGTACATATCACAGTTACTTTTGGGTGACCCTCCTCTGTTTCCCTTGCTTAGTTTCTCAGCAAACTTTATAATAGGTAAACATTAGCATGGTATGTGTTGCTTTTGTACATATGTAGATGTGCGTTCATTTACGCATGCATGAGTGTGTGTGTGTGTGAGTGTGCATGTGTGTGTGCGCATGTAGAGGGAGTGATCAACCATGGTTGTCATTCCTCAGGCTTATATTTTGAGGCAGGGTCTCTCTCTCACTGACCCTGGTACTCGTTGATTTGGCTAGACTGGCTGGCCCCCAGGCCCCAGGCATCCTCCTGCCTCCACTGTCCCTTTGCTAGGATTACAAGTGTGTACCACCTTGTCTGACTTTGTATGTGGGTCTGGGACTTGAACTCTGGTCCTCACACTTGGACAGCAAAGCATTTACTGAGTCATCTTCCCTGGTATTCGGAGATTTAAAACCAGGCCCTGGGCTGGGCAGTGGTGGCACATGTCTTTAATCCCAGCACATAGGAGTCAGAGGCAGGCAGATTTCTGACTTTGAGGCCAGCCTGGTCTACAGAGTGAGTTCCAGGATAGCCAGGGCTATACAGAGAAACCCTGTCTCAAAAACAAACAAACAAAACAAAACAAAACAAAACAACCCAAAAAATTAAAAAACCAAAAAACCAAAAAACCAAAACCAAAACCAGGCCCTGTGGCCAGAATGTACCCCTCCTTCTCACCCACAGTACAATGGTTCATTTGGTGCTGCTGTACCCAGGACCACCTTTCTGTAGTAGATTCCCAAGTAAATTGCACCAGGTACAGCTACTTCTGGGATGGACTGACCCAGAACAATGAGATGTAGCAGTATCGCTGTCAGAATGAACGAAGAAACAATGTATGGTTCAATGCCCAGGTGCAAAATCCTGGGCCCTACCCCCTAAGTATGGAGTAAACTGGAAGGGGAGGAGCCATCACAAGACAGCTCCAGGCTTAGGGACTTGGATAGAGAATGGCTCCTCCTATACTTTGCCACCCCACTCTTCTTTCAGAACGCTGGGCAGACAGCACTTCTGTTGTCCAAGCTTTAAGCTTTAAGCTCCAAGCCCCAGTGCTGGGCCTCTGCCTCGACAGGACACCCTGTGTGTGTCTTCCCACCTCCTATGGAAACTGCCTTTGAGCATGGTGAAGAAGCATCAGACCACAGACTCGTCTTTCCATTGCTCAGTTTTAAATATTTATTTAAAGTCCAGAAGGGAATGGGAGAAACAGAACCCACTGGGGTTTTGAACACATTGACATTTAAACAGAAACGAAAGAACAACAGCAAATGCACATCAAGTGACAAGGAGATGGAGCGAGACACAGGAGGGGGCGTGGGGAATAGCACTCAGATGGGGACCAGACGACAGAAAGCACATCTAGGCTTGGGGGATAGGCCGGGGCACACAGGCAGTATATGGGGAAGGGTGGGCAGGAGTGAGGTATTAAATAATTAAAATCGAATCCAATTCCCCCACAAGACACAACTTTAGAAACATACAAATATAGACTTTCACATCCATCTTTCGTCTAAAAAAATAATTCCATAATTAAAATAACTTCAAAATCCAATTGGGGTCCTGACTTGTTAGGTTGCATGGACAGACAGATGGGGTTCCCATAATTGTTCTTTCCTCCCCACCCAAATTGGGCATCTATGGGAAAGAACACTGGGTTTCTACACAGCTGTGCAATGTTGTAAAAGCAGTAAGGTTTGGCTGCAGTTGGAAGGTTGGGCTCCCGGGAGGGAAGACCTTGGGACGTCACCTGGCTTCAGGGATGGCTCTGTACCTAGTCCACCTTCAAGATCATCCTTAACCAAGGATCCTCCTCAAAGCCAAGGAGTCTTCTCCCAGGGCAGGTTTTCTAAAGGGAACCAAGCCCCTCCAGAAGCAAGGGGGACCACGTCAAAATGCCCCCTCAAAAGACGTACACTTCAAAGCCCAGAATTAGCAGAAATCTCTCTACTTCTGGTTTCTGGTAGGATTTTTTGTCTTTTTGTTTTTTCTTTTTCTTTTTTTTTCTTTTCTTTCTTTTCTTTTTTTTTTCTTTCGTCCCTTTTCAACGGATTACACGGGTGGGCGATGCTAGTAACATTTTTAACTCCACATTTGGAGGAGAGAAAGAGAAGTGGGCCAGGCCCCACTCAGAAAGTTTCTTTAAAGCCTGTGGCAACCAAAAATAGTAGCACCTTCAGAATCTTAAATAAGTTTCTTTTTCTCCTTAAAAAAAAAAAAATCACATACATTACAAGAGACAATTGTGAGCACCAGCAATTTCACAGTGGGAGGTAGCACACAGCACCCCAGTCTAGGGGCCAGCACCCCAGCCTGGGGGTCTGCCTCTCCACATCCCCAGCTTCTCTTGTTCTTCCTCACCTCTCCCAAGTGAAAAAATAGTAACACACCTTCTCTTTGTTTAAATAATATATATAGATAGATTTCTCTCTTTCCTTTTCCTCCTCTTTTTTCCATGTCTCCTTTCTAATATTGCACATCGAAAGCTCCCTAGCAGGGACCAACTGGCAACATGCCCCCTTCCCTTGAGGTGGCATCATTGGGGAGGGTGTCTTTGGGCAGTTGGGGAGCAGGGATGTCTACAGAGCTGGGCAACAGACCATGGGCTGGAGTGGGCTGCAAGCCCAGCTTGCTTCTGACTGGCTCTTTGGTTGGTTCTTGGGACTGAGCTGAGACAGGTGGTTCTCCAGGACAGCCTCAGACCTGCTACTCCTCAACTCCCGCTGAGCAGATAACAGCTAGGACCTTCACCAGGGCCCTAAGGCAAGGGCCTGTATCTCCTGGGACCAGCTATCCCCATCTCTTCCCTTTCCCCACAAGGCTTAGACAAGCCTAGAGGTCAGAGGTCAGAGGAAGCATGCAGGTCCAACTTCCAAACGGTACTGCTTCCCTGATGAGACAGGCGGGAGGTTGTCCACACTGACAATGGGCAGCTGCTGGGGGTCCTGGGTCCGGAAGATGAACAGTGTCTGATGCCAGCGGCCATCATGGACCTGTAAGGAGGCAGAAGACGACAGTGAATGTGATTCTTGACATTTACAAATGCATCTCCCATGTTTCACTTTCAGAAGCAACGGCTTGCAGGTGGCATATCTGGGTACACATCTGGCTTGGCTCCTTTCAGTTTTTAAAAAAATATTTTTGAATATTTTAGATTTTGATTTTTTAATTGTGTATGTAGTTTGTCTGAGTGTAGGTTCGTACATGTGAGTACAGGTACTCTTGAAGACCAGAAGATGAGATCAGATCCCCTGGAGCTGGAGTTCAAGCATTATGAGCTGTCCAACATGGGTGCTGAGAACTGAACTCAGGTTATGTGCCTCTGTCTGTCTGTCTGTCTGTCTGTCTGTCTGTCTGTCTGTCTATTTTATCTGTATGTCTGTCTTATCTATCTATCTATCTATCTATCTATCTATCTATCTATCTATCTATCTACCTATCTATATATCTTATCTGTCTGTCTTATCTACCTATCTATCTTATCTGTTTGTCTTATCTATCTGTCTATCTATCTATCCATCTAACTATCTGTCTATCTATCTGTCTGTCTATCTATCTATCTATCTATCTATCTATCTATCTATCTATCTATCTATCTATCTATTCATCTATCCATCCATCTATCTATCTATCCATCCATCCATCCATCCACCCGCCTGCCCGCCCGCCCGCCCGCCCGTCTGTCCATCCATCCATCCATCCATCCATCCATCTATCCATCTACCTATCTATCTATGTATCTACCTATGTATCTATCTATCTGTCTTTGAGACAGGATGCTATACAGTCCAGTCTTGCCTCCAACTCCTGTTGCTCCTGCTTCTACCTTCCCCATCCATCCTCCAATCAAGTACAGGGATCATAAGTGTAAACCATCACACTGACCTCAATTTTTGAAAATTTTTTGTCTTTTATTCTTGTAAGTAATATTGTTTAAAATTCACTGTGTTTAACTTTGGTGAACATTCCTAGTTATTTTCCATTCTACAGGAAGAATCTTCAGATCCAAGAACAGCTGGTCTTCTTGAATACATACTGGCTCCACATTTACACAGAGCTGTTTTTGAACATCTTTTTCTCGGTAGTTTCACATGCGGAGAAAGTTTTCCCACATCCTGAATGACACTGTGTATCCTTAGTTTACTTTAGGAAAGTAGTTTTACCTTTTATGACTGTCTCTCCTAACCCTTAAAGCCTATCATGTTTAAGACATTTGAAAAGGGGCAAAAATATTAAAGGAAAGAAAGTACTCCTATTGATGGAGCCATGAGAACCGACACTCTTTTGAAGAGGTCTTTGCAAATAACAATGTTTCCATTAACCTGAAGAAATTTTAACAGCACAGACTTTCCCTTAGAAGGCTCCAGAGAGGTTAATCCAGGGAGTGCTTGCCTGGGTTCACTCCCAGCAACACACATGTACACACATACATGCACATACATATGCACATGGGCATGCACACAGAAAATGCCTAGAGAAATGAGTAAAGTCAATGTTACTAAATAAATCATCCTAATAAGATTACATGATAAAAATTGTATACAATATGGTATAAATTATGACATACTCATAAACAAGTTTCTCCTACTGACCCCACATCAAGAGGAAATGTGGGGCTCCTACGGTTACCTTGCAGCCATCGATAGACACCTCTGGCCTGAACCGACCCCCAGCTTCGAAGACCTGTCCATTCCAGGCACGGAAGCGCACGGCTTGTCTGGCAGAGGAGCGTCCTGGTCCCTCTTGCCACACTGTCATGTTCAGGCAGTGGATTGTGATGTGCTGTGTCCCCTCAGAGCTGAGCAGGTGCAAGAAATTCATCTGGACTCGACTAACAGCAAACTCCGCCTGTGGGGAAGAAGCAGGTGGGAAGATGCAGATGGGGAAGAAGCAGGTGGGAAGGTGCAGATGGGGAAGAAGCAGGTGGGGAAGATGCAGGTGGGAAGATGCAGATGGGGAAGGTGCAGGTGGGAAGCAGCTTCTGTGGCCCTGAGATTCCCCCACTGTTCTAGGAGGGCACCAGGGTAAGCCCTTTCCCAACCAGCTTTCTTCAGTCATCTGCCCACTTGAAAGGCAGGAAAACTGAGTTCTGTGTGAGCTGGTCCTATAGCCTAGTGGCTATTTAAGCCCAGAACCAGAAGTCCAAGGATCTTGATGCAGTTTGCTCTGCTACCCAGAGTGGTGGACTAAGGGTTCAGCCAGGTCCAGAGAACAGCAAGGATTTTGCCCAAGCTGAGTGTGGAGGAAGTGCAAGGAGCCCTAGAACTTAGTCTATAAAGGACTCAAGAGTTATCAGAGATGTGCTGTGGGGTTGTGGGGAGGCAGGTCTTAATGGAAGGTGGTTAGTTCATTGAAGGTGTGCCCTTCAAGAGGATGTTAGGATCCAGCCCTTTCCAGTCTTTGGTTTTTGTTTGTTTGTTTGTTTGTTTCCCTTTCCTGATGCACAGGGATTAAATTGCTTTCCTCCAGTATAGTCCTCACCACAGACCCCAGGGCAAAAGAGCCAACCAATCAGTAGGAGACAAAAGAAACTTTTTTTCCTTCTGGTTGTCCTTCCACTATTTTGTTACAGTAGCACAAAGCTAACTAAAGTCATCTGCCATTGTTCCTGATGGAGGTGGCAATGCCCTGGGTAGCTGTCCTGCCAATCCAGAGTTACGTCTCTGCTTAACAGGCTTGCCATGTGGTTCAGAAACCTACAAGACACCAAGAAAGGGAGTCCACAAAGGTTACTGTGTCCTTACTGGGCTGTGAGCGCCAGCTGCAGGGTCACTGGCAATTCTGACCTCCCCCCACATGGCTCAGGGTCCGGCTAGGTCATGAAGCTAGCAGACTGGCTGAGCTGCTGGCTGAGGAGTGGGCGGAGCTTTGTCTCAGCCACGGAGAGACCCCTATGGAGTCGAGGGATACAATGGTCCAGGTCTTCCTACCTTTCCTGTGAGCCAGAGAAGCTTCGTCATGTGGCGCCCCACCCCACCCAAAAACCACATGGACAACATGTAGAAACAGACAGAAATGACCATGCCTCTCAGGGCTGCCAGCCTGCTTTATTGTTGAGTCACCTGGCCTCACCCCAAAATGCTTAGCCCAGAGACAGACATGGTGTTCAGGCACTGAACAGGAGTTAATGAACACACATGCAAGAGTGACTCGTGTTTCAGATAAACAGTCTTCTGAGCGTATGCCAACAGTTCACCATTCTCCGGAACTAACTACTCTGCTTTCAGCCTGAGCCAGACTATTCCAAGAGAAGCGGGGGTCTTCAGCACTGTGCAGTGTGAACAAGTTCGTTAATCGCACATAAAGTTCTGCATGTCCCCAAGTTCTGAGAGAGTAAGCTAAATCTTAAGAGGTGGGTTTTGAGAAGAACAAGCAAGGTGCAGGGTAGATATTGCAAAGGTGGGCAGAGCCTGTGACCGTGGGGGAGCCGATGGTACCTTGGAGGCGGTGATGGGCTTCAGGCATGTCTGCCCACCCTGCGTAAAGTTGCAGGAGACTTCAATGGTGTCAGAGGAGCAGCCGAGGTTGGGGTCCACCCAGTAGGTACCTGTAGCAGAGAAGGACAGAGCTGGGTACATCAGGAAGGAGCCTGGAGGGGGTTCCCTAGGACCTGTACTGGTGACTCAACAGGGCTGCAATGGAGTGGGAAGTTAAGGGCAGGACAGGCAGGCACAGAATATCTCAAGGCACAGACAGGAGAAGATGCCTTCGGGGTGAAGCTGATGTGTGGGAGAGTCTCATGCCCAGGCTGAGACTCTCAGCCTGTGCTACCACTGGGATTCATCTACTCTACAGAGTGGACAACTGGGTCCTCAGCTTCTCCAGATTCTTCAAGGCACTGGCTTCCTCCCAGGACCTGCCTAGAGAGCTAGAACGCAGGGCCACACTCAGGCCTCCTGACATCTGCACTTGTGCATAAATCTGGTTTCTCTGCAGGGGTTCCTGGATGCTAAGAGCTCAGCAACTGAGAAGGGGATGCCCCAACATCTATGTGCAGCTCTGTGCACAGCAGGGGGGGATCGGGTGACACTGTGGCTTGCCCCTACTCACAGATGAGAAATCAGGTGAGGCTAGAAGGTGAGAATCCCTGCTGAAGAGGATCCCTGGGGTTCTCCTAGCCCTTGTAAGGTGTTTTGGGTTTTTTTGGGGGGGGAGGTTGTTAAGTTCTTATCTTGTTCTCTCAATGGACCCAGCTTATGGCATCATGGGTTATCATCCTCTCTATAATATCCTCAAAGCTTGAACCATAGGCCTGGCAGACTGTGACGCTTAGAGGCTGTTTGCTGAGCCAACAAATGCCGCTGGGTATCTATTTGTATAAGGACAGAAACTTGGCTGAGATGTGCCAAGGACCCAGCACTCCATGGAGCTGAGCTCTTCTTGAAACTGTGCCGCCCCAACACAGGCAGAAAGCCCCTCCTCAGCCTCATAGACACCCTTACCATCCGACATCTTCTGCTCACAGTCCATGAGGTCCCGGCAGACCCGGGCTGGGTTCTCCTTGGTGCCCAAGGGCGTCTTAATGCTCTGGATGAGGTTGCTGAGGTAGTGTAAGGTTTTGAAGATCTCCCCTCCCTGGTCTAGTACCAGCTGGTCCGGATAGCTATACCCCTGCTATGGAGAAGCAGGGACATTGGCCCGTTAAGTGCTTGGGCCTTGCCCAAGGCCCCAGACACATCACTTTAAAATTCTCACTGTCTGGGGGATCTGGTGACTAGCCAGTTCATGACTAGCTTAGACTGGCTACCCAGCCTTATAACAGATAAGGAGATAATGTAGCAGGGACAAGGGCTGATTCCTTGCCTCTGGCCTATAAAACCCAGCAGTGTGGGTAGGAAGTCTGAACAAGGGGAGTGAGCTCCCCACCATGAGAAGGATGCAAGGAGGCAAAGTGGGCTGATACCGGCTGGAGTAAAGAACACACAAGACCCATCTCAGCCTGAAGCTGTGGAGCAGAGCTGACCACAGACCAGGTCTCAGAAGTACCCCGGGGCTCTCTTGCATCTGTGCAATGCCTGGGTGACCCTAGGAGCATTCTGTGAGCTATGGACCAGATGAGCATCTCTCCCTGACTCAGGCCAGCACACACTAGACTCAGAGGCTTCCAAGAAATGCAAGGACATTGTGTCTGCATCTAGTCTGGTTCTGGCAGTGTGGGCTGAAGTACCACTTTGGACTGTGGTTTCTATTTGAGCCTTAGTGATAATCTCCATCTGAGACTGTGAGACATCATTAAAAGAAGAACTCTGAGGCTTTTGGTGCCAGCCATGGGGACAGCATCAACCTCTTCCAGGACCAGAGGTCATGTGAGCAGAGATCCTGCCAGTACCTCTGATCTGACGGCTCCGTGAGCATCCATCCATGTCTGGAAAGCTGCCCCAAGGTCATCTTGCTGCTGTTCAAGAAAAGACAAGGCACCCAGATGGGTGGAGCACATGGCAAGGGGTCTGGAGCAGGGCTGTTGGGGAACTCGCAGCTCTGCATCTTCCTACTGAGGGGCCTGACTGAGGGTTCTCTGGTCTGGAAAATAACCCCTCAAATAAAGCATTCTCCCAGAACCACTAAAACCATTTCTAATAGTGTCTGGCATATGATGAGTGGTGGGCACATTTCAGCTATGGATTATACTGAGCATGAGCCCTCCTTTTCCATATCCTGGAAGGAAAAGGGGCTTTAACCTGGCTCTTCTTCCCCTGCCTGCCTTCCTGATGAAGAGACCAGGGAGGTGACAGGAACGTGCTTTGTAAGTACAGATAGCAAAAAGGGAGAGGGACATGGAGAGGCTGAGATGGAAAGAACTCAGACTCTGAGCGTCTAGTAGCCCAGGGCTTCTTTTCCATCCAGTCTTATTACCACATCCCAGGGATGCTGTCGGGGTCTGACCCAGTGCTCACTGGGGTAGGAACAACATGGGGCCTAGATAGATAGATTCCAGGCTCAGAAGGCTGAGCTCTGATGAGGCTGCTGTGCCCACCAGAAAGTAAAAGGGTCCAAATGCAAATGCATGCTGGACCCTCTGGACCCTGGGTCTGAGGAGGAGAGAGCCTATCATTAACCTATGTGTGTGGAGAGCAGAGACAGACCCTGGGGGCTGGAGCTAGAGCAGCCAACTGGTTCACAGTAGGGACATGGATGGGCCTCTTGCTCAGGCCTCCTCCTGGAGCACAAGGCCCACGGCTCCAGCTCAATGGACACCCTAGAGGCCCAGCCACTGTGGCCAGAGAAGGCTCGGCTGCATCTCCCTCGCCCACCCCACAGCCTCATCTCAGGGGGTCAAAAATAAGGGTGCAACTTACAAACTGGACAGGATGCCAAGGAGGGCCCTGGAAAAGAAGGTGGGGAGTCAGTATTTGATAAAGACTTGAGCTAGAGGCTTAGGTAGCTGGAGGCGCTATCCAGCAGGACAAAGCGTGCCATGCCACAAGCCTGTGGATGTACTGGGTAGCTACTACCTCTTCTGAGTTGGAACACTTCCTCTTGGAAGGAGGAGAGGGCTCCTAAGAGTCAAAAGGAGTCATCAAGGCCCTCCCCGGGGGGTGGGCTGGGGTAGGTGCTCTCCTGCCAGCCAAGCTTCATGCAAGCTGGAGAGAGAGAGCTCCAGTAATGCAGCTCTCAGGAGCCGTCATCCATGTCAGGGGGCTTCTCAAGGATGCAGCTGCCTTTGAGCCGCTATGCTCTGTTAAGTAACGCGGATAAGTGCACTGGCACAATAAGCTAGCCCGGGGTGGGAGCGCTTCTTTACTCTGTCAATTTCCTATCTAAGGTGGACAGATGCTGGTTCACATCTGCCCAGGAAAGTCACACCACAGGTCCCCACGGGGCCTGCTTTATGTTCCCTACAAGTATGTAGGCCACAGGAAGCATACAAGGGCCATGTGGCTTTGGGTCAGAGAATATTCTGCCATTAAAAACCTTGGTCTAGGGGCTGGAGAGATGGCTCAGAAGTTAAGACCCCTTGGGCTTGCCAGGAACCTGGATTTGGTCCTCAGCCTTCATATGGTGGCTCATGATCACCTATAAGTCCATTTTCAGGTGGTCTAACTACCTCTTCTGACCTCCACAAGTACCAGGCATGCTTTCAGTACACTTGTATGCATGTAGGCTAAACAGTTACACACATGAAATAATAATTAAAAAAACCTTTAAAAACAAACCAAGACAACCTTGGTCTCATTCAGAGGAACCTGCCTCCCTCCCTAGGAATCCAAAACACCCAGCATGCAGCTACCTACCGGTGGACCTGGCTGGCCCCTCGGACCAGGAGGACCCTGTGAAAGAAGTAGGAGACAGTCAGCCCTGGACAGTTCCTTACCCAGAGATGATGTTCCCCTGGGAAAGAAGGATACAAAGGGGAAGGATATCTATCATTCAGAGAGAGAAGAAGAGAGGGAGAGAGGGAGAGAGAGAAGAAGAGAGGGAGAGAGGGGGAGGGAGAGAGGGAGAGAGAGAAAGGGAGAGAGGGAGAGAGAAAGAGAGAGAGGGAGAGAGAGGGAGAGAGGGAGAGAGAGAGGGAGAGAGGGAGAGAGGGAGAGAGGGAGAGAGGGAGAGGGGAAGAGAAGAAGAGAGAGGAGAAGAGAGGGAGAGAGACAGGGAGAGAGGTCACTGTGGAAAGGAGAACCTGAGAGCCCCCCTCACACCCACTCTACTTACCCTTGGGCCTTGCAGTCCCTGGAGATAGAATGGAGGAGAGAGACAGTTAGGAGACATGCTCTAAGCAGCAGATCTCCCTCCATTGCCCCATAGTGCTGCCTGCCAGGCTGTCCACTCACCCAGTCCCCTCTGCTTCCTCTGTCACCTTTGGGACCCTGAAACAAACCATAGCATTGGGTTAGGGCTCAGAGGAAAGCCCTGTTTCCCATATGGGGACACTGAGGCTCAGACTAACTCTGAGTCACAAAATATAGGAGACCCTTGCAGCCTTCCCCTTGGCACATACCGGGAGTCCAGAAGGTCCCAGCATTCCAGGGGGCCCAATGATGCCTTCCTTTCCCTAAAGGAGAGAGAGGCTATGAGTCCTCGATCTGGGCCTGGGGAACAGAGTGACAGAGGAGGGTGGCAGCTGAGTGTCCCATGGGAATGAAAAGGATACCCCTTCAAGCAGGGCTGGGCCATGCATCTTCTGGGCCCTTCTGTGTGCTGGGCTGGGGTCAGGTCATGCATCCCCTGAGCCTTCTGCATGCTTGGTTGGGTGGGGCCAGGCCATGCATCTTCTAGGCCTCTTTGCATGCTGGGGTGGGGCTAGGCCATATGTCTCCTGAGCCTTCCTGCATGCTGGAGTGGGCTGCAAGAGTGGGGCAGGGAAGGACTGGGGTAGTGGCAGGGGGAGTGAGCAAGGGCGTGAAGCTGCCACAACTGCATATAGTGGAGGCTCTAAGAGCAAAGGAGCAGAAAGACGTGTGTGTTCAACCTGCTGATGCCAGCCTTGGACAGGGGGTGACTACCAAGCCAGGACAGGAGGGGGGAGACTTACCATCAAGCCAGGAGGCCCCCGAGGGCCTTGAATGCCTTTGAAGCCAATGTCTCCAGGGGGTCCCTGTGAGAAGCAGAAAAGAGTTGTGCCTGGGGCAGCTACTGGGGAGTACCTAGCAGCCTCCATGCCCCAAGTTCTAGCTGGCCTGTGCCCTCTTAATTATATGAGATGCCCTGGGAAGAATAGTAAAGACTCCTGATTCTTAGGTAGGTACAAGCTATGTGCCATCAGAGTGTTATGTCATGTATACCTCTGGTCTTAATGTTTACAACACTCTTCTTTGCCTATTGGTTCCCCCCACCGCACCCCCATTTTACAGACTGGGAAAGCAAGGCTTATACTGAGTCATGTGCCTAAGGCACTGAGCTAGTAGGCTGAACACACTTGCAGCTGGCTTCTGGCCCACACTGGGAAGAGGGCTAAGTGAAGACTCAATGGAGTGAATCCACAAATGGATGAGCCATCGGTGATCGACAGAGGGACAGGACTTAGTACCTTGGGTCCAAAGAGGCCAGCCACTCCTGGGAAGCCCATCTCGCCAGAGTCACCCTGTGAGGAGAGCAAGACAAGATGGTGTGGGCAGAGCCAGGACAGGCTGCTGCCTATGCCAGGTGCCAGTTAATCCAGCAGTGGAGTGGACAGGCATCATGTCATGTCCCCAGCTCAGAGTCACACAGCAGTGCTCTGTAGTCAGGAGCTCCTGTCCCAGACCCTTATGGAAGAAGACAAACAGACCCACAGATGCTCCTGCCCACCCAAACAGCTCTATAAAGCACAGTCTCCTGACAGAAACCCTCCAATGATGGCTGCTTGGAAAATAATTTCACACAACAAAGCTTCCCTCCTTCCTTTTGGCTATGAATGCCTTTCTTGATTATTTTTTCTTGCCTTATTGCAGTGTCTGGATGCCTAGTACCATACTGATGGAAGTGGTGGCTTGCTTCTGCTCTTTCAGAGAAAGCACCCAGCCCATCACAGCTATGCATATTAACTGTGGGATTCGTTCTCATACGAGACAGATCAAGTGGAGGAAGTTCCCTTGCACACCTACTGTGGCAAGTCTCCCCTTCTCTCCCTGAGCAGAAATGAAGCTATAATCTTGTCACATGTGTTTCCCACACCTACAGTGACAGTCAGATGGCTTTTCTTTTCCAGCCTGGCAAATTTGTCCAGTCTGAATTATACTGACCTATTTTCCAATCCTCGCCTTCCTGTGGCCAGCTGCATGTGGCCTTGAATGCATTACCCTTTTTTTATGCAGTCTTACTTCCATTTTGATAACGCTTTATTGAAATTTGATTCCCAAGCTACACTGGTCCATTATGGTTTGTTTGTTTTTCTTAAATGTCTTTGACTGACTTTAATGTCAGAGTCATAATGTCTTTGTGGACAGACTGGGAGTCTCTTTCTTTGGTTTCTGGAAGTTAGCGTAGAGTTGGTACTATTGCCTCTTTACGTGCTCAGCAGACTCACCACAGGAGCCCTCTGGGCCAAGAGTACTTTTTGTGAAAAACTTTATTAAACTGTAGGCTTGGGCTGGCGAGATGGCTCAGTGGGTAAGAGCACTGACTGCTCTTCGGAAGGCTCTAAGTTCAAATCCCAGCAACCACATTGTGGCTCACAACCACCCGTAATGAGATCTGACGCCTCCTTCTGGTGCGTCTGAAGTCAGCTACAGTGTACTTATGTATAATAATAAATCTTTGGGCCAGGGCAAGCAGGAACTGAGTGATTGACTCTGGCCAGAGTGAGCAGGGTTAACCAGAGAGAGCAGAGATCCTAAAAATTCAATTCCCAACAACCACATGAAGGCTCACAACCATCTGTACAGGTACAACGTACTCACATAAATAAATAAATAAACAAACAAACAAACAAACAAACAAACAAACAAATAAATCTTTTTAAAAAGCTGTAGGCTTACACTCTTTCAGGATACAAGGTGGGCAGGATGGGGCCTGTTTCTTTTCAAGGGAGCTCTGGTGGCTTTGCCTTTGAATGGCTTTGCCCATTTTATGCAGGCTGTTTAGTTTCTGGGCTTGTACTCCTTTGCCGTAATTTTGTTATCTCTGATATCTCTAGTGACAGACACCATCTCTCATTTCGACATTAGGAATATGTGTATCCTACCTCTTCTTTTTTTTTTGTCTTGAGAAGTCTAACTAGACATATACAAACTTTATTGACCTTCTCAGAGACCCTATTTTGTATTGATGATCCTCATCATGTGCTTTCCACTGCTTGGATTGTTTCTGTTTTTCTTAGATTCTTAGGTTGGGCTTTGATGCCACCACTGACATAAAGTGCTACAAACACTCCCTAGTGTAGCCTGGGCAGTATCCCATAAATTCTGGTGTGCTGTGTTCTCATGTTCACTTGATTCAATATACTAATTTACCTTCTGATTTCTTCTTTGACCCAGGGATCATTTAGATGTCTGCTACATAGTTTCCATGTAGGTAGGGCACAGGGAGACAAGTGTTTTACAGAAAGAAGACTGTCCCTGGAGCCAACGATGCCAAGTTCTAATGATTCCGATTCCCATTTTGAATGGGCCGTTCAGGCCCCTTGATACCTCCTTCCTGAGCAGGGGGAAGATAAATGGCATCTGATGCTCAGAGAGTACATGGCTCTGCCTTTGATATCAAGTCAACAGGCAGCTTCTGGCCCTGCGTATACACCTATGAATATGTTTGTGTGCGCTGAGTGTATGTGCCTTTGAGTATGTCTGTGTGAGTGTGTGTGTACTCGTGGCTTTAGGCATGTGGGTGCATGGTCATGTATATGCCCTGAGACTGACTCACCGGCTGGCCTTTGGATCCTGGCTCCCCCTGGGTCCCAGGAAGCCCTGTTCCACCTTCTGTCCCTCGTTTTCCAGGGGGACCCAGTTGCCCAGGTAATCCACTTTCACCCTTCAAGAAACACATCAAAAATCATCAGTCAAAAGGATGCCTGGTTTCAAGACCAGTGGAGTGGGGGAGGGGGATCTAGAGCAGTAAAGCAGAGATTTTATGAGGTCTCGGGATGGCAGAGGAGACATGGGGATGCGACGGGACAAGCTCAGACCCTGCCTCACGACTCTGGCTTCCTCTCTGTGTCCAGCAAAGTTTTCAATTCACTCTTCCTCCTCAGCAAGACATGTAGGCTTCATCTCTCAACTTGTCACCAATCCCCACCTCCCTGGCCCAACAGAGAGGGTCGAAACCTTTCTTCAACTAGATCATCAACTTTAGGGAAGTCAAACACCATATCTGGGTCCTTCATTTACATATCGCTTTCCAGGTGTGGCCCTAGGCTAGACAGAACCAGCTCAAGGACCCTTTGAAAGGAGGCTAGAGCATCCTGGTGGCAAACAACCTGTTGTCCCACAAAGACCCACCAGAGGGCGCCCCCGGACAATGCAGCTAATTTGAAAGGTTTCTAGGGTCCAGCAGGGGGCAGTATTTATTGTCACTTGAATAAACCATCCTTTAAACTTGGGTCAACATGGAGACAGCGATCCAAAAGAACTTTCACATGGCTCTTAGGACATAGATGCTCTAAGAATCAGTACCATTACAACCAGGACCAGGGCAGAAAGGAGAGATTAATGAGAGCTGACCTTGAATCCCGGAGGCCCCTGTGCTCCAGGCAAGCCAGCCACACCTGGATTTCCTCTTCTCCCAGCAGGGCCCACGGGGCCAGGGTCCCCATCATTTCCCTGCTCTCCCTGTAAAAAATACAGGAGGAAGTGTTCTTTGACTGGGACCCTAGTGACTTATAGAAGGAGGAAGAGGGAAGAGGAGGTCACACTTGCCAGGGGGGCAGGGCAATATGGCCTAGTGACCCAGGAGAAACAGTGATAAGAATCCCAATGGATGAAAGACCATCCACCTATATGCCACCCAGTTTCCCACGTGACTCATCAGACCCATGGCCTGTGCCCCAAGGCCTGTGTGTAGCCCGTGGAAGTCTCTGACACCAGATGCCACCTAATGTCCCGCTCACCTGATATCCTGGCCGACCATCCCTGCCAGGGTTCCCATCAGGTCCAGCAATGCCCTCAGGGCCCTGTCTCCCTACCACGCCTCGGGGCCCTGGCAGTCCTTGAAGCCCCTGGAGGTACAGAAGAAGCTGGTCAGACCTTCTTAGGAGAACATAGAAGGTGACAGAGAAGCTATGGCAACTCACCTGGGTCCCCCTCCGGCCTGATGGCCCAGCCTTGCCTGGCTTTCCCTTTGGGCCCTTAAGAAAGCAAAAGCAAGAGATACACATTAGCAGGACCCAGCAGCCCTAGGAGCAAGCACTGAGGGTTGGTGTGATCCACCAGAGAGCCACGTGCCTGAAAGCCCATGGCTGCGGCCACCTTCAAAATCACCCAGGGCTGTCCCTGCTGCACTGTCCTGACTTCCTTCTTTGGCTCCCTCATTGCTAAGACTTTTCAAGGGCTCAGAGCTGGAAACTAGGGCCAGCGGGACCATTTAGTCTTGAGTGTGAATGTCCCTAAGGAGTGTGGGCCCATGGAGCATAGTGAGGAAGATTTTTATCAGGTCTAAATGAGGGAACACAGGGGCCTGGGGTTCACAGCAAGGAGTGGCTCCTCCATGACCATTTTGTGTCTCTCTTCTCCTCCTTCATCCCTCAGCTGGCTCCTCCTTCTTCTTACTCCTTCCCTGTAGTCCAGCAGAGGTGTGGACTGAGTTCCTGGCTAGGCCAATGTCTACTCAGAGGCTGATCCCACAGCCCCTGCGGATGGCTGCAGAGCTTGGGAGAGCCTGGGGGAGTGGTACTTTCCAGCCCTGTCTTTGCTGACTGTGTGAGCCTAGACAAGCCCAGGCCCCTACCCCAGGGGCTCAGCCTCCCCACCCAAGCCCAACCTTCTCACCTGTTCGCCTTTTGATCCTTTGGGTCCTGGGCGCCCCCGGGGTCCTGGATGCCCCTGCAAACCAAGGTGAGGTGACTCAAGGCAGCCCCAGGCCTCTCTCCTGGGGAGGGTGGCCAGTCTCCGCCTGGAGGAGGATGGGTGAGGAGGGGTTTGGGGGTGCAGGCTCTAGGGAAGCCCCAGAGCTTCCTCATGTCCTACAGGGCAGATCCTTTTAACTTTTAAAGAGCTTGTTCCGATGCTCCACCCTGCTTATAGCAGAAGATACAGGACTCACAGGCTGGCCCTGCTGGCCTGGTTCTCCACGGAGGCCTTGAACTCCCTCTTGACCCTGAAAGCGGAGGAGAGACAGGTGAAGGCCCCTCAGAAGTGGCCAGGGAATCAGTGTTCTTCCTGGCCACGTCACTGACCCTCTAAGTCCCAGCTTTGTTAGCTGCTAAGTGGACGGAACAGCAACAGTCCCTCCACTTGAACGGAGGGAAGTGTAACAGTCGCTTCTGCTAGGAAGGCTGTTCCAAGACATAAATGGGGAAACTGGGCTAGCCTCCTCCCCTCATCCCCCAGAAGAAGTTCATTATGCAGGACCATGCTCAGAGGAAAGCCAGCCAATCTGTTAGCTGTGTGCATTGTTTGTGTCCCTATAGCCTTCAGGGACGGACCCTCAAGAGAGTCTGGGCCTTTCCTTCATAGTGGGGTGGTTTCATAGTGGGGTGCTCTCTGCCCTTTATGGCCAATGGAGAAAGGCAGACAGAGGCAGGAGTCTGTATCCAGTCCAGACTAGCTTCCCCTTTCCCACTATCTCTACCCTCTCCAAAGGTAGAGCTCTGATACTTACAGGGTACCCAGGGTCGCCTGGCTCCCCACGGTCTCCTCGATCGCCCACAGGACCCTGAATGACAGGTGCAATGGGTAACATGAGCCATATCTTCCGTGGGTTCTCAGCCACCTGGCCCTGCCCGACGGGTGCCTGATTACACTGAGAGGTCAGGGGGGAACAGAAAGGGGCACTTACCCGATCTCCAGGTGGCCCGGGGGGCCCCTCAGTCTTGCCATCCTCGCCCTGCTCCCCCTGTGGACACCATAGAACCAGCATTAGGCAAAGGCCACTCTGGGAGTTAGTGAACGAACGGCAGGCCGGAGGGAACCTGCCTCAGGGATAGAGGCCAGCCTCTGTGGGCAGGCAGACTGAGACCAGCGGCCCAAACTGCCATTGTAGGGAATGGTGGCAACAGTGTCCACACGCCACATGGACACTTAGAAAGAGGAGCAGAAGCCACAGTGGAGACCTCGGGTCAAGGTAGGCCACCTTAGGCCCTGGTCCAACGGTAAGGTGAACCCTTGGCAGCTCTGCAGGTGGTAGACATGCAGCTGCACAGGGCAAGAGGACCTCAAAGTCTCAGGAAAAAAAGGGGTGCCATCTTTCCTGGGAAACCCTTCTGGACAAAAGGCACTAGCCAGAGTACTCCGGGTGCCCTGCTGCCCACAGGATTGTAAGGAACCATGAGGAACAAGAAGAGGGAAGAGGTCAGAACTGGGAAGCACCCTGGTCAGTCTGAACGTCAGTGCACTACCCTCTGTCAGCTTCGGTTCCCACAGACAGCAGTCAAAGGCAAGGGAGACCCAGCCTGGGGCCACCCCAGAGAGGTGGCCTAGAAGGTGGGACTCCCTCCCTTCCTGCCCACACTTCTGATCAAACCGTGGATGGCATTGGGGACCAAAAACTCCAGTGGGCACCAGGGTTTACCAGAAAGTCTTTGGTTAGGCATCTTAAAGTTCATTTAATATATTGTCTTATAGATTCTACAGCAACCCTGGGACATCCCCCTCACTCCCACTTTATAGAATAGGGAAATGAGGCAGAGGAGCCTGGTGGCCTAGTTCTAAGTCTCGCCCCATCCCTCTGACCACCTGTATTGACAGACACCTATCTACAAGTGTAGGCTGGTTCACACTCTGGGATGGGTTCTGGCTAGAGGAATGGGGCTCAGCAGCACCCTCCACCTACTGTTTAGGAGTTGACCCCTGTGCACCAAGAGGCTGGGTTTATCCACCTGTTCTGTACAGCAATGACGGGGGAAGCCTGGGGAAAGAGTAGGTCTTCCACAAATCTCCCTTGCAAGCCACTCCTCCTCCCAGCCCTGGCCAGTCTGTGGCCAGCTGTTCACTATGGGGCAGTCATGAGCCACAGGACAACATTCCCACCAACAATGAGCTATGCATGTGACAGCACTCCTACTGCATTATGTCTCCTAGAGACGTCAGCTCTCTACTGTATGTCAGTCCATGTTGTGGGGATTACCTCTGACCCTGGGTGGTGGCACTTGGGGCTCTGTCTCCATCTGGCTCTGGAGTTTGTATCATCCCTGGCAGCCTTATGATGGCTAAGGAGAGCGGAGGGTCTGAGTGTGCCCCCTACAGCCTCTCAGGGACCATGCCAGGGCCTGGGACACTGTACTTGTAGATTTTGTACTCAGGCAGGCAGGAGGAGGGGCTCGAGGACAGCATGCCAAGCCAGGGTGACTCACCACAGCAGGACTTAGTTAGTGGGAAGCTGAGTCAGCAAAAGAGAGGACGGTTGGGAAGGCCAGAGACAAGGAGGCAGGAGTGCAGCCTGCTCGGAAGCCTTTCAGCCACGAGGAGGGGAGGACGGAGAGGAGGAGGAGGAAGGGGAGGAAGGGGAGGAGGGAGGGCAAGGGAATCCAGAGTTCTGGCTCCAGGTTTGCTGGGCATTGCTGGAGACATGAACCAAAAGCTGTTCCATTTACCTTTGGGCCCTCATGTGCTCCTTGCTGTGACCAGCATTCACATCTAGCCAAGCTTTCCCCTGCACCTCCCCATAGTTTCTCCCAATTCCAGAGCGCTAATGGAAGGGTATCCCTGGGGCCCTCTTCCTGAGCCATCTCCCTTAGGGTTCCTCCTCCCCAAGCTGGGTGAGTTCTCCATGTGTAGTTCCCATGTTCCCCTTCACACGCATGGGGGAATACCAGAGTGTTGGTGGAGACACAACTGTTCTTTTCTGCCAGGTGACCCTAAAGCCAAGAGTACAGGGATATCGTGTCCTGCTCTATGCTACCCCATCTCTGTAGCCACAGAACTGACCTTGACTCTAGCTAACTGCTTAAAGATGCAATACCTACCTTCTCGCCTTTGGGTCCAGGAGGCCCAAGAGGTCCGGTGATCCCTTTGTGTCCCTGCAGGCAAACAAAATGGAGGGAACCAAAGAGGATGTAAGGACTCAAGAGACAGATGACAAAGGACAGGGACTCAGAGTCAGGGACATGGGGGACAGTATAAGAGGACACCCCCCTGCCCTGCACCTCTCCGGGTCCTGGGATTTTCAGACATGCCTGTTGATCCCAGACACACTTCCAGTCCTGTGCCAACTAGGATAGCAGAGCCCTACTGTGGTGCCCTGGGCAGAAAGCTACCTCTGCAGAATTATGGGAAGAGCCATCCTGCCATTGTGGGAGACTCTGAGCTGGCACCTCCTCTCTAGTCCCCCTCATCTTTTTTGTTCTTTCTTTTCTCCCATCTCTCTTTCCTGTCTATCTCCTTCAGTCCCTGGGTTTGGCAAAGGCCACTAAGGCTGGGAGGGGCCTCCATTCCCCAAAGCACATAGCTGCCAGGCCTGGCCTGCGCATGTATTCTCTAACCACTCTGAGCCCCCATTCCTTTCTAACCAAGCCTGTCTTTTCTGAGCCTTCATCTACTGCATGTATATGGAGGATCTGGGAGCTCGATGCTTCCTCTTTAGGGACCTGCACCCGATCTGCAGGGAGGACTCTAGACCTGGGGTGGGTTTTGGCACACTGTCCCTTCACTTCAATTCTATCCTTGCCCCACCCTGATCTGTGAATCTAGGAGTCCCCTGAGGCTATGGGACTCACATCTCCTCCCCCTTTGCTGGGAAGGACTGAGCTCAGAGGGTGAGGAGAGTCCCCTAAGTGTGTGTCACTTACGTTATAACCAGCCAACCCTGGTTCTCCTTGGGCTCCCATCCGTCCTGGAGCACCCTAGAGAGGAGAAGACCCTTGTTGGTATATGGTACGTCTCCCATTAGTGACTCCCTCCCCTGGCTCCAGCTGCTCACCTCAGCAGCCTTGCACCTATACGATGCCTTGAACCAAGGTGGACAAGGTAGAAGGTGTGAGGCCCCCTCCCAGGCTCCACCTCCCTAGCCCTCCCCTCTCTATGCTCCTATCTATGGTTTATAAAGATGTAAGTGACTTTTTTTTTTCCAGAACCTTAATAGCCTCCTGAGCTAAGCTGCTATCGCTGCTCTAACTTCTGAGACTTCCGGTTAAATAAGTATTATTAAGAGAGGCTTTCACTACTCTGCTTTCTCCAGCAAACCGCTACCAATGCTTGCATTACCCGAGTCTGGATTCCAGGCGAGGCACTGTCTAACGCACGCTCCTGTGTATCTCCCTAGCTTTTACCCACAACATCATACATGCGGCAGGAGACCACCACCGTGAAAGCTTTCACACCACACAAAAGGGCACAGCTCCCTTTGCTCAAATATGCCCCAACCCTCCTCTGCTCCATGATGGAGTCTTCTCTCACCTCACCACTCATATGCATGGGCTCTGCCTCAAGATAATCTAGCAGGGCCCTAGGACTCTCTCCCAGCCATTGAGAGACCTGCAGCTCCTCACCCTGTACCCAGGGATCTGGATCTTTCTCCACCCTCCTTTCAGGGAGTTTATTAACCAGTATCCACAGTTTCCTGGTGCAGTAGCACCAGGGGCCTACTGCAGCCTGTAGTTTGTAAGATGTGTTTTGTCTGCCATGACTGTGTGTGTTCAAGGCTGTAGCTTTGGGAAGTTCCCAAAGGTATCTGTCGTAGAAATGAGGTGGCTTGGGACAGGAAACCTAGGGATTCTATAACAGTGGGGTGGGTGGTTCTTATAGGGAAGCCAGTGCCCTCCCAAATCTTGTTCTCTTCCCTCAGCCCAGATCCTCACCATTGGTCCTAGGGTGCCCCGGGACCCTTTAGGACCTGGGGTCCCAGGGGTCCCAGGGTCTCCAGGGATGCCCATCTCTCCCAGCTGTCCTTGGTAGCCTTTGGCACCCTGCAGGGAGAGAGAGAGAGAGAGAGAGAGAGAGAGAGAGAGAGAGAGAGAGGGAGAGAGGGAGAGAGGGAGAGAGGGAGAGAGGGAGAGAGAGAGAAGATCAGCCTGTGGCTGCTGGGCCAGGGAGATTAATTGGTAAGGGATGTGACCCTCGAAGGCAGGGGACCTACCTTAGCTCCCCTCTGGCCCTTCTCACCCTGCTTGCCAGGCTTTCCTTCACGACCCTGAGGGGACACAGAGGCAAGAGCAGGAGAAATAAATTTCAAGGCCGAGGGAACCAAAGCACCTCCAAGAAGCATCCTTGTTTGGGAGCTGGACACCTGGCTCCAAAGCCACTGTCACTCAGTCCCTGTGCTGTGCAGCCTCGAGCAGAACCTTACTTCCTGGTTGGCATCTGGTCTGTGTCATGGACACAGCATCTTAGGTGGCCTCACAGAGCTTAAGGATTCAACTTGGTGACACGGGCACATTCGCAACAGTGTCACCCACAGCAGCCTCTTGGAGTATGGAGGTGGCTTCTTCAAGCACAGGGATCTCCTGCTGCCTCTACCATTGTGTCCCGGTTATGAAAAGCACAGGGGCCAGCTAGCAATCTGTACTGAGACCTCCCTTTGGCTGGAACCGGAACCATTCCATCCTGCTAGAGACTCCCTGTACTGACAGCCACCCTGTTTCCTAGAGGAGGGCTTGGCCCAGGTGCCACTGGTGTGCAATTGACCCTGATGCAGCCATCTGGTGGTCTCCTCCACATCCCAGTCACTGCTATACACTCCCTGGGGGTCTCCTCATGGCGAGCATCATGCTGGGACCCAGATAACCTTCCCCCACCCCTGAGTATGCAGGCTATTCCTTCTGTACGTCAAATGTGTATTCTCAGCTGCACATTTTCTGAAGTCTAGGCACACAGATCAAGTGTGCCCAGGGAAACTTACATGTGAGCTGGGGTGTCTGTGGGTGGATCTGAAATTTTTAGTACAGAAAAGAGGGTAAAAAAAGGTCCCTTTCTAATGATTTTAAATCTTAAATTTTTATTCTATTTTAAATTATTTAATTATGTCTTCATTTATCTATCTTTTGTGTGTGGCAGCGAGCACATGGCACAGGGAAGATATGAGGTCAGAGGACAACCTGTGGGTAGTCGGTTCTATACCTTCACCTTGTGGGTTCTGGGGATTGAACTGCAGTTGCGAGGCTTGGTAGCAAGCACCTTTACCTATTGAGCCATCTCGCTGGACCCTGTTAATGCTCTCTAAATATTGACACTATGTTGAAAGACTATTCTATTCGGGATCTACTGGGTTGAAGAGATGTCACCTCCATTCACCTGACTTGTTCATTTATCCCTGTTAAGTACTCACTGGAGGACTTTAAGTTACACGCAGAACTCTCTCATTTCTACCACACAGCATCAGTTGAGCAATGCTGCTTTGTCAATAATAAAACCCTGTGACCTTCTCCTCCATAGCTTCTTAGGCACAGTGTCCTGCCTCAGTATGAATCTCAGAACTGGTACAGAGAGTCGGGGTGGAACCACACCCCCTCCAGCCGTGAGCATCCTGTGGGGAGACCCTAAGATCAACAGACTACCTGGAGGCTGAGGCTGGGTCCTATCACAGATAGGCATGAGTCAACTACTGCTGAGGACACAGCTAAGAAACGTGTTTCTAGGCAGTTTGGTCATTGTTTGTACATCAGAGAAGTTATGGAAAAAATTAACATGGCTTCACTGGTCTGTATGATCTTATGTGATCATATGTGCCGTCCCTCGAGGATGAAGCATCATCACATAGCGTGTGACTATAGACACATTTCTAGAAAGGCCCTGGTGGCTTATAAAATGCTATTTCCAAGTAATCAGCTGCCTCCAACCCACGGAGTACAAAACATTCCTTGGGCAGCCACAATGCCAAAAAAACCCCAAATGCAGAGTTTTGCCCACAGCCCAATGTGCACGTAGGCCAAAGAGATGCTGCCAACCTTGGCATATGAGAACTGTGAGGGACCAGGGAACATGAATCTCACATTGTTGCCATGGCAACCACAGCCACATGACCAACGGCAGCCACCAGCAGCAGCTCCTACACACGTTTCCTCCAAACCTCCCTATTTCTGTGCATTCTTGTAAAGGGTTATCTTACCTAGAATTTCTCCTCCTGACTCTCTGGTGTGTACATATGTAAGGTGCATGCATCTGAGCATGTGCGTACACATGCCTGCGTGTGCATATGTGGAGGTCAGAGGACATTGCATGTCGTCCTTTATTGCTCACAGCCTGGAGACAAGGTGTCTCACTGAACCAGAAAGCTGTGTCTTGGCTATGCCAACTGGCCATCAAGCTCCTAGGATCAAGATCCCATAGCACAGAAGTCATCAGCGCACAGTGGGTGCCTAGCTGTTCACATGGGTGCCGAAGATCCAAACTCAGGTCCCCATGCTGCGGAGCAAGCCCTCCATCATTAGACCATGTCCCCATCTCCCCGTTTCCTCTTTATAACTGAGAACGACAAGGCTGGGGGATGGGCAGCTATTTGCCTGGCACACTGAAGGAAGGCTATTCAAGCCAGGAACCAAGGTCTGACCTTTGAACTCAGGTTCTGAGGATATGTCCAGTTCGGTTGCTCCGACTCCACAGCAGAACCTCACCCTCCCTGAGAAAGTAGCCATGGGACTTTAGAACTCAAAATAATCTTGGCACACATTCTTTCTAAATTTTCAACATAGTAAGACTGAGGCCAGTGTAGGCTAGGAGCCACGGCCAAGTCACACGAGGGAAGAGTGAGGTAAGAACCACCCCGTCCTGCTAAAGCCCTTCTTACCCACATCCCCAGGGCTGAGGAAAGCAGTGCTAGGCGGATCTGACAAGCATCTCTCCTGCACTCTTGGGCTGGGCAGTGACCTCATCTCCTTGCTTCTGAGCTCTATTAGCACTTCAGCTCTATTTTTAGGTAACAAATACTTTCCCACAGCCAGTATGTTGCTGGCTAATCTGGATCCCTCCCAGACTGGCCACTCCAATGCTGAAGAGCTGTCAGGAACAGGCTAGAAGGAACATGGGCTGCTGAACCCACTTAATAGCCAGAACCTGTCATGGTAGGGTGGGCAGTAGGGCATCATGGAGTCGTGTTAAGGCCAAGGCTGGCTCAGAGCAGACACCTGCAGGGCTGACACTCCTTGGTGGCTTGTTGCAAGGTGGCCAGATTCCAGGGGCCTGGCAGGACACTAAGTTGGCCACAGAGTCCTGCTCCATACACACACCCTTAGCTCCGTTACACAGTAAAGCTCCAAGCCATCAGCCAAATATCAGAATACCCTATCTGCCATCTGTCCTTGCCCTTGCAGCCTATACAGGCTCTGAATTCCGTTGAGTCCATTCCAGACAGACAGGATATACATACAGAGGTTCAAATCCTGGCTCTGCCATTTCTTACTGTGTGGCTTGGGCCAGGTTCCTTCATCTGTCTGAGTTTCCCAGCCTTCAAGGATGCTAGCTAATTAAAGAAGAGTCAGGAAAGCACTTGGAATGCTGTCTGCAAACACTGAAACAAAATAGGTTCTCTCCTCTACCAAGGACCTAGGGCCCAGGGAAGATACGCATGGTGTCTGCGGTCAAGACTGAATAAAGTTCTACCAGGGTGAGGGGCAAAGCCATCGTTTTAGTCTATAATGTGCAACCTCTCGGATGTCACATAAGGAAAACTAATGTAAATCACACAAGGTCCTGGCCTCCCTGGGGACTGAGAAAGTGGCCTTTGGACTTTAGAACGCAAAACTATTTTGGCACACGTTATTTCTAAATTTTCAACATAGTAAAACAGAGGCCAGAGTGGGCTAGGAGCCACAGCCAAGTCCTGAATGACCCTGAAAGACAGAGACCTAGTCCAGGGTCAGGGATGGCTTCCAAAGGCAGAAACTACCCATCTGTGAGGAGGACTGAAGGCACAGAAGGGTATAAGAACAGGAAAGAAGGGAGGGTGTACTCACACGAGAGGAGCAGGTGCAAAGGCCCAGAGGCAGGGCAAGCTCAGACCAGGAGACAAGAAAACAGGCTGGGCATGGGGCTGAAGGAGATGAGGTTACAGGGCCACAGGGCACAGAGTTTCTCCTGAGGGCGCACAGGAGGCCACAGGAAGGCTGAGCAGGAGAGGGACAAACTAGAGAACTTCTCAGGAGGCCTGGACACATATGAGCATCCCTCACCCAGAGCCCCATGCAGCCCACTCACCTGGATGCCAGGGATGCCCGGGGGCCCAGGGGGCCCATCCTCTCCTTTCAGTCCTTCCTGGCCCTTTTCACCATGCTCACCATCAGGCCCCGGGTCGCCTCTGTCCCCCTGGGTCAGGGGACAGAAGGAAGAGAGAGAGAAAGAACATTAAAAACCAGGTCATCAAAAGCCCGACACCTCAGGCAGCCCATTATCTGCTGACATGCCTTCAGTACTGGAGTCGGCCTCACCAGAGCCTCTCCTGCAGGTTCTCGTTTAGTGTTTGCTACCGATGGGGAAACTGAGGCAGAGCTAAGTCAAGCCAGTTGGCCCCAAGTGCCGCCATTTGGGGTAAAGCTAATCTGCAGCTGGCACCAAGTCCTGGAAAATGGGGGCCCAAGGGAGGAGTTCTTATGGGTAAGCAAGGTGTAGCAAGGACTCCCTGAGAATGACTACTCTAATAGCCTTTCCTATGAAGCCCCTGCATGGGCTTCAGGAGCCCAAGGCTCAGGTGTCTTGGGTTCTCCAAGCACTGGTTTTGCGATATGCCATGGGTGTAGCCCTTGTGGGTGTATGTACTCTAGCTCTGCATGCCAGCCTCTCTATGTTTCCCTCATGTTCTGGGCAGAACTGCCTGAGCTCTGCCAGGGCAGGGTGTGGGCTCCAGTTCCAACAGGGGCTTCAGGGTCAGGGACTGTCTATCATAAGCCCATCTCCAAAGGGATGACAGGCATGGAGCTTGCAGTTGTAGCATGTCTGCGTGGCCTCGCTGGGACTGTTGCAGGTCCCGAGAAAGAGGGCAGGGGGTCCCGTTTCAAGGAGGGGGGGTGCTGGGAGTGGGCCTGGAAAGGCACAGTGCTGACAACTGCACACAGGCTCAGAGCAGCCGTGGGAGAAGGGCAGAAGGAGTCTGATTTGGCCTGGCCAGGAAGAGAGATGCAGGATACAGATGTGGTGGCGGGAGCCTGACCTTCGGGGAAATGAGACTGGCATGGAGAGTGGTAGGTACTTTCCAGCTTGGCCTGGGGGACAGCTATAGATGTCATATGACAGAGGACAGCATGAACTGAAGAACAGACCAGCCTGGAGCAGTGCTAGGCATGTGGATGACGTGCATGGTCCCTTTCCACTAAGCTTGTCAGAGTCCCAGCACAGCCTGGCACAGAGACCTGCTGGCCCAGATCCGGCTCTCAGAGACTCCCCTGGCTCTAAGACTGTGCTTCTGGCTTGTCATCCTGGCCACCTGCTGTCTTACTTGTAGGCTGGTTGCTCTAGGTAGCCAAGCTAGGCCCAGGTCCTGGCCAGAACCAGTCTCCAGTGACTATTCATGGCCTGACTCCCACACAGCTGGAAATGGGGTGCTCTGGGCCCGTGAGAATGGGCTGTAAGGGTCCCTGGAGACTTCTGGAATCCATGATATCTGCCAAGGCTCAGAGAGCCTTCTGGGTGGCCTCTCTCAATCCTCCCAGTCCACAGATGGAAGAACTGAGCCCACAGAGAGGCGGAGATCTGAGCTCAGGGGACCGAGTCTCTCTCATACCCAGTCACAATGATTCTTTAACTACTCTCTGTAACTATGTAACTCTCAGTTTGCTCATTTATAAATGGGCTCCTTCCTGTATAGATGGAATACGAGAGACCGTGCATCTCCCGCAGCACAGCCCGTGGCAGTGTGTGCTGAGGGTGACGGCCACCTCCGCTGTTATCAACAGAGATACTGCACATGAGAGCACTGTGAAATGCTGCAGCCGTTGAAGAAGCAGTTGGCTGCACAAAGGTGACCCCTGGACATGCAATATAGGAAGCACTCTCTCCCAGGACCACTCAGGATCAGAAAGGTGCTAGGCATCGGCATGACCACTCTAGTCCAAAGACCGTTGTGATTGGCTTTGGAAGCTAAAGGCAAGAGTTGTCAAAAGCAGAGGTAGAGAGACTGTGTAAAGCCTGGACCTGCCCTCCTGCTCCCTTGGGGTAAAAACTCCAGGAAAAAAGTGGCCATCTAGAAAGGGATGAGGAGGCTGTGACCCCCAGGCCTCAGCTTCTAACTGAGAGACTGCTGGATCAGCCTGGATGAGTTAATTCGCAGCAAGCCCTTCAGGTATGCCAGGATCGATCGACATTTCTTGCACACACAGTGTTTGCAACATTAGGCCTGTTGCCCACTGGGCGTGGCCAGCACCGAGCCAATGAGGGCCCTCAACTGACTGCCCCTGAAGCTGTACCCCAGGCAGCAGAGCTGGGGCTAAGAGCAAATGGATAAGTGGCCGACAGGAGGCGCGCTTTCACTTGCAAGGAAAACAGAAGCACTGAGAAGGCACCCAGGGGATGTGTTCTCTGGTCCCTGGGTGACTGTGAGGAGCATAGGGCCATGAGGGTCTGGCTCTGAGGTTGGGAAATTGAGACTCAGAAAAGCAGAGGCACTTCTGTGAGATCTGTGGAAGACAGGTAAGAGGGGACATACATGATACGGGGAGTCTCTCCAGGGTTAGCATAGAGAAAGCCTACCCGCTGAACAAGGCTCAGAAGGGGACTGGGACAGACGCAGGGCTGAAGGTGGGGCTGTGTCTACTCAACATCTGCAGTTTCTACTCATCACCGGCCCACCCGGAGTTCAAGTGAGAGCCCATAGCTCCCGTAGGGAGCAGCAGTGCCCACGGAAGCGCCTGCTGATCCTTCACTCACAGCCAGACTCTGAACTTTGCCTTCCCGTGAGCCTGTTTTCCCCTCCTTCAGAATGGGTGTTGGGTGTACAGATACTGGGCTGTGTGTCTACAGCAAACCTTTTCTACTTCTCTGTGTCTGTTTCCTCATCTGAACATTGAACTCAAGCATCAACGGACGTGACTCATAGAGTGCACAGCCTCTTATTGTACCTGGCACCCTTGGAACTAGTCCCCCGGAACCCCCCAGTGCTGGCTTATGGACCCCTGGTGATGATCAGAACCTTTAGTATCTCTAGAGTGTTTGGAAGGGGAGGATATGAACACCCCAGGTAGAGCAAGGGGGGCAGCCTTGGAACCCTGCTGATATCCTCCGCCCCACCCCTAACCCCAGTCCTCTGCAGGGCAGGAGCTGCTCATTCAGTGCTCTGTGGGAACTAGAGCAGGGTTAGAGGCCATTCCCAGATCTTGGCCCAGACAACTCACCTTCAGCCCATCTGGCCCCACAGGGCCAAGATCCCCCTCAAGGCCTGGCTCTCCCTAGGAGAAAAAGATGGGGAGGTATTACTGGGTGGGAGTGCAAGGGGCCTTCCCTCTCCCTTGGGGGATCAGGAAGCCACTGGCTCTCAGAAGATGAACAAATATATTTCTGTGGGGCAGCCTTATGGACCAGGCACCCTGCTTCACTGGTTGGACTGGGGAAGCCAGTGTGGTCTGGTGGGTACGAATAGTTTCTGACAAATGCCAACGTCAGCATCATCAGTGCTTCCATAACCTCAAGTAGGATCTTAGCTTCTACGGGAATCCCCTTTTTTTCTGGAAAACATGGCTAACAGAGAAGGGGATGACCCACTCATGGGTGTCAGCCGCCTGAGGCCTCCTTCTGAGAGCTGGAGTACGTGTTCCTGGAACCCCATCTCAGATGAGGAATGTAAGGCCAATTGGTTAGTTCTACAAGTGCTAAGGCCCTGTCGGAAGTGTCCCCCCCATTGTCCTTTCAGCACTAGAAGAGCACCAGTTCTCCCAACAGCTGCCAACCTAAACTAGCATGGCCCTCTGATTTTAGAATTCAGAGCTGTCCAGAGGCAGAGCAAGGAGGGGACCCAGGTTGGCAAATGCAGGAATGGCAAAGGTGCGACAAGTGAGCAGATTCTGCTCCTCTTTTACCCACGCCAGACTTCCATAATCAATCCATTAGAATATCAGCTCCGTTAGACAGGCCTTCTAATACACCTAGTACACAGTGGGTGTTAGGGGAATGCCCATCTGCCTCTTGAGAGTATTGAGTCTAGGTGGGGCCGCAGGACCTTCCTTAACACCGTTTTTAAAAGAGACTCCCAAGACAGCCAGGGCTACATTGAGAAACCCTGTCTTGAAAAAAAAGAAGAAAATAAAATAAAATAAAATAGACTCAACTGATCAAGCTTGGCAGCCACGCATTGCTAGCATTTCTGGAGTCTAAGCTCTCACGTGCTGCCCTGGGGCCTTTCCTCTCACTTTGCCTTATTTGTGGAGCCTCTGGAGACTGGGCATGGAGAACTTGAGGCATCATAAGGAAGAAAAGATGGAGGCTGAGGAGATGGGGTGAGGACCTGGTGCCCTGAAGACTGACTGCACAAACTCACTCACTCTTGAGCCTTACCTGCCCCATCTGTAAGGCACTAAGGATGCCTGCTGTGTCCCCACATTTCCCAGGAGTCTACATTCACAGAGCACAGAGAGGGACACCGAGGTCTCATGGGGCTTCTTAGAGCCCCATGGGCTTCATTTGGAAAGGTAAAGGCTAACTGTAGAACAGTGTTGGAGGGAGACATATTTGAAGGAAAGTATTTGGAGGTTAAATATTTCTGTGGTGATGCTGGGTACCCAGGGAGACCAGTCAAAGCTGTCGGAACTCCTGAGCTGTTTCCACAGTGGGGGAATCTGAGAGTCTGGGGAGTTGATCCAAGCCCTTCTCCTGCCCACTGCTCACAGGTGACCTGGGAGCTCTAGGAGGAGAATGTACGTCACTTACCCGCTGCCCAATGAGACCTTGCTCCCCAGGGGGCCCCAGAGGTCCAAGATCACCCTAAGAGAAGCCAAACACAATCCATGTGAGTGTGTATAGCCAGATTTAGTCTCTGCCAGCCCTTCTTCCAGCTCTGACTGGAAAAAAGAACTGGAGAAGCTGGGGAAAGTTACTTCTTGAGAACAATAGAGAGATTCTAACACTTAAGTCCAAACCCCTGCTCCAGGTAAGTCCTGGCCGAGGGATGCTCCTTCACTAGGCAGCTGGACCACCTCCACCTCCACCTTCATCACTACCATTACTACCACCAACCAGAACACCAAAATCACCATCAGCATCACAGTCAGCATTATAATCACTGTCACCATCATCCCAACCATCACCACCATAATCACTATTGCCATCATTACCAGCAAGATCATTACCATCATCACCACCATCCTCACCATCATCACTGCATGACCACCACTATCAGCATCATCAACACCATCAGCAGCATCACCACCATTACCATAATCACAAAACCATAATCACCACCAACACCATCATTAACCTTTCCGCCACCATCATCACCAGTACCATTGTTATCCCTACTACCATTATCATCATCCCCACTATCATGACTGCATTACCACCATTACCAAAACCATCATCACCATTACCACCATCTCCACCACTGTCTATCTATCCCCATTATCAGAAATACCACCATCACTGCATCAGCATCACCACTATCACCATCACTGCCTCACAATCATCACTGCCATCATCATCATCATCACTGCCATCACTGCATCACCATCACCATCACTCCATCATCACCACCATCACTGCATCAACATCACTGACTACATCACCACCATCACTGCATCACTATCACCACCATCACTGCATCATCACCATCACTGCATCACTATCACCACCATCACTGCATCACCACCATCACCATCACAGCATCACCACCATGACCATCATCATCACTGCCTCACCACTATCACTGCATCACCACCATCACCATCACAGCATCACCACCATCACCATCACTGCCTCACCACCACCATCACTGCATCACCACCACCATCACTGCATCACCATTACCACCATCACTGAATCACCACCACCACCATCACTGCATCACTATTACCACCATCACTGCATCACCACCACCACCATCACTGCATCACTATTACCACCATCACTCCATCACCACCACCACCATCACCACCACCATCACTGCATCACTATTACCACCATCACTGCATCACCACCACCACCATCACTACCACCATCACTATATCACTATCACCACCATTACTGCATCACCACCACCAGAATCACTGTATCATCATCACCACCACCATCACTCCATCACCATCACTGTATCACCATTGTCAGCGCCATCACTGCCATCCGAGTTGCTCATGCTGTTCTAAACACATTTTCATTAGAATGAGCTGGACCTTTGCAAAATCCTGAGAGAACAGTGTCATCCTCCAGAAGCTAGCCCAAATGACAGACTCAGGTCAAAGTGGGTGGCACAACTAGGGCAGCCATGGCTGGAGAGCAGAGCGGATGAGCACCAGCAGCCATTCTTCCTCTTCCTTGAGATTTGGTAAGAAACAAAAACGGGGAAGCCAGAACGCCTGTACCATCCCCTTAAAGGTCTCCAACTAGTCCCCCCTCATTCGGAGACATGCACACTGTGCTCCCTGCTGGCGTCTGGGCACTAGGAAGTGGATGGAGGATGGTGCCCCAGCCCAGTCCTGACTGGAAGAAGCCAGTCCTATGCACTTCATATGAGTGGCACGTTATACGTAGATGGCTTTTTTTTTTTTAATTGCCTGGGCAAAATAAGGCAGAGATGAGCCAAGGCCAGGAGCTCCAGGCCTGGTTCAGCTCCCTTAGAATGACAGGACAGGAATGATTTGCTTCCAGTCCTACAGTCCCTTGGCAGGTGCCCCTGGGACAGCATGGCTCCTAGGCTCTCAGGTCTTTGGGATAAGCAGGGTCTTTCTCCAGCAGCAGAAGACATATGGGGGCTCCCCAGGGCTGGGTATCAATAGGTGTCTGTGTCCACACAGCCAATGGAGTCACCTGTGCTGAAGTGCTGATGGTATCATGGAGACCAGGAGGGGCAGATGCCCCAGTGAGGGGACCAGAACAGGTGCCAGAAAAAGCACAGCTGGGCAGGGGACAGTACAGGGGCTCTGAGCTGCTTGGAAACTCTACAGTGGGCATGTCAGGCCTGCTCCCCAGCCAGGACAGAGACCCTATTATCCCAAGCACAAGAAAGGTCTGTCTTTCCTCCAGGGAGAGGACAAGGCTGCCAGCTGGGAACTGGTGTCAACAAGTCATTTTCCCATCTTTCATCTTGTCTCACCTTCATGCCGGAGTCCCCAGGAAGGCCAGGTTCTCCTGCTGCACCCAGCAGCCCCTGCAAGAAAGAGTCCCTGGGCTCTCTCGGAGCAAGGGCTGGCCCCTTGCTTCAGGCAAGCCAAAGGCCCAGAAAGAGCGAGGGGTGTGCTCGGGTCACACCGGGGAGCTGCAGAAGTGGGGTTAGGCTGCAGCTTCTGAGTCTTGGCAAAACTATAGGGTTGGCTGCAAGCTGGCAGAGCCTCACACTACCCGGCAGCTGGACCCTCTGCCTACCCACGAGTGCGGTTTACCACACAGGAGCCTTTGGCAGACAGACAAGGAAAATCCATGATTTGCATGAAGTTGTGGGGAGGAAGAGGCCAATGGTGGGGCAGGCCTAGGCCTTTCCTTCTTCTTTCTGACACTGGGCCAGGATGGTGAAGGCGGGAAAGGGAGACCCTCGGCAGGCTGGCTTTGTTCATGATTCTGTACCAAGGTGCAGTCTTAGCAAGGCAGGAGGTGGGGAGGACCTCCCAGGAAGGTCCTAGATCTCCGCCAGTGCTGTGAGATAGGCTCCCAGGCCCTCACCCTGTGTCCTACATAGATGTGTTGTCTGTAGGCTCTCTACCTTCAACTCCACAGCACCAACCTAACCATCTCTGTAGGTCAGGACATGGATAGAGCAGCAGGTGGGCTTCCTGACCAGGAGGGCTGAGATGCTCCAGCAGCAATAAAGGACAAACCAGGACTCCTGGGCACTTACCTTGGGTCCCATCTCTCCTGGAGGACCAACTGGCCCCTGAGGTCCCTGGGAGCCCTGGAGACAGACAGACAACAGTTAGGAGAAGACAGCCTGGATTCCCTGTGAGGGGAGGAGCTATGGGGAGGCTGAGTCACACAGTCTGACATGGTAACTGGAAGACAAGATCCATACACCCTACCCCAACCATATACAGTTCCTCATCATCCATTTCCAGGGTCTCCTCTGCAACCAAGTGAACCCCAGCAGGGCTGCCTCACCCTGCACCTCACCCCCACTACAATACAACTTTGGAACTTTAATCACTACACCTTCTCCTGTTCTGCCCATCCAGCCCCAACTACCCCTGGCCTTCTAGAGTTCAAAGGATCTTCCTGGGTCTCCAGTCTGGTTCCCTGAAGCTGCCTCAAGGAGACTCCTCTGCTTCCCCCAAACCCATCCCTTGGGATGCCTTCTGAAGGACAAGCTATGTGTCAATGGCTTCCTTTGTCCTTTCCTTACCATTCACAGGGACCTCTCTAGCCTCCTGCCTTCTGCCTTTCCAAATGCTAAGTTTTCTGTCTATACATTTCTCAGATTATCTCTACAACCACGTAGCAAGCACAAGCTAGTTATCTCCATTTAGTAACTGACCCAGTGGCCAAGCAAGCCAAGACTCACTCTAGAACTCAGAGCCAAGCTCTCCACCCCTACAGGCCAGGCCTAGTCTGTTCTTTCTATCCCTCCTCATCTGTCTACCTGGCTAACAGTCCCTGCTACAATCGGACCGAGAACAGTCTTTCAGGGCAGAGGTACCAGAGAGAGGGTGATAGACACCTACCGGTTCTCCTGGGAGGCCCTTGGCACCTGGAGGGCCTGAGGGACCAGGGATGCCCTGTGGAAAAGCACAGGTGACCTTAGCCTCTTAAAGCTTCTCCATTATGCTTCTCCCTTGACCTCAGGCTAGTCTTGTGGTGTATCCAGGTCCCCACTCCACCCTTATAGCTGAGAGAGAAGGTCACCTGTAGGTTCCCATGATGGTCAATAACTTGTAGTGATGTTTCCCCACCTGCCCCAAAGCCTTGTTGAGAATCTGCAGAATGAATACTACTTACAAGGAAGCCTTTTGCACCTGAGTGGCCTCGCTCACCAGCTGCGCCCTGGAAACACAATGGGCATCTTTAGAGGCATGTGTCACAACAAATTGAGGACAGACAAGGGACCCAGTATAGGCAGGGTCTGACATACCTGCTGTCCCGGCTGGCCAGGTCTGCCCCGAGGTCCTACACGACCCTGTGGGAAGCAGAGCATGTAGAGGTGGGAGAGCGGCTCATGAGGACCCCTTAGATAAAAGAGGGGTTCCAAGAGGACAAATATCCTCCTTAACACACTGCCGGTGGGCATAGAAGGAAAGTGGCTGCCACAGTCACTACAGAAGTGCTGGGGTCAGGAACCAAGGACCTTTCCCATGGAAGGGAACAGTGGAGGGCATATGTGATCCCCACAATCAATCCCCCCCCTCTCTACAGCAGAAGACTGGATAGTGACAAAATGAGTTGCTGGGAACAGGCCCTGAATCATCCTAGGGTATGATAGCTCAGGGTCCAGTCCAGGGTTTGGAGGGGCAATACAAGGAGTGTCTGTACCTTCAGGCCCTTGGACCCCTGCTCCCCAGCTGGTCCATCAGGTCCTCGAGGGCCCTGGAAAAGGAAGAAGATTCCAGCACAGTGGACTGAACGGCAGGGGTCTCCCTTGGGCTGTGCGCTAGGAGGACGAGATTGCCCAGAACCTCCTGCTTTCCCTTCTCCTCCTCTTCCACACACAGTCTGAGGTGGGTCATCTGCAATGGCTTGGGTGGCTTTTCAGAGGTCACAGCCTATGGGAGTCAGCTGGAGACCCTAAATGCAATGGGTCACACTGTCTAAAGTGTCCTGGGTGGCTGCCACCAGCCAACCCCTGTCACAGATGCAAAGACTGAAGGCTGAAACAGAGAAACCTGTGACTATGTTGCCACAGCCAGGCCTTAGCTTACTGCCACCTACCCCCTCCCTAATTCATGTCCCAGTTCTGGGGAGATGAATGCAGGCAGGGGTGGGGTATCCCAGGTCACAGATGGGGCTAGACCCTAGAGATGCTCCTGGTTCTGGGCTCTCTACATGACGCAAGCTCACACCTCCCTGGAAGGCCACAACCCTTGGAGTGGAGGCTCAGAGGCCCAAGGGATGCAGCACATGACCAACCTGCCTGGAATCAAAGCCTTTTTAGGAGAAAGGGTGAAACACTGTCACAGAGAAAGTAATTGCATGGAAAGGGGCCTGGTGTGAAAGTGAAGTTGACTGTTGTTGGTAGTTGAGGGTAGAGTCAGACTTGGAACCCAAGCCAACCAGATGCCTGCTTATCCCCCTACTGTCTGCCACTGTTTATTAGGATGGGGGTGAATTCCCTATCATAGGAGACAATAAGAGGGCCAGGACCTCTAGGCCTGCCTTCCAAGGAGGCTGTACATGGAGTGGAGTATTGAAGAGAACAACATCTAGAAGCCAGGGCTGAGCTGTAGAGAAAGAGGAGCCGTCTCTCCTGCATGGAGGAGCAAAGAGACAGTGGATTCCAGCCACCAGGGATGCCCAGCCATTATTCAGGGTTATGGTCTCAGATAGCCTATCCTGAGGGTCTCCCAGCTACCTTCGTTCCTTGTGTCTCAGGCAGGCCTTCCTATGGCAAGCATGCTAGGGTTCCCATCAGAGACACATGATATTCCCCACAGGCCACATCAGCAGACCACCCTGGGGTTGCCCCTCCTGCTGGGTCCTGTGGGGCTCAGCAGAGCCACTCCTGCCAGGGGCAGAAAACCCAGTGTACCACAGCCTCCAGAGAAAAGGCAAAAGGAAAGAGAGGGAAACCCCGCATCTGTGGCCACACTAAGGCCAAAGCTCTTGAGAAGCAACTGGGTTTGCATACCCAACCAAGCCGGTACTGTTGCTGGCCCATTTTACAGAAGGAGGAGGAAGGGAAATTATCAGTCTGATGTCCAAGGGGAGAAACTCACTCTGAAAGCTCAGAGGTAGCACCAGGCATTTCGTATCACAACAGCCCTTCAGTAGGAACCCCCTACCGGAAGAGATGGGGAGAGCCTTGGAGAGGTAAGAGACTAGCTTGAGGTTTCACACCTACAAACTGGGAAGGCAAGAGATTTGCCCCACTCCAGGTAACCAGCCAGGTGCTTTCATTCTTTGGCAGAGTGCTAACGGGCCACCCCTCTGTCTCCAGACCCTCTCTCTCAGCATAGAACGCCCACTCTACACACGGGCAGGGAAGCCAGCATAGCTTTTCAGATCTCCCATGCTCATCCGTGGGGAAACTGTGACTCAGATAGCAAAGAGCCTTCCAAAGAACATAGGACTAGCTAGGCCAGAACTCAGATTTCATAGGTGCAGTGGGCGCCTCTCTAGGTTCCCTGCCCCAAGGCTGAACCCATGCATATTTCACCCTCGGCCAAACTTCACAGGAGATGGCTCTGGTCCTTTTATGTCCCAGCATGTCCTGAATACTTTCATAGGAGCCTGGCTTTCCTCAACTGAGATGTGTATTGGTGGGGAGAGTGTTCTAGCTGCTGCTGGGAAGGGGTGTGGGCAGCTCACTCTTGGGCATGTAGACAGCCCAAGGGGTGTGGGGCTTCCATAGTTCACCCCACAGCTAGGTCAGGGGTTGTCCAGAAACCCTTGTCTCACTTAAGAGACCCAAAAGGAATGGGGACTGGGAGGGACCCTACTGGCCAAAGCAATGTCTCGTCTTCCTACCACAAGATGGCTACTCAGGCCATGTCTTAAAACTAGATACAGCCAATAGGAGAACTGTGTCAGAACCCCGCACAGGGCTTGGTAAACAGTCTGGGCAGCCTGCCCCATCCTGTTTCCTCTTCACAAGGAGGCCATATGCCTTCACTCCAGAATAGGAGGCCATTCCATTTACCCCTTGTAACTGAAAAGGAGACTATGTTTGGTATGTCAAAGAGTCAGATTCCCTGGGTTCAGATCCCAGCTCTTCCTGTTCTACAGGTTCACACCTGCACTAAAGCATTAGGGAGACTGATGCAGAATCACTGTGCAGCTGTGCAGCCTGAGGCAGGTGTCATGACCTATCTGTGTCAGCATTTTCTGAGGGCAACAGCACTTCCCTGGCAGGGTAATGCCAAAGGTGAAATGAGTTACTGTCCGTGACAGACAGCACAAAGTATTGGTGGATTCCCTAGGCTACTGTACTCAGATGGGCTCTTGTCTTAAAACTCCCCACTATCCTTAGTGGATAGCTTTGACTGTTAAAAGCCAGTAGTTTGTGACCTATGCCCGAGTCACAAGGTTAGGCAGGGCTTAGGCCTTCCCTGTTGTCCTATGTGTCTGCCTCCATTGGTGGCTCACACAGTGAAAACAGTGGCAGAATGACTGAAGAATGACTGAGGCTTGTTTATACCCTCTGGACACCAGGTGTGATGCTCAGACACAAGGCTGGGAAGATGGCTCTGGCTCAGCCCCAGCATTGGACTCTGGCTGTACCTGGCCCCCTAGCCAGTGCTATGGAAACCACAATTCCCAGAGTGGGGCAGGTGACATGAAGCAGAAGTGTCCTTGCTTACCCGGTGCCCCTTGGCTCCCCTCATGCCCGGTGGGCCTCGAGATCCTGGAGGGCCCTGTTGGGGGAGGAGAGGGTTGATTAGAAGCCCTCTTGAGGGCTTGAGAACATTGGTGGGGTGGGGAGCCAGCCGCTGCAGAACCTGCTGGGAGAAGCTCCTGGCAAGTGACAATCCTGGGCATGGCTAGTGTCCTGGGAGTCTGGGTTGGCAGAGTCTCCCTGGACAAATGGTTTTCCAATCTCACAATCAGCAATGAGAGGTGACAGCAATGTAGGATAGGCATCTCTGCTCATTCCTGTGTACTTTCTCTCCTTAGAGGGCACCTAGTTCTGTTCCTCATTCCCAGCTAACACCACACACAGCCCTGGGTAGGCTTCCGCCAACTTGAGGCATCAGGAGCCTTGGGGAAGGAGGAGGGGGAGGAGGA
>NW_022196900.1:24190374-24191904 GCF_008632895.1 Mastomys coucha | reverse complement strand
GGAGGAGGAGGAGGAAGAGGAAGAAGAAGAGGAGGAGGAGGGGGGAGGAAGAAGAGGAGGAGAAGAGGAGGAGGAAGAGGAGGAAGAGGAAGAGGAGGAGGAGGAGGGGGAGGAAGAGGAGGAGGAAAAGGAAGAGGAGGAGGAGAAGGAAGAGGAGGAGGAAGAGGAGGAGGAGGAAGAAGAGGAAGAGGAGGAGGAGGAGGAAGAGGAAGAGGAGGAGGAGGAGGAGGAGGAAGAGGAAGAGGAGGAGGAGGAGGAAGAGGAGGAGGAGGGGGAGGAAGAGGAGGAGAAGGAGGAGGAGGAGGAAGAGGGAGAGGAGGAGGAGGAGGGGGAGGAAGAGGAGGAGAAGGAAGAGGAGGAGGAATCATCTGTTGGGTCAGGATGGGGACAGAAATGGGGCAAGACAGAGATGAAGAGTCAGAACTGAGCTAGGTACAGTGGTTCACATCTGTACACTAGGGAGGTTAAGGCAGAAGTCCTGCCGTATGTTCAAGACCAGCCTAGTTCAGTTTCGTAAATAGTAGTCTGAGACCCCATATGGGGTCATGTAACTGAATGTGGAGGCTGAGAAAAAAACTGGCAGCAGTTAGAGGTTTCTGAGTATATAAAATGAACCAAAACTCAATTTAAAATCAAAAGTGTGAGTCAGACATTTCAGGCTGTGCTCGCCTGTGTTGTATCGTATGATTCCACTGTAGCCGTGGCCATGACCACACAATACAGGTTCACACTGCACATGCCATCCCAGCATGTATCCCAGCAAACGCTGCCCGGGGTACTTGGGCTCAGATCTGAGATGACCGTCTGTTCTCCACTGCCGTGTTCTGATGCATCTCTGTCCGCACAGAAATATGTCACTCCAACAAAGGAAAACAAAGACTTGAAATATTTCCCTACCACTATGTTCAGTGTGGAAGTATCAAGTGTCAAATTAGCGTATCTTTAGATTGTGTTAGAATGTTTGGTTTTAAAAACTGCTTTGCTGACTTGAGTTCCATTTAAAAAAAAAATCATTCATTGAAGTTTGGCTTGGAATTAGAACAACATTTCCAGCAATTTCTGAATGGTCCCAAACACACTTCTGCCATTTTTTATTATATGTGTATGCAAAGCAGAATTTTCAGCATTGATGATTGTATTTAAAACAACTGCCAATCAACGCTGAAAACCGGCAAGGATGCCCGAGGTCCAGCAGTAACAAATACTCAGCCAAGCTGTAATCCTCTATGTAAAAGCTAACAAGCGCTCCCATCTCAGCAGTATGCAAGCTTGCTTTCATAGTTAACAGATGGTGAAATGATTCAGATACCAACTGTTTCAAAGGGAATTTCTGTGTGATTTACTGTCAGTGGGTGTTTGACCTGTAGAGCTATTTTATAAACCTATATATCCGTAGTAGCATGAAAGTTTCTTTCGTGGGGAGTCGTGAGTGAAAAGGGTTTAAGACTCTCTGGCCTGACCTAGTCCGAGAGTTCTGGACCAGCTGGGGCTTCACAGTAAGAACTTATCTAAAAAACAAACAGGAAAGGA
>NW_022196900.1:24182759-24190209 GCF_008632895.1 Mastomys coucha | reverse complement strand
GGAGGGAGGGGACAACAAGAGGCAAATAGAAAGGTGAGGGTAGAGTCAGAATGGCCACTTAGCTGGGTCCTTTAAACTTGGCACCTGGGCTGGGCAGGGTTCTCAGAGAGCACAGATAACCATCTGTGCCAGCTAGCTAGACCCTGTGAGGGAGGCAGGAGCCTTCCAGAGAGGAGGCAGCCTCATCCCATTGGATGCCAGTGAGCAGCCCAGCCTCATCTTGCTGGGCCCACAGCCCCGAGGTGCAGACAGACTCACTCAGTCCACCACTGCTGGAGCTAAAGGCAAGGGCCAGCGTGCAGCCTGACGTACCAGCAACCCCAGGTTTGCACAGTAAGAAGGCAGCTGGCAGGCAGCTGGTGGGTATAGGAACGGGCTGTTTTCCAGCATGCTCTCTCGGAAGGCATATAGCACATCCTCTGAGGCCTCAGGAGCTAGGTTCCACATGAGCTGATTTATTTGAAGGACCAGGGAACTACACCACAGCAGGGCACAGTTCCACGGTCACTAGCTGTGAGACCTAGAGCAGATCACCTCACCCCAGTGTCCTCATCTACAGTGAGAATGGTGAAAGTGCCTCCTCCCTCAGGCTGGTGGGTATTGAAGGGACCTGCAGGGTCCTCATCAGGTCCGAGGACCTGCGTCTCTTTACCCAGCCATTGGTCTGGGATTGAGCTCAGAGTGCAGAGTGGGGATGTCAACAGGACAAGAAAATGCTCATCAGATAGGCAGGCACATAATTAGCAGAAATGACACTTCCATGGTAGACACCATTACTGTGGCAAGCATTGTGTTTCACAAGTAGCCAATGGCATCTATGAAGTGTTCAGGCATGACAGCACACAAAATACCAGCTGATTCTCACCTCAGTGGTGATGGCAATGTGATGTTGGCTGACAGCTGGGAAACTGAGGCAGAGGAAGCCTCAGGTGTGAAGGTTCACACAGATATGTGTACCTACATGTGGCAGCCAGGGGTCAATTCCCGATGTCTGCCTCTGTCAGTCTCCACCTTAATTTTTGAGGCAGGGTCTCTCACTGAATGACTAGGCTGCCAACTCAGCTGGGCTGGCTGATCAGCTAGGCTGGCCGGCTGATCATCGAGCCCCCAGGCTTCTATCTCCACCCCTCCACCAAGCTAGGGTTCCAGGTGATCACCACCACACTTAGGTCTTTACACAGATGTTGAGGGTCCAAATTCAGGTCCTGGCATTTGCAAAGCAAGTACTTTGCTAAATGAACCATCTCCCCAGACCCAGAAGAAAGAATTTAATGGCAGACCCTAAGTATTGGGCTTAGGCTTCAGTGGCCATCTCACATGCCAGCAGGCCTCTAACCATCCCAGCTCTGAACATTGGATGGAGGCTGGGCATTGGACTGCAAACTGTCCTCTGCCTCCTGCTTCTTCCCATCATAGTCCCAGTACCAAATCTCTAACTGGATATGGCTTTCCTCCTCAGGCCCAGAGCTCTGTTCAGCCCACGGTCCAGTCACTAATGTCTCAACATTGTTCCAGATTTGAACAAAATGTGGGCTCAGAGAATGCTGTAGTGTCTGCCTGGGAACCCAGCCTGGGGCCAGGGGCTGGGAGTCCACTCAGGTCTAAGACTTAAGGTCTGGACTCCATGTGTTCGTACTTAGGAGACACAAGAGATTTGTTTACCCAGGGTCCAGGCTCTCCAGGGTTCCCAACACCACCGGGTGTTCCAGGATGGCCCTGCCAAGGAGGAAGAGAAATGATGAGTCAGCTGACGAAGGCGCCATATCCTCTCTTCTTCACCCAGGGCGAGGAGATCAAAAGCCATGCCAGGCCAGGAATGCAGAGAGCCAGGCATCCTGGCTGTCTGGAGCCTGTGATGTGTGGAGGGAACAGGACTATCACCTGAGGCTATTCCAGGAGAGGGGAGAGGATGCAGACTTACTCCTTACCATCGACCCCTTGGGTCCAGGTGCGCCTGGGGGTCCCATCACGCCACGGTCTCCCTGTGATGGAGACAGCAAGGCACATAGGTCATGGCTGGGGCTGGGGGACTCTAGGGGAAGGGACCCAAAGGGAGGCAAGAACGTGACAACGGTCCCCGGAGTCATTCCCTAGATTACTCACATTGTAATAATGTGAATTAAGTGGCAGGAAACCTCAGCTTCCTCCCCCAGGGTAATGTAAAGAATGTCCCTGGGCCAGGATGGTCCCAATAAAAGATATAATGGCTGCATCATCCCTTTGATCCTGGCCCACATCACATGGTTATAATTAGGCCTGCTACCCCCTGGGCTGGGCTTGCTGACACAGAAGCAGCCATCACCACCTTTCTTTCTTCTTTCTCTTCATGGCACTCTTTCCCCATGGCATGCCAGATAGTCAGACATAACTCATGTCTTCTAGAGCAATTCAAACAGGCCAGGGAGTCAAGAGCAGCAGGCCAGGCTACTGCCATCCTGCCTCAGTTTCCTCAAGGCCCATTTCTCTTCTTGGTGTAAAAATGAATTACGTACCCATTCCATGCTGACACTAGTATGTACTAGACCCCCCCGGGTATTCCGTGAGGAGAAGAAACAGACCAATTCCTATAATGCAAGACACCCAGTAGGGTGGGGAGATAATGGGGACTTCTAGAAAAGATGAATCCTGGGACAGTGCAGGGCAGGACAGGGAGGCAGTGCCAAGCACTGCCACAGGGGTGTTACCACTGGTGATGGAAGGACTCCCAGCAAGTGGCTCAAGAAGAATGGACATGGGTGGGTGGGCTTGGGAAGAGGGGACCTGCCCAAAGCAAGGGTCCACAGATGAAGAAGGACATGAGAAACTTGAGCAATAGAAGACCAGGGTTGGCTCTGATGCTGTGTGATGGTCGCATAAGCTGTTAGCACTAAGGGATATAGAGTAAGGGCTCCTGGGGCTCTCCTGTACAAACTTCACAACTGTTGGTGAATGGTTAACTACTTTAAAATAGCATTAGAGTTGGTCACAGACCACTACTTGGGTGAAGGGCTTAGTTGGCAAAGTGTTGGCCTGCAGTGATGGGCCTGGTTCAAATCCTAGCTCTGGCACTTACAATCTGGTTGGCCTTGAGCCAGTCACCCCTTCTGCTGGAATCTCAACTGGCCTCCTCTCTCGGACAGAGCTTCCAGGGGCTAGAGAGGCATCTGAGGCAATGTCCACTGAAGAACAACCCAACTACTGCTACTCATGCTAGGTGATGCCAGTTAGCAGCTGTGATGACCCAGGGTGCACACATCAACTGGTGGCTATGCCAATGTCTGATTATGGGTATGGTTGAAGAGAAGGGCTCTGGGATACGGGGACATGGGGTACGGAGAACATAGGCTCTTAGAGAACATGGATGCCAGAACCAGAAGGAGGTGGTGCAATTTCTGCTGGCCCTTGCCTTTCTTGATTAAAAAAAAAAAAAAGTACAAGCTTTGAGGGCTTGTCTCTCGCACCCTCACTTACCTTCTCCCCAACAATTCCAGGCTCTCCGATGAGACCAACAAATCCCATAAGCCCCTGGGAATGACACATCAGGAAAAACAAGTGAATCTGGGGGCATGCTGAGTGTTCAAAGTTTTCTCTCTCCTGGGGCCCAGCCCACCCGACACCCCACCCCCTTCACTCCCTCCCTCCAACCCTCTTCAGCCCGTGCCCAGTGACTCTTATGGCTGGGACTGCACGGATGAGCACAGCCTCTGGGCTGCTTCTCCCCACACTCTGCCAGATGGTTCAGATTTGAAAGCCAAGTGGTGGGGCTGCTGCCAGCAACCCTGGGAGCTGAGCATTCTTCCCGTGCCAGAAGCAGGCTGGGATCCCTACACATTTGGAGAAATGGAGTGTGGGGCGGGGATGGGCTGGGAAGAGGCCATCTGTCTCCATCTTTGGGGGCTCTGGGGCTGTTTCAGAGAGAAACAAACTTGTTGACTGGAACAGAAAAGCCCTAACAGTCTACAGCAGAGAAGACTAGGAATCTAGTCTTCTAGGAAGAATCTAGGAAGTGGAGGTTTCTACTGAAGAGCTTTCCTTTGCTGAAAGCTCATGTGCTCAGATACACAGCCATAAACACATGCACAGACAGACACACAAACACGCACAGACACGCATGGACACTCTTACACATACACCGTACAAAGACACATACACGCATGCAAAGAGACAGACATAGCACACATATACACATAACATGCACATACACAGACACACAGAAAGTTACACATAGATATGCATGGCACATACATAGATAGACACATATATGCACATATATACCCCATACACAAACACACACACACACACACACACACACATACACACACCTCCTTTGGCTCTGTTTTAACGCTTCTATGTGTAACAACTTGCTTCTGGGTTCCAGAGGCTTTTCTTAGTGGCCCTGCCGTCACCCTGAGCAGTTGAACACGCATGTGCCTAGGGCAGGTGAACAGCCAAGAGTCCCCAAGGAGGTAAAGCAAATGCTTGCTGGGACCCACCTCCTCTCTGTGGGGACACATACTCAGAGGGCTCCTATGTGGGTCAGGAGTGCCAAAGAAGTTTTGGGAAGCCGCAGATGTACCGCCAGGCATTTCCCAGACATACAGGAGTGGGTGGGTTTGTCCTGTGAGATCTGTTCCCTGTGCCCCACTTCTGACCAATATGAGGTGAGACCTGGGGCTGTTAACAACTCAGAGGCCCGGTGCTCAATTAAGCTGGAGAGCCAGGCTACCTGCCAGGGAGCTGGGTGGGGGAGAGGTGCTGCTCAGTTCACAAAGCCCATTTTTCCTTCCCCAAAGACAGCTGTAAGTGGCAAGCTCCCAGGGGCCATGAGTATGGCAGCCAAGTAGGTGGAGGTGGGGACTCAAACAATGCCCCTCCCTGCCCTCTTGAACCTCTTCTCCACTGTAGGCCCCAGTGATGTGCATGTGAGTGGGCCAGCACTATCACCACCCACAGGATGGCCTCCTGGCCTGTCTCAGGCCAGAGACTTTCAGAGGTGATATAGGGGAGCTACAGTATGAGCTATGGGCTCATAAGTCATATGTCATGGAGGAGAGCCAGGTACTCACTTTTGCAACAACTAAACAAAACACCAGCATGATAACTCATGCCTATAATCCTAGTACTTAAAAAGCTGAAGCTGGAGCATAAGCTGGAGTTTGGGTCTAGCCTGAGCTATGTAACAAGTACCAGGACAGGCAGGGCTACATAGTGAGTCCCTGTCTTAAAAATCAAAACAAACAACAAATAAATCAAATAAATTGGGGCCTTCCCAAGGTGACAGTGACATTAATACTTATGGTCCATGTACCAAGGGCTTGTTATATGCCTAACCCTGTACTTGGTCTACACCACTTTTACTCAAACTCCAGGTTTATGGAACCTGAACGAATAGGTATCCCTACATGTCATCTACAGAACTAGTGACTGATTAAAAGTCCTTCCCACCTCCTGATGATTCTAACTGTTCATGACCCTGATGCTTTTAAAGGGGCACAGGGCTAAAACACCACCAGAACTCCCCATCAGGAAGTAGTCAATTAAACAGTGTCAGGGAAGGGAATAAACATGGCTCTGTGGAAAGGAGCCTGCCTGTTGGGCCTGGAGAAAGAAATTGCATGACTATTTTAAATGTATTATTTGTGGAGGCCTAGAAGACATAAATCTCCAACATGAAGCCAGTGGGGATCTGAAGGAACCTTCCCCCAAGTGCCTTTGCCCTGGCATCAAGAGCCTTCCTGGGGGGAGGGGTTTGGACTGAAAGTAAGTCAAATGGAAGGGAAGCAATCTCAGAGGCACACAGGGCTTCCTCCTGACAAGGTGGCCAGAGAAGCAGCTCTGAAATTCAGGGGCACAGCCTGCCCCTCTCTAGCTGGCAAGATATGGTGGCATCTCCCTCCTGGTACCATTCTGTTGGGCACAGGAGGGAGGAGGTTCTTGCTTCTGAGAATCAGACTGCTGTGAGTGAGACTACAGCTGGACCACCCCTCTGGGTAGATGTTGACATGCTCATTGTCTAGGGCTCGGCAAGACAAGGCTCACGCCTTGTCCCCAGCACCTAGGACAGGGTCTGGCAAGCAGTCTGTGCTCACTGGTAGATAAATGCAAGGGGTCTGGGAAATCAAAGGATTCTTCATTTTTGTCTGGGGAGGACCTGGGGAAGTCAGAGTCTCTTAAGAGTCAGTTGGTTCTGAATTAGGCTACTATCAATGAGACCGTGGACAAGCTACTTAATTTCTCAGGGCCTCTATTTTCTCATTTGTAAATTGAGAGTCCTATCAGCTCCCATCACAGAACTGTTAAAGGGACTGCAGACACGTGTATCTAGTGCTTGGCATGGAGCCTGGTACCTCAGGAGTGAGCAATCAATGAAGCCATCCCTGTGATTGCAAGCATGGCCTGTGGTGTGAGCTTAGGGGATTTTTCCTGAGAAGCCCGTGGTTCTGCCAGGAACAGGAAAACACCCACCCCTTTGCTATGACCACATGGAGAGGGGCTGTCAGTCCTCTCATCCAGTCGTGCCTTAGAGCAAATGTAGGGGCCAGCGCTGAGTCTCAGCTCAGACAGCCTTCCCTCCTGTCACAGTTTGTATCTGCTGCTGGACACACAGCTAGGGGTGGGGTGGGGTCTGCTGTCCTGGGGAGCCAGGGCCATCCCAGGCAGGGTTTCTACACCTTTTAGTCCCAGCTCAGCCACTGTCCCTGAGGAACATACGTTTGACCCAATTTTTCCTCCCAAGTTTGTGACAACAAACTGCTAGTGTGGGCCAGAATCCAGAGTTTCTAAACCTGGAGGCTCCCTGTGTGGATAGAATACAGAACTTGATGGAATCCGGGAACTTGAACAGACAAGCTTACAACTTCCATATACATTACCTTCCTATTAAAACATTGCATCTTTCTCTGAATACGAACACATATGCAACCAGCCCCAGTAGTATCTAACACTTGGGACTCTCCATCTGGTTACGCATCACTACAATCATTCCCACACCAATCTCAGAGATCTTCGTTACACCTGAACAGGGCAGTCATTGTGAGGCACCATTGTTGAGGGTACTAATCAAGAGGTAGATACACACGTGCCACATCTAGACGTGCTTTCGTATGTGCTTCTGCATAACTGGTTGCGTTTGAATCCTCCGCTTTGATGTTAGTCACTTAAATCTACTCAAAGGATGGGTCCGTGGGCTTCCTGAGCTGGGCAAAGGTATCTAAGGCACAGGAAATGGTCGGGGCCTCTGGAGAAAGTGACTTCTAAGAATCCCCGTGTCCTGATGGTCCCAAGGTTCTAAGTATCAATTTCCCCAGGGCCAACCATTAGCATAACTATGAACTTAATTTTGCTGTTTTTTTGTTTTTTGTTTTTTTTTTTCTAGTCAGGAAATACAGGTAGGCTGCGGCAGCCTTCCCAAGCTCCCGGCTTCTCACAGACTGTGCTCGAATGACACTGAAAGATTTCAAACATGTTGGCC